>NC_139957.1:33083604-33113604 GCF_963454915.1 Gymnoscopelus microlampas
AAAAAAGAAAAAGTAATTGACTGTGTAATCACAACTATGTGTAGATTTCTTGCAGGTATGTTTGCACATGGGTTGATGTATTTTACACAGAATGGAAGCGTCTAGAAACATTTGCAAATGATTTACAACTATTTACTCACACTATAAAGATGAGCAAAAAGAAACTTGGAATAATGACTAAGTGTACAAGTCTGTTATACTGTAGGTACATGAATAAATATAATGTATTTACGTTGAAGTGTATACAATGGATGGTTGCATTTTGCTCTTGTTGATTGACATATTGTGTAGTTTATTTTATATTTTTTGATGTTTTTGGTTTGAGAGGCAAGAGGGGTCCTGCTTCATTGTCACTGTGTGAATTAGACAGGTTTCTTAAAGTGGGTGCATACTTAAATATCACTTCAGTTTAGACCCTCTATGCTTAGTAAAATGAACTTGAGGTGCACTTTCTCATTCCATCTACACCAAATCTCATTGCCAAAAATAGCAGACCTACAAGCTCACAACGCGTCGCATTGTAAGCTTGTAGATCAGCCATTTTTGGCGAATGTTCCCCCCAGAATAGGGATGCTGTGGTTAAACGTCAAGTATAAAGCTATTTTAAAATTTTCCTAATGGAAACGGATATCCTCTTGGCATACTGTATCTTAGGGGGAAAGTACCGTAATATGACATAAATGCAGTGTTGCAATGCTGAATTGGAACGTGGTTGCACTCTATTTTAATGTCGCTTAACACCTACACTACAGGTCACACAATGGACAATTGATATGCATCTAGGCTCATTCCTATGTTAATCCACCTGGTGTGAGTCAGGAGCCTTTGTAAACTTTGTTGAGATGTGAATTTAAAGTTGTTTTAAATCTATGCGTGTGCCTGCGCATGCTCCTGGTCAAATAGGTTCCTGCATGGCGTGCAAGGCCGTCCCATGAGCAATGCAACCCTGCATAAATGTAAGGTGCTATAAAGTAACAATGTAATTCAGGGGTGCCGTGCTGTGGATGAAAAAGTTATTTACAGTGGTGCCCTGAGACAAAAAAGTTTGAGAAACACTGAATTAGAGCCTGAGATTCTGGACAATCCTAGACCACTGATTCCCAAACAGTGGGTCTGGACCGATTTGTGGGTCGCGGACAAATGTTTAGGGGTTGCGATCAAATATCCCTTTCCCCCCCCCCGTTTAATACAAAAAAAGAACTCCTTCAGAATACTCTTTTTATTTTTTGTTTTTTCAAAAGTACAAAAAAATATTTTATTCAACAGAATTTCACAAAGAAAAGGGAAAATAAATTCCATTAATTGAAAAAAATAAAAAATAAAATAAAACAAGGTAGTAAGTAAGTAGATGTAGTAAAGATAGCCGATCTACAAGCTTGCAACGCCTGTAGATTTTGCTGCTATTTTCACTATTTTGGGTCCCGGGCAAACGTCAAATTTCTCTTTTGGGTCTTGACTTAAAAAGTTTGGGAACCACTGTCCTAGATACCGATTGCTGATGTTTTTGACAGTTATTTTTTTGCTATATCATTTTCTAATCAATTTGAAAAACTTTGATTAAAGTTTCTGTTTCAGAACATTTCATCTATAAGTAAAACAAGTAAATATAAAGTACACATGACGTGAAATTCATTTATTTAACCACTTAAGCCCTATTCAAACATTTTGCAAAAAGTAGCTGAACTACAAGCTCACAACGAGCTTGTGAGCTTGTAGATCTGCTAACTGTTTGGATTGACATGCCCAAAATAGGGACATCAGGTTGAAAGTGGTTAGAAATCAGGACACACCGGTAGGCCTGTCACAATTATTACATAATAGTCTAATCACAATTATTTGAGATAACCGTTTCCATGTTGACATTTTTTCATACATTTTCAAATATAAAAAAAAATGGATATAGTAGATCTACAAGCTTGCGTTGTAAGCTTGTAGATCAGCTATTTAAAAAATATATAATAGTTAAACAAGTATAACATTATTAAATATGTTAGTAATTGTTTTGTATACTTGGGTTATTTGTTATTATCTGCAATGTGCATTTCTTTTATTACTTAAATCCAAAACTGTGGATGGATGGAAACGTAACTTTTCAGGATTCAAATTCAAAAGCATCAAAAGAAGCAGATCTACAAGCTCAAAATGTGTCGCTTCGTGCCGCGTTTCGAGGTTGTACATCTGCTACTTTTGATGCTTTTCTGTGTGACGCTGTAGTGTGATCAAGTAGGGCGTTAATTTACGAAAAAAAATTAGAGGTTTCTGCCCGACGACAGCAACGATGTATGGGTCTGGCTCTATTATGAATGTGTGTGTTTGTGTAGGAGTGGCTGCGGGGCAGATGTACACGTACCCGGCCCGCTGCTGGAGGAAGAAGAGGCGACTACACACCGCCACAGACCCCCGCCTGGGACTGTACGGTCTGCAGCTAGGTAAGAACCCCCCCATCCCCCTCCACACACGCACACACACACGCACGCACACACACACCTGGAGCCTTTTCCCTCGTACAACAACCAGACACCTGGACTGTAGCTCTCCACTGCTCTTCCTCTTCAGACCGCCTCTCCTCATCATCTCCTCCTTTCTCCTCACCACCTCAAGTTATAACTGGTGGTTAGAGGTGCAGCAGTTAATAGAACTAATCGATTTAATTGATTATCCATCAATTTAATTGATTATCCTTCATATAAATAAGGACACTTCTGTCCGTCAGTCAGTCAGTCCATCTGTTATGCATTTTTCTCCTCAGTGGCATGAGCAATTGATCTGAACTTGCACGCCGGCATTGACCATTAGCATAATGCAGACCATGAGGATGTCCGTTTTTCAATTCCCCTAAATGTAAGCCGTTTATTAGCGTTTTGGTGTAAACCAGAGTTATAATATATCTAGAGGGCGGACTGCCCTGCCCCCCCAGCTGTTTATTTCAATGAAAGTTGCTCACTGGCGTTTGAAGCACCCGGAAGTGAATAGAGCAGGCCATAGAGTTAGAAGCATGCGCAGTAGGGTTTTAAATGCGGAAGTATTGCATTCTCAGATTTGACCACCATGCGACGGCAGCTTCACTGTTCTACCGCGGCTCTGGGGGCTTGGTGCAAACACTGGAGATTCTTTTTCCTTTACTCTTGAGTTCGGGCTATGGGATCTGTTGGTACAGTTACGATCATGGGCTGTGTTTTCATGTTTACAGTGTACCCGCAGGCTATGGGATTTGGATCAGTAGCCGCTGGGACAACGGCAGCACAGGCAGACCTGGCTCACAGCTACAATGTTTTAAAGGACTCAAGCCGTGTCTCCACACACACACACACACACACACACACACACACACACACACACACACACACACACACATACACACACACACACACCACGTTTTATGGGGGAGCTTTGAATATCATTTTCCATAGCACTCGCACGCAGATTGACACGTGCAATGTTCGAATGAACGTTGTGTTATTACTTATAGCACACATAGCTTAGCTGAAACAACGTAAACATGGACTTCTCATGGTTGTTGTGTTAACGATTCGACGCCGGGTCGTAAATGACCGGGTTGTCACACACACACCACGCCAAGATGAAATCAGCACAGTGCGCCTCTCCAAAAGTTACACTTTGCATACCGAGCGCATATTAACCCAAAAGCCTGCATATACTTTGCCTGTGCAAATCCCCAGGTATGGACTAGTAAATAATATATATATTTTTTAAATCAAATTGATTTTAAAAAATAACAAAAATAGCACCTCTAAAAGCTTACGCTGTGACTCTATTTTTGTGCAACACAGTTTTATGAGTATGTTGTATAAGGACTTAAGTGATTAATCAGGTTTATCAATTAGTTGATATGAAACATAGTTTTTTTGTTGATTAATTAAAAAAATCTATTTATATTAAGTAAGCATGCTTCTCGATCAATCGAAAAGTAATCGATGGCAATAATCACTATTATAATAAACGATAGTAGCAGCTCTACAAGTGATGATCTGTAAATAATCTCACCAAAAGTGATCGGGAGCGAACACAACACTGGCTGCCAGTCAACTCTTTCGTGGGACGAAATGCGGTTGTGTTGGCCGAGCTGGTAAACTTGTTTTGTGAGAAGTAGAACATGTAATTAGATTTACTGCTGCCGGGTGCAGCGAGACGGGGCTCGGCCGCTTGCAGACAGCATTTAATAAATGTTATGGAATGGAGTTTGGCCTTCTCTTGCTGCCACTTGAATTAGCTCACTTCTCACTCAACACTTGTAACCGCCTCCAATTTGTAGTCCCCCCTCTCTCTCTCTCTCTCTCTGTCTCTCTGTCTCTCTGTCTCTCTGTCTCTCTCTCTCTCTCTCTCTGTCTCTCTCTCTCTGCCTCTCATACCTTTTGCCAATTTTCCTTGCTGATTCTTGTTTTTGTTTCTGTCTTTTAAGGACAGCGTTTCTGTCCATCTTTGTCCTTACTTTGCCCAGGGCTGTCACGATTACAAATGACTGCTATTAACGTCTAGTAAGTGTTTTTGGCATCGAACATTGGAACATATGAATACAATTTTAATTTCTGTTTTGGTTTTTAGGCTTCATAATCACAAATTGCACAGTGCAGATACTGACATATTTAATCATTTATTTCTTTTTTAAATAAAACAATAGCTGATCTACAAGCTTTCAACATGTCACAAAGTGACGCTTTGTAAGCGTTGTATGCTATTTTTGGAAAAACATTTTTATCTCAAATAATTGCGATTATGTAATAATTGTGACAGGCCTACCTTTCTCTCTCTCTCTCTCTCTGCCTCTCTCATACCTTTTTTCCCACTTTTCCTCGCTGTTTTTTTTATTTTTTTTACGGACAGTGTTTCTGTCCATCTTTCTCCTTACTTTGCCATGCTAGTCCGTCTGTGTTACCTGGCAAGCGTTCCTGGGCTCAGGTTGCCCCAGTCCATTCTGTGGCCCAGGCCCGCGGACCCACAGGGATGTTACGTTATACTGGAGAAAGGAACCAACGGAAGAAACCCTGTATTCTCTGCGCTGGCCATTATGTTACATCTCATTCTACCCAGCAGTCTCTTAAAACAGGCTGTCCGGAACTCGGCATAGATTTGATCAGCCGGATAAGAAAGAAAATCTATGCTGATTGATATCAGCAGTCATGCTTTTCGGTGGAATTTGCATCCACTTTGTGCGGCGCAGGAGGGGAGAATGGATGTTTAGGAAGTGGTAGAGTGGAGCAGGAGGTGGGGAGCGAGGCTAAGATAGTGAGCATGTGAGATGGAGAGATAGATTGCATGTGTGAACCGAGCCATTGTTTCCCCAAACACATCCTATTGTAGCCTATTGTTTTCAGTTAGCTCTCATTGCACTGCCTTCTACACTGCCCCCCACCGCCTCTATCCACCCCACTTTCCCTTGTCTAACAACAGTGAATTGTATGGTGTGAGTGCGAATGCCCAGCAGAGGGTCAACATCAACTGATTTAACCTGGCGTCCCTTATATGGAGCATGTTGTGTCGCTGGCCAGAGGTGGCCACCCAGCGCAGGGGCAGGGCAGCAGCCAGAGAGTCCTCCTAGCTGTCTGTCTGGCCGGGCCGGGCTGGCTGGCTGTCTAACTGATGGTGTGTTAGAGACTGGGGCTGCATGCAGAATCAGCTCCCTGCTGCAGGCTGCTGCCGGGTCTATTTTTAGCCCCCCAGCTCCCATGGGTTGGGAGGGAGGGAGGGTGAGAGGGTGGGGGCTGTCTCGTCGCGGAGAGTTGAAAGTCAACGTGCGCAGACACAATGGTGAGGGGCTGCCGCCGCGTGGCAGAGAGCGAGCGAGAGAGAGAGGCCTGTTGTTGGAGAAGCGCATCGAGTCCCAACTCTCTGCCTTGAGCCCCCTCTCACCTCCGCGGTCCGCTGCCTGTCGAGCAGCGCTTTTGTCTGTTCTTCCGTGGGCACAGCGGTGAGCCGAGCGCCTACGAAGGGCTGTTTTTTACAAAGCTGTGGTTGAGAGTCTTTGAAGCGTGTCCTCTTTTCAACCATGCATCCACCCAAACTCTACTGGCTGAACATGAAGCTCTCTGCAGAGAACTGTGTGTGTGTGTGTGTGCGCGTGCGTGTGTGTGTGTGTGTGTGTGTGTGTGTGCGTGTCTAAATAAGGCGTCCGGATGTGACTTGACTGTCAAAGCTTTTGTTTGTTCTCCGTTTCTTGTCTGCTCAACCTGCTTCCCTCCTACACTGTGTTTGTTTAGATGTTCTGCTCCAAATAGGAGGAGATGCGTCCTGCACACTGTGTTAATGGAAATGTCGCACAAGCCACCTATTAACGCTGTTAGTGAAAACCTATAATGTAACGCTGATATTAGAGCTGGGCGATATGACTTCAAACCAATATCATGTTTTCCTCTTACTATTGATGAACGAAAAGGTGAAAATAGCAGATCTACAAACTCATGTCAGTTCACTTCAGCATCCTTTGGTAGTCTCTTATAAAAGCAAGTCTAATAGCGCCCGTGTCAATCTGTAGCTATGGATAATAGCAAGTTACTAGGTGTGCAGTTTGTGAACAAAGCACCAATAATGTGAGCTTTGCGGTATGAGTCGAGCTGTTATTGCCATAGCAGCATCAGCTGTGCTGTGTGGTTTGCTGTGATTGGTCTACTGTTTTGGGGACATAATACATACATACCAGCCTTGTGGCGTTTGGCAATCGGATCGTATATCACCGATTTGAAGAGATGATCACCAATTGCCGATATGAAGGCGTTCAAGGTGATTTAACTAATTTCAGAACGAAGATGTTATGAAAATCTGTTCAATCTGCAGATTCTGCACCCTCCTGTTTATTAAGAGATATTTCTGGTTTAGTGGAATGTCCGCCTGCTGAGCCCCGTTAATCGGCACGAGTGACCAATGCGATTTCAATATCTCGCCCTGCCTCTCCAAAAGTTACACCCTGCATCTCCGTTCTCCATCTCCATATGCCTGCTCTGTGCAACATATGAGCCGCTAATGTTACGTATATGATTTAGATTGTGATACTACAATGGAGACATTGTTATTAAATCGATTGCTTTGATATTTCTCTGGGTAAAACCTATGTCATCCGTGCTGACACTGATTTCACTGACGAGCTGTAACATAATTTCCTCAGCCTCTTCAACTCCCGCCACCCTCTGGCGATCGTGTATTTGTGATCTCGAGTAGCCATGATATGAAAATAGTAACCATCGCCAACCCTGATACATACAGTACATCCATACCTACCTGCCCACCCACCCTTTTATAGACAGCATGGCGTAATTATATTAGAGCTCAACCCATGCCAGAACTTTGGGTCTGATGCCAATCTCGATTTTTGAGAGTCCTAAACCACAGATTAGATGTTTTGACCGATATTTTGTAAAATCAATTTGAAAACTATTGAATACTATTAAAATAAACACAATAGATAGAAATGAATCACATGAACTGAACTTTATTTAATGTATTCACTTATATAAACATTTAAAAATAAATTGCTGATCTACAAGCTCACAATGTGTTGTAAAATTAAACATGAGTGTGCAAATCGGCTATTTTTGATTTTTTGTTTCTATAATGACATGCCCAAAATAGGGACACCAATTTAAAATTCATTAAACATTGGGCCAAATGGGCTGCATAATTGCCGATACCAATGTTGTCTGATGAATTGAATACATAGGACCACAATGGAAACGAGCCCTCACAGCTTTTTGTTATCCTTTTAGCATTATTGTACAACTGTACCTCTGTACGATTTGTTAATAAAGTATTCGATCAATCAATCAAAAGAAAAAAAAAAGGTCTAGAAATGGCCCTCAATTATGTAGAATTTGCTCAATCTATTGGCTTGCTCTAATTCAGTCAAAAGGGCTAAAGTACCTGTTATGAACAAGAGACGGATGATTTGTCTCATCTTTTCATTTGGTACAGTGTGGGTGTTCTTAGTGGGTGGTTAAATCCTGCAAAACCACTAAAGGAACTTATCAAATATGCGGATAGGAAGCAACATACACTTTGATCAGAAAAAGATAATGTTTTGTGGGGTTACTGCAAAAAGGAAACAACCTCAGAAATCCATGGTTTCTTGGAAAGGTTTACACTATGACATTGATGAAAGCTTTCAAGCTAAAACTGCTGATTTGCCTAAAGAAAATGACTTTTAATAATGCAAGACACAAAATGACAGAAACATAAGATCAACAGTACATGCAGAAACAAAAATCAACTAGACAAAAAAAAGGACGCATGGGTTGGATGGATGACCATCAGAAAGCAGGGATAGTTAAGAGTCCATAAGTGAAGAATGCACCGTAGCAGCCAGACATCCAGATCACATACTCAACTATTGTCAAGCAATGCCAGGAATGGCATCCACATTTTTTGGATCTTAGCTTGTGTATTCATGGAAACCTGGAGAAGTTGGAGACCATTCCAGTTTAACCGTATACTTTTTTTTTGGCAGCAACCGTACCTGCCTTAAGCATCTGTTTTTGGTGGAAGGGAAGGGCCTCGTCTCAAAAGAGCAACCAAATATTGCAAAGCAACAATCTGAAGAGAATATCACTTTCCCATTGTCTGGAGAACCAACTGAATGTATCGCCCCAGAAATTGGTTATTATTGGACACTGCCAGAAATGTGACATCATGTACCACAGATGTCTACATTGTGACAATTCATTTAACTGTGATATAACAAAAAATCAGGACTGCAGTTCCTCAACATCCAGCAGCATTCATGTTACATTAGCTTCTGTTTTGGTTAATCCTTTTTGTTTAGAGATTAAATACATATTGATTGATTCCTAACAAAATATTTCTCTGATTCTCCATGGTACTCCATTGATGTTTAACCTGGCTGCCACTCACTCACTATCTACAGTGTATATACTGTATACTTAACCATTACTTCATTGATCGGAGTCCCCTGGGGCTCTATTCTAGGCCCCCTCCTTTTTTCCCCTCTGCACTAAATCTACAAGCTCACAATGCGTCGCAACGTGACTCATTGTATTTTTTTGCCAAATGCTTTCCCCAGAATAGGGAGGCTTGGCTTCATGTGGTTAATTACACGGGTCTTGCTGTCTTTTTGTTGTCCATGTGTGTCTGAGGGCCGTAATGGCCTCCTACAGCAGTGGTTCTCAACCTTTTCAGGCCGCACCACCCCCCCCAAATAATCATACTACTGGGGACCCCCCACCCTGACAAGCACTTGGGATGTAGGATTTGAGGCATTACATTCAGTTTGACTCGGTTCCACAGACAAATATTGTGAAAATTGCAGATCTATAAGCGTTGCGAGGCGTTGTGGGCAAATATTTTGCTTCTTTCTTATATTATTTGACAATTTGGCCAATGTTTGACCAGTTTTTATACTATACTTTGTTGATTACTTTTGATGCAGTAAATTGCAAGGCACCAACCTGCTCATCGGGAGCAATTAGGGCGGTTCAGCGTCTTGCTCAAGGACACTTCGACACTAACTCTGGGAGAGCCCGGGATCGAACTGGGAACCTCACGGTTCCCATCCGGTCGCTCTACCGGCCACTCTACCCCTGAGCCCCAGTAATGGTAGTTTTTCTTTTCTTTCTTTTTTGAGGTATTAAAAATGTCCTAAAAGTCCTTCAATTCTCACTTTACTGTCATATGGGGTCTGATTGGATTTGCATGAAAGTTCGAACATGGGTTTTATTTATTTTTACCCAGGGTAGGTTTGCTGAGCATGAATGCTTTTCCCCCCGCAGTAACGCCCTTCTTCACAATCTCACGGACACACACATTAAAACCTGGGAACTGCCCAGTAGGTTTTCATTACTCTGTGTCCAGAATAAAATATTGGCACTTTGGCTACCGTGTTGTGCGGCCACTTTTATTGTCTCTTGAAGACTATCCTTTGGATCCAACTGCCCAGTACAACCACATACGTCTTATACTGTTGGCCACTGAGCACTTTTCAAAAGCAAACTTACTAGTTTCATGGCGGTGTGTCTGCGGATTTAAAGAACAGCCCTACCACATCTCTCTCAATGTAAGAAGGTTATTGAAATGTTCGATTTTTGGTTTAAAATATTAGAAACAAGGGTCTATCTCTCTCTCTGTGTGGTGGACACTGGACACTACAAGTTAACCAGCGATCTCGCCCATGTTGACTATGTAGAATGGAGAGGTTTGGATTCATGTTAATGTATATTCTAATTTAACTTTAAACCCTAAATACTCTTTTGGGTACTTTGGCTTTGTACTTGGTCTGCTCTGTTTTCCCTCTACACCAAACCTCATAATGTTCCCTCCAGAATAGGCATGCTAGGGTTACCTTTTATGTAAAAAATAAAAGTTCCTCCTATCACACAATGGCAGCCCACCTGTAGTAACTCTGAGGGTAGGGGTCCTGGACCCCCCCCGTTTACTCATGGTTTACACTAATAAAAGGAGTACTTCCTACAGTTCCTAGCTCTTTGAGAACAAATACATCATGCAATGTTTCATGGAGTTCTTCCAACTTGCATTAAAGTAAAATAGACAGTCAGAAATTTACAATTACAATCTAGGCATTCTTGGTCTTCATCAGAGCAACTTAAATTGTCACAATACATTAAAGTGCTTAGTTAATGAAACTCCAAGGAGTGTACAAATGTAACCCTTACGGGTTCCTTCCTTGCGGGTCCATTTGGTTATATTTGGACACTCTTTGGAGCTAAACCAATACTGAGGATGTGACGATGAACTTTGGAACTTTGTGACATCACCATCTGGCTACGCCCACCATTAATGCCCCCCCTCCTATGATGTGTTGTGAGCTTATAGATTGGCTATTACACCCACGTGTATTTAACCATTTGAACCCTAGCATCCCTACTCTAGGGCTAACATTTGCTGGGAGAAAAAAAAAGGATCTACAAGCTCACAACACGTTGCAATGTATTGCGAGCTTGTATAGTAGATTGGCTATTTTCGGTGAAGAGATTTGGTGCAGAGGGAAAAGAGAATGGACCAATTGGAGCCGACCCCATTCATCTAAGTAGTTTAAGTATAGAGCAGTGGTTCTAAACTTTTTTCTGGTTCAGGGCCACTTGCAAAATCTGTAAAGTGTTTGCGGCCCACCCATCTGACCACTTAACATGGGCTGCCGTGTTAAGTGGTCAGATGGGTGGGCCGTGTGCCTTTTCAGTTTATTTTTTGTTTATTTTAATGATCAATCAATCTATTGTGTTCTGGCTTGGATCAATGGAACTAGCATAGTATTCCTATTTAAGCTGCACTATGAATCTTGACCATCAGGTCAAAATTTGTATCAGATCCTGTGTCTAGGTGAGACCTATGACACGATGAAAATGTCTCAATAGGAGAGCAGGGAGACAAAATCCAACCACCCCATTGTATAAGTTATATTGTATTAACATACAGATGGGACAAAATTACATTTTATTCATAAAAAAAAAAGTTCCATAGTGTGGCTTTAATGTTATATTACTACTAAAATCTTAGTGTTTACCCAGTTATTTGGGGGCCCACTTACAGCATACTCAAGTTCCACAGGTTGAGAATCACGTGTATTGAGGGTTTAATGGTTTAACCCATTGAGACCAGAAGCCGATTCTACATGTCTCCTAAATCTCAACAGTATTCTGAAAAACGAATGTTTCTATATCAGTGGTGCTCAATCTTTTTCATGTCAAGGACCCCCAAAATTATATGTATTTGGCCGCAGACCCCCATCAAAATATTTTGTTCCAGGGACCCCCAGAAGCAAAGATTTGAGTTAAAAATGTTCGCTTTAAAAATATATATATTCAAAGATTTGCACACATTTTCACGAATTTTCAAAAATAGCAGATCTACAAGCTTGTAGCGCGGCACTCTGTGCCGCGCTATGAGCTTGTATATCTGCTATTTTTGATTAGCCCAAAGGGTAAAATAATGCTTTTTAGCTCAAATCTAAAAATGACACAGTTCCAGGTCTTAATGGGTTAAGTACAACGCAGGCTTCAGAGTGCCATTCTAGTAGCGTGTGTTCTTTTTTTGTGTCGGTACAGATGGCAGCCTCATGTCCAAGGACTCCCTGCCCACTCAGAGCACTACACTAGAGGCCCTGCTGCGTGGAGAAGGGCTGGACAAGAGGAACAACTCCAAGAATGATGAAGAAAGCCTGCTGGAGATCCAGGTGAGTTCTGCGCACACCTTCACCGTCCATGTTCAGTGGTATTTTTAGAATCAAGCAGATTAAAAGCTTGGTATTATTGTCAGGGGTGGAGAGAGTGCCAGAATATCCTGCTCAAGTTGAAGTACTTGAGAAGAATATTACTCAAAGTAATTGTAAGATTATTTAAAGGGCAAGACCACTTTGGTAGAGGTCTGGGTTGTGTAGTTACCTTGCCATGATGTAACTCCAAAGGTGGACAAGAAATAAAAAATAATTGCTCCATTAATTAGAAATTGATCATTCAAAATATGCTCCTCATTGACTTGCATTGTACGGTGAAACAGCTCTCAAAGTCACTCTTTTAGCACATAAACGAACGCAAACAAAGTTGATTCAGACGATATAGAGCATCACCAAACCCAGTACTGTTTGTTTTTTAAATAAAAATGTCACATTCCTCGGTGGTTTGAAATGCGATTCAAACCTGATTTCTAAAGATGTCTCAGTCTGTAAACTCGGATGCCTGATTTCAGCTACATTGTGCCGAAAATAGCTGATCTACAAGCTTGTGAGCTTCTGTTGCTACCACAGCAACCAGTGCAGATAGGTTGACGATGTGTGAATACACAAATCCGATCGGATCACTTGCAAATAGCAGCGTAAACAGTCAGTCCTAAAGATTGTATTTGAGAAACGAATGCAGCCTTGTTGTGTTTTTTAGAGAGTTCTGGAGGCCGATGCAGCAGAGGACGCCTTCAATGATGACGATGACTTTGAGGTAGACACTCCCAAACGGAGACACAGAGGCAAAGGAAGAGTAAGTCATCTGAACAAAATCTTTTCTAACGTTTTTGTCAATGCTTTTGATTACATGTTTTAAAATGTTAGGTCATCTTGCAGTCTCTTGCTGCCTGCCATGGGAAAGTGGGTGTTCTTGTACTCGGCTTACCGTGCTGCGATTTGTTTCAGTGTAGCTATGTAAAGATTTCTAGAGTCGCATGTACTACTACTACTACTACCGCAGTGGTCATACAGAAATATGTTCCCTTGTTACAGATTAAAATAATAATGTATCATGATTTTGACTGTTGAATGAATTTGTAGGCATTTGCAAATCTTGTCAGCTTCTATCTTTACAAATAAAATTAGCAAGAAAGGAAAATTGTATTAATTAACTATTCAACTTTTTCATTTCTTCATCGATGTTAATTTTTCATTGTAGACCTAAAGTGAATCACGCATAGGCTGAAAATAATATACTTACTTATGCCCTTTATGCCTGCTGGCATGTAGGGCAGCAACAAAGGACTTCCACTCCTGTGTGTGTGTTCTGGGCCAGTGTCTTAGTTATAGTTCCCCAGGTGTCATGCAGGGAAATAATACATGCAGCACTAAATACAGTAGGAGTTGTCTGGGATTTTGCATAGTGTTACCTTCACCTTTTTATTTGCATAGGAAATGGATAAAGTCATATGGTAGGGTTGGATTTAGTTTTTCCACATGTCTGCACAATAGAACCTTAGGATTCACATTGAATATCGGCTGATGTCTATCTACGTATCAATAGCAGGAATCTACGCATGGATGTACATCTCTTTGTCCGTCGCATATCTCGAGAACGACTTCACACTTGGCGGGTGTACTGCTGAAGACCCATGGAACTTAGTGCATTGTCGAGTGTGAAGTCGATCGGATGAACGGTTCTCCAGCGCGGCTACGCGTTAGTTGCAAACGGTGGCCATTGTCCCGGACAGACATGATTGCACCAGTGCACTTGTTTGTCGGGTCTGGGGGACCACCAAGGACCACCAAACGGACCCTTTTGGCTCTGTAACTCTTGAGAGTGTACAAAAGGAACCAAATGGACCCGTACAGTGTAGATTGGAGTGCCAGAGATGAATATTTTTTGTGTCATTTTTTGGGGGTCACTGAAATGAAAAAGGTTGGGAATCACTGCTCTAGTATGTGTAATGCTGGGTTCAAGGTTTCAAGGTTGTGCTTTATTGTTACATCTTGTGTACAGGTACATAAGAGTAAAACTTATTTTTGGTTGGCTTCCTTCAGACAACGCAGCAGCATAGGTAATAATAATAATAACAATAACGCTGAAGAACATCAGTGTACGTATGTACACGTGCATATAATCTTGGTATATTATTTACACCAACAGCATTTTTTCAGTAGCTGCCACCTAACTTTATGTAAACAACTTCACAGTATCATCTTGGGTGCTTGGCTGATATATTGTATTTCCACAGGGCCGGGGCTCAGGGCGCAAGAGGACAGATATGGATGACCACGACAAGCCGTACGTCTGTGACAGTAAGTGGAGATGGGCTCTGCAACACGAGGGTGTGTGTTGACATCATATCCATGTGTTTGGTTAGTGTGGAATGAAAATCACGCCGATCAATATTGCTATGTGTGGAAAAATGAGATCAGAATAACCCAATACTACAAAAGGATACTATTTACATATATTTTGTTTTCTTTTTGAAGTTCATTATCAATATTTAATTGAACACATTTATTTTGTCTTGTGTCATTTAGATGGATATAAAACTAATGAATGAATAATTTAGGTTAGAAGACAAATGGATACTTATTTAATACAAATGGATACTTCTTTTTTAAATAAAGTATCATAACAGGATATATAGTGGATAATATAACACATTGAGTGGGATATGGCTTGGCATAGTATTATTGTGTGTATACCCTTCACATAAACACTATTCTGTTTAGAGAGTTGCTTGTACCTGTATGGGGGAGTGACATTATAAACCCTTCTTGATTTTGGTATCAAATTCGTTTTTTTTGTATATCCAATATATAGTACACCTTATTGGCTAAGTTCTGGATACCTACATTCCTTTATGCATCTTCAGGCCTTATTTATCAAAATGTTCTTTGAAGTCCTGGATTTCATTGTAACTCATTTCAAATAACCCCCAATAACAACATAATAAGAAGAGGTATGACTATATTATTATTTGAAGAAGAAAGGGGTTGTCTCACTCGACGTCTCGCAAAATATCTATGTACAATACAATTTGTTTTGTCATCGTCAAGATCCATTTTTTACAGCGTGTTTTGAATTTTGTTTGTGTGAATGAAAGATATTCATTATTTATTGAGGGCTTTCCATAAGCGAGGCCCCTAGTCTACCCTCATCGATTTACAACCTTATCTTCAGGTCCTCACTAATGCCTATGTCATTGGTAGGCAGGTTTCTGATCTGTCCACAGCCTACCTCTGCGACGCAGAGCAAGTAGACGAAAATGGTGCTATCTTATGATGAACAATAGTGAGGAGTGGACCAATTATACAAAGATGAGGTTGGAAATGGGTGAAATGCTCCCTTTGAGCCCTATTTAAAAAAAAAATATATATATATATATATATATATATATGTATATGTATCGCGATTTTTGAAGATGTTTGAACATTTTCCATTTTCCCCCAATAATGACATTCCCCAGAAGAGGGGCACCAGGTTGAAATTGGTTAAGCCCACAAACTGATGTCTTATCCCAAAACATCATTGTCAGGGTTATTGCAGTCACTAAAGAGATCATCCCTCTACGATATTCTCTGAGGAAAGAGCTGGGATAAACGAGATGTAGCAACAGGACAAGTGTCACTGACATCTCCCTGCAGTCATGCAAGTTGCATGGTGAAAAAAACAAAACAGGGGGTGTTGGATTTTGCTCTGTTGTGGTGACTTGTTGAGCGAACACATACTCATGCTTTTTTCCTTTCCTTTTCCTTTTTGTTTTTTGCTTTGTGTTTTCTCTGTTTCAGACAGATACAAACAAAAGCATAACTCAAAATCTTCGGCCTCAGGTATCTGGACTTGTTGACTCTCTTTGATGGTAGTGCTTTAGGATATTTGGAGTGGTTTGATAGATCGTAGTTGAGTGGTTCTGTTGCAAGTGCTGTGATTAACGATGTAGCTCCTAAACTCACTCTGTTGTCCCTTTCCAACTTGAAAGTGCCTTTGGTGTCATCACTTAATCATAGTCTTCTCTTCTCTAGCCCTGCCTTTACAGGGTTGTTGTCTTCCTTATACATATTTGTTTGTAGGGCTGCAACTGGCCATTCCTTTTCGTAGCGATTATTCTATCGATTACTTTGTTGATTAATTGAATAATCGTTCAGCATGTTTTTTTTTGTTTTTGCTTTTGTTTTTATGTCCACGAATCGATGTGAAAAAAATGTGTAATTGATGTTTTTATAATCGACTAAATCGATTAGTCTGATTAACCCAAAAATATCAAAAACAGACAGTCTACAAGCTCACAACGTGTTGCGTTGCGATGAATTGCGAGCTTGTAGATCGGCTATTTGTATTATTTTTGAAAGTTTTTGTCACCTATACTGATGGAAAAAAAGAAAGATATGTATATATATTATTTCACCAAAAATCAATGGTTTTATTCAAATCAATTATTATTTCTTAAATAATTGATTAGTTAAATTATCTGTTGCACCCCTAGTTGCTTGTACCGTATTTGACTGACTAACCCAATGAAATCCTTGAATGATCATTCCTTTCCACTTGGAGGCTTAAGCTAATGTCCATTGGGGATGTTAATAATCTTTATCTTTTTACATTTTTTGTTTCTATTTACCATGGTATGAAAATAAATGTTACATTTAAAATAAAATAAGAATAAAGCGGGTACACGTTGAGGTGTAAAAAAGGTGGATAGATGCCCTGGCTATAATCAACTTAAATGTCTCATTGCAATGAGTATTGAGTACGCATTTCTATCCTGAGTCTGACACAAGCGCTCAGGGGGGGAAAAGGACAAAAAAGAAAAGCATGCACGAAGTATCTCGTCTCTGATCCATCTCTTATAACTGATTTGTTAACTTCGGTTTCACTTCAACTTTACGAGAGTTGGTAGGACTGAACATGTGCCCGCTGTGTTTCTGTGCTCTGTCTTGCAGTCTGTGGGAAACGCTACAGAAACCGCACGGGGCTAAGCTACCACTACACCCATTCCCATCTGGCAGAGGAGGACCGAGCGTCCGCGACCTCCAGGTCCCCCTCCACACACAGACACAAACGTAAGCCATTGACTCCTGGTACACAGTGCACACTAACATCGGCAACAAACGGTCACAATGCATACAAATAGTAGTTGTATACAGTGAATATTGCCTCGCTTTTTACTATGCGGTCTGTTATTATCAGTTGGTAGTTGCTTTGATTTGTCCAATAAGTATTTGCCCTCTGTGGTGTAATTGTAGTGAATCATTTAAACCCTTTATAATTCATCGATCGGGGTACTTGATCCCCTTCTTTTTTTCCCCCTTGCTACACAAAATCTCTTCGCCTGAAAATAGCCGATTTACAAGCTCACAACATGTTGCATCGGCTGTTCATGTTTTATCATCCACTTGCTTGAGTGTGCACTTATGTGCAACAGGTACTTTAGTCAAATTCCACCTTCCTTCACATGGAAGTCGGGACAGGTTTTCATTATACAGCTTTTTTGCAGTAAGATTTGGTGTAATTGAAATGTCTTTCTCTTCCTCCATCATTACCCTGCAGGCCAGAAGGGTCCAGGTGAGACTGGCATTCCCAACAACTACTGTAATAAATGCCAGGGCTCCAACAAGAAAACGGGTAAATCTGGGCCTCCGTGTTCAACCTGCCAACACACGAGTAAGTGTAGCATGAACCGTTCTGTGTCTCAATTCCATTCTATATATACTAATACCATACAGCAGGGGTCTTCAACGTTTTTCAGGCCAAGGACCCCCTAGCTGAGAGAGAGATGAAGCAGGGACCCCCCTCTATAATGTATAAAATTGTGTTTCAGATGAAACATCTTTTTTTTACTTGGTCTGCTTTTTTCCCTCTACACCTATACCTCTTTGCCAAAAATAGCCGATCTACAAGCTCACAACGCCTCGCAGCACAAGGCTTTGTGAGCTTGTAGATCTGCTGTTTGGCTAAAGTTCTCCTCAGAGAAAGCATGCTAGGGTTCAAGTGGTTAATGTAAAAAAGATATATAAAAAAAAAAAAATCATATCGCACAAAGATTTGTTGGCCCCCCCTGTAGTAACTCTGAGGACCCCCTTAGGGGTCACGGACCCCCTGTTGAAGACCCCTGCCCTACAGTAATACTATATATGCTGTATATTGTTTTGGCAGTTCGCATGCAAGAAATTCACCTGCTACCGTTTTGTACTAACAGGAAATAACATGGAGCATTGCGCAGACGATCGTCATCGAGCTGCAACCCATCAACTTCAGCCAATACCAAATTCAAAAGGTTAGTGCTAGATCCCAAGAATTATAGAGGAATGCTAGACAGTGCCTGCAACCAATCAAATGGTGTTTGGTGTGGTTTGATTAATGAATTAGGGGTTGAGTTTAGGACATGGGTTTGGTTTTGGTGTGGTTAAGGATCTGGGCTGTGCACGCCGGCACTTCCTGGGATCTAGCACTAAACAGTTTAAAAAAAAGCTATGTAACTGCCATTAATAATTATAATAAAGCTTTATTTATATAGCACCTTTCGTTACAAAGTGCTTCACAGAGATAAAATACACCATAAAGTAAAAACATTAAAAGCAAAAAAAGAAATTATGCAGCAATACAGTAGGACACAATGGGTAAACGCATTTAGGGAATAAAAGCGACTTTATAAAATTGAGTTTTCAGACGGGATGTGAACCGGGGCACAGAATCTGCAAGCCTGATCTCTAGGGGGAGGGCATTCCAGAGAGTTGGAGCTCTAAAAGCGAAGGCCCGATCACCTTTAGTTTTTTTCGAGTAGAGCTTTGGACCTCAAATTGCGCTTTGTTTCATATGGCTCGAGTAGGTCGGAGATGTTGGATGGGGCCAGACCATAGATGGGCTTAAAGGTAATTAATAACATTTTGAAAGTGATTGGGAGCCAATGTAGGGATGCCAGAATTGGTGAAATATAATGATACTTTTTTGTGTCTGTCAGGACCCGGGCGGCAGCATTCTGAACCAGTTGTAACCGTTGAATTGATTTGTTGGAGAGACAGGAATATAGGGAGTTACTGTAGTCAAGGCGTGAATAGATGAATGCGTGAATTACTTTAGTTAAATCGGGGGTGGATAGGAAGGGCTTGATTTTCACATTAACTACTTGAACCCTATACTTCATAGAGCAGTGATTCTCAACCATTTTAATTTCAAGGACCCCCAGTTTGACATGCATTAGGCTACGGACCCCCATTTAATGACATTTCTATCTCTGGGACCCCAATTTATATTGTAAAGGTCCTTTTGGTTCCATTTGTACACTCAGAGTTACAGACCCATAAGGGTCCATTTGGTTCCTAACTATCCATCATTTAGCTGGGGACCCCCTGGAACTCCCTCAAGGACCCTTTGGGGGTCCCCAAACCCCACTTTGAGAACCACTATCATAGAGAACTGAAGTCTGACATCACTGCCACTAGAGGCCGCTGAGTTATTTCTTCCACTGAAAATACCATAGGGTCTCAATAGCTTCGTGAACCGGGTTCCAAAAATAAACAAATAAGCCCGGCGATTTTACTCGTATGGATATGAAGCATCAACTGAAGCATCTTTTGTCCAAAGAGTACGAAAATGAATAAATGTTCTCCAAGCACAGACCTTATCAAATGTAACTCGAAAGACTCCCCCCCCCCCCCCCCCCCCCTCTGTGTCAAATCTCTTCTGTGAAAATAGCTGATCTACAAGCTCACAACATGGCAAGCTTGTAGCCTGCTATTTTAGCTGAACATTCGCCCCAGAATAGGGACGCTAGGGTTCATGTGGTTAACTGTTCCTTTTTATCGTTCTCCTTTGTGAGACGGCAGATTACGAGGGTTAATTAATGACCTTTTTCTCTGCATTGTGGGACTATAAAAGTGCTACAGTGATGACGTATTTTTATAGGCCAAGCCAGAAGTTACCACCATCTAACTATGCATTACTACCGCCATGGGTTTCCAGTGGATTTTTTGCATTGGTGTCAACTCTGTAGCAAACAAAGGCTTAGGATATTTGGCAAGTTTTTGTTCAACAACACAATGTCTTCAAACCAGCACTCTTCAAAAAATTAATTGAGCGTAAAGAATCAAATCATATGGATCTCGGATCCATAAGGGAACGGCGTGGTTTAAATCTGGATCTCAGATGTCATCGATGACGGCACTCGTCGATGACATATCTATGACGTATGACTCAAAGTTTCAGCCCAATCTGAGCCCCATTGATTGCCATTATATTTATATTAAATATTTTAAAAAGTATAAAACATAGGTGTGGTCCAATCAAGTGTGCACAAGAAATCGGTCCAACGGTTTGTGAGATTAGCTCCGAAGTCCGGACGCACAAAAACACACAGAATGACACTTTGCTAGACGGCTAGCCTCCTAATGCCCCATGGTAAAAAAAAAACATGGTGGTTAATGTAATATGGATCTGGGACACAGCATTAGTTATTGGTGATGTAAGTCTGTTTAAAAAACAAGTCAGCATGCCATTCTAGGGCTGCAACGATCGATAATTTACTTGCAGATAAAATTTTGATCAATTCGTTTTGTTTGATTAATCGAATAATCAGGAATTGCTGGGGGTTTTTATGTTTTAAAAATAATAATAATTAAATGACTCGATTAACCACTTGCTACAAGTTCACAACTTGTTGCTTTGTGAGCTTGTAGATAGACTATACTATTTTCAAGTCGAGTTTTTTTTTTAGTTTGCAATGTTTCAAAACGTTTTGCCTATAATGTCATGCCTAAGGGATCGATTATTAATCAATTATTTCATACAATTATAGATTAAAAAAATATATGATCAATTCAATCGGTTAGTTCGATTAACTGTTGCCACCCCTATGCCATTCTCATGGATTAAAGTTCCCAGTAACTACGACTGATTTCAGTCATTTGGATTCCATAGAAGTCAGCATGTATTTTATGGTATTATTTTATGCACCGAAAAGTTAAAGATTTAAAGAGTATCTGAAGTGGTCAAACTAGCAATACAATACATGTTCAATCTTCCAGAAAAACCCTCTTGGTCTCGGATATTTCATAAAAGCAAAGGTTAGAAAGCCTAATTATGCTGTTTCTTCCACTGGTTGGCTGTGTGGCTACCCAAAACATCATAAGTTTACATAATTGTGCTAATTCTTGTTTATGTAACACAGAGCTAGTGTGTGTGTGTGGGGGGGGGGGTCTCTTTTCACACTGTTTCATAAATCACAAATTAGGACTTGGCCTAACAAAATATTTTCAGTCATGATATTTTATTTTAATTGAATCCATGCATTGTCATCGCAGCTGGCCGTGTAGAAGAAAAGGAAGACGGGGCAGCGTTGGCCGGGGCGGAGGAGCTGTTCGGCACCACTTCAGAGAGCGACACCTCCACCTTCCATGGCTTTGAGGAGGACGAGCTGGAAGAGCCCTCCGTCAACCGCAACGGCATCTCCACCCGACACAGATAGAGAAGAACCTTCTAGATTAAATTTCTTTTTTTTTTTGTTTTTTTTGTGGATAACCTCTGGCAAAAATCTGCTGCTTCTTTTTCCAATGTTTTTTTTGTTTGTTTGCAGAAAGCACAAAGCGATGATTTCATGACAGAAATGCAAGTGTTATTTTATCTACTGAACGTTGTTGAATAATTTATGAACATTTTTTTATATATTGACTTTGAAGGCAACGACTGACTGTCGGTGTTTCTCGACAAATGTCTTTGCTCTCCTTGTGAAACAGAAGAAATCGTTTCTTTTTTTGTTTGTGTTTTTTGCCCACTGGAGCCGATAGAGCAAATATACGTTATGAACAAAAAAAAACTGAAAAAAAATCAACAAAAAAAAAACACTGGAACATATACGTGGAAAGCAATTTTCCATTTCCCGGTTTTTGGATCAATTGCCGGCGAAAATGAAATTTTGAATAATTTATCTGGAATGGAAAGACATGAGCGATGAGCTTGGAAGATGATTGAAAGTCATTACAGACGCCTCCAGGCTCATGTGTGTGTCTCCGAATCATTAGTCAATGTGACTAGGAAGGATTCCTCCTCTGCTCTAGCTGTGGATTACGCTTGTCATGAAAATGAAGGAACCCAATGTAAGGACTTCCACAGGCCACCCCAAAAACTCTTTTTTTTTTTGGAAATGAAGACGACTGTAAACCTTAACATGTATGGAAACACTGGTTAGGTGAAAGGTAAGCAGCAGCGGTACACTTCCTACAGTAGCTCTGTAACAGTTTCATTTCCTGTTGAAATCGTTAATTTTCCTTTCGTTTTTTTTTGCTGTTGTAGTCGTCACTACTACAGTAAGCACTTCAAAAAGTGCTGATAGTTTTGAGTGGTGACGTGGCTGTTTTCCCCCCAAGTGGATCACTGTTGCACAGTTGTCAGGTGATCCCAACACAGATACGGCATACTTTGGCTTTGCAAAACCAAAATGATCTCAACTCCTCTCTCTTCGAGACATGCAAGTCCAATTGAGAAATTTAAGAATAAACAAAAAGAACTCTGCCCATTAATTCTCTTCTATTTAAATCGAAAATGTATTATTTTTTAATTTATTTTATTTTTTATTTTTAGGTGTGTGTGTGTGTGTGTGTGTGTGTGTGTGTGTGGGGGGGGGGGGTCATAACCTAGATTTGCAGCCCTCAACAAGCTGAAACGCCTGTCAGTCTAAGCCATATTGTCTGTGTTCCACTAGGAGCACCCAGCACCATGCCATGTGGGCCCAAAGATGGGAGTTGCCCCTGAGGACAAGGGTTAGAAACCCCAGAACTGATGAGCCTTCTTGCTCTCCCTCAACTGGGCCCAAAGAAACTTGACTGAAAATGGATGTGTAGCCATCCACCACCCCCTGATAAGCCCTTTGGATCACTGACGCAACTGGCACCCTTTTCAGAACACACGGTATAATATCGATCACCTCGGAAATATTTGAAATGCGAGTGTGGATCTGACTTCATTTTCCCCCCACACTGTGCTGGAGCTCTCCTGAACTGTGGGAACACTAGAGGGCACACATTTTGGTGCGTGTATGTATGTGTGTGTGCGTGTGCGTGCTCATGGGGGTCCGTTGCAACTCAGTTGGCCTGGACCAGCCATCTCCCACTCTGTCACTGTGTCTGCTGAGTGATCTAATGTTGACACTAATAACAAGTCATCATCACTGTGCCAGCCTGCCATCCTGCACTGGAAACCAGCTCTTGACAGCCGTGGACCCTTCAACACGCTGAGCTCTTGACGCCTGATTTATACTTGGACGCATGCTGGAGGACACCAAAAATAGCGCTGCAACGTGCTGTGAGCTTGTAGATCTGCTGTTTTTTTTTGGTGCATGACATGGTGCGCAGCCAAGTATAAATCGGGTTATGACTCTCAAGCCATAGAGATGGTGCTCAGTTCATCCACTGATCCGAGCAGACCTCTGGACTACTGTATTAACCACTTAAGCCCTATGTACTTCGTCATACGACGAATAACAAAAATAGCTGACCTACAAGCTCTGCTATTTTCGCTACTTTTGAAAAATAATAATTTTTACATTTAAAAAATTTGACAGCTTTAGAACATTTTAGACATGCCCGGTTTAATGTGGTTTGACAAAACTCAACCCGCTGCCCTCTCCTCTTTCCCTTTTTAATTCTCTCTCACTCATCCGTTTCCCTGTCCCATTATGAATCGGGTCACAATAATTTAGCTTGCATTCACGTCTTCTCTCCGCTGTACGATATTTCTATGTTTTCAAAGTGTTTGAAAAGACTGGGTCGCTTGATGATATTTGTATGATTCTGACATCTTTTGTTTTTCTTAGGGTTTTGTTCAGACTGTATGGATGCCTCTGTCCTGATCAGGTGCATGATAGCCACGACTACTCAGGTGTCTTTCAGTCACACACACACACACACACAACTGCTGTTGATTGTTCAGCCACTCAGCCCTAAATTCATGTGATTGTACTCGGTTGGCGAGGAGAGCCAATAACACCTCACAAGGATAGCAGGATCCCGTAGTCAGCTCCCATGAGGGAATCGGGATGCTGCAGTTTCATCATCACCGTAACCAATATCCCTTGCTGTAGGAAAAGAAAAACGAAAAAAACAACAAAAAAACATTGCAATAACAAGCTTGTACTGCCTGTGTTCTCTGTGAAATTTCTATCTGGCATTATACTTTTTTCATTCCAAACATCTGCTATTGCTTTTTGAAGATTTCATTTCACTGCTTAGTTTTTTGGACGGGTGTAATGTTGCAGAGTTGGGAATGTCTTTTTCTCTTTTTTTTTCTTTCTCTCAAAGCGTCAATGTTGCATAATTTGTACACATACAGTACAGAAGCAAATCTATAAATAATCTGTGACATTTCATTGCGTGCTTTTAGAAGGCCTAATTGCTTTTATGAAGTTTAGGGGTGCTTGAAGTACTGTATCAAAAAGCCTTTTAGGTTCGTTTATAAGTTGCACTTAACTCGTAGAGTTGTAAGTCCTTCCATGTGATTTATTTGTTAAGGGTGTGTAACGGAATCGTCGCTCCATTTAGGAAGAGAACCTTAGAATCCAATGGGAGAGATGGGAACGTATACCATTACCAGTGGTTCTCAAACTTGTCAATTTCAAGGACCCCCACGACTCTTTGAGAGTGTAAACCCCCTCAATGAACTCTGAGGGTCCCTGGGCCCCACTTGGAGAACCACTGCCATTACATATCGTCTCTGTTCTGGTGGAAACCTCATATGTCCAATACTGTTGCTTTTCAGGATTCAAATTCATAACTAGCAAAAGTAGCAGATCTACAAGCTCTTTTCAGCTTGTGGATCTGCTACTTTTGTATGTTTTTGTGTGACGCTGTAGTATGATCAAGTAGGGCATTAATTTACGAAAAAACTCAAAGTTGAAATATGAAGATAAGCGGGTTTCTGCCCGACAACGACGATATGAATGGTAACTTGCATAAATGCTCCTGCATTCATACCATCTTTCTTAAACCCAGTTCCCTCAGGGAACATCAACCGTTTATATTCTCTCGAAAGAAACATGACAAAAAGGCTCGAAGACTTGAGCCCGATTTAATACATCGTGTACGACCGTGTGCCCGGCTGATCTACAAGCTCCTAACTCGTCACTTGTACTGTAGCTCGGGGTATTTTCGATCTTGTCTTCTCTGTATCAATTCAATCTGGGTCTTGGCATCATGGGTAACATTAACATTCTTACGTCCCCAAAGTCATGTCATTAAAGTGAAAGCATGTGTCATGTATCATAGTCTTCTAAATGTTAACTTTTATGAACAGGTCTAGTCGGGGACAATTCTGAACAAAAAGTAAAAACAAAACACCGCTCCTCATGCAAAGTCAGTGATGTTGTGCTTTGAGACAAACGTCACCAATCATGTTATAGCCTGTATACCTCGTTGAAGACACAGCAATAGACCCTGCAACTCTCTGTCACATCTCCCAGAGACAGAGGGGGAGATTCGGGGTGGGAATGGAGCCAAGAGGAGATGAAATGGACATGAGTGGGTGTTGGTTTCACCTTCCGCTGTACATACAAGTCCAAATGGAGAGAATGAAGTCTTTGTTTGTTAAACTATTTTTATTGTTCTGAAAAAAATAAAGAATGAATCTTTGACCTGTTAATGACGATGCCTTTTGGGTTTTTTTTTGTGGGGAAAATACCTGGGCCGTGGAAGTGGAGATGATGTCAAGAAAAAATAAATTAGTAAAAAATACATTATGCAGCAAACCGGCTTATGCTTGTCTTAACCACATACGTTATTTTCTGCCTAAACCAAACCCTATGCATTGTAATACTTGTTATGTGAGATAATATCCCTAAGAGGATTGGCCTATAAGAATATTTTTAAGTTGAATGAATACATGTGATGAATATGGAATGATAAAACTGAGCTAAATCTTAGAGGAAAGGGAATACAAACATTAATAAAACATCATTCAAAAATATATTTGAATGCCCTCAATAAATGCATCGGATCCATATGGACCCGATTTATCTTGCGAGTGTCTAAGGGTTTTATGAGTGTATATGCAGACATTTATCATGAGCAAAAGTCTATTAAATCTGGTGGTGCAAGGTATTCTTTCGGCCACAAGGTGGCAATCTTGAGCTTCATTAAAAAGGAGGAAAATGACCTACATTATAGGCTATCTTCCTCTGGAAGTAGTTATAGGCCTACATGGCGAAATTGAATTACAAAATCACATACATACATGATGTAATTCTAACAAAATATGTTCTGATAGTAAAGGGTCTGACGTATATATGGAGAAAATGTTTAAAATCTGTCAAAGCAGGGCAGTGGTGTAAATTAACTAAGTGCATTTACTCAAGTACTGTACTGTGATTACTTTTCCCACCACTGCTGGCAAGTTGCGGTGACATCAAAGGGAGGCACCTGGTCCCCACAAACAACCTGTTTACCTGTTTACAATAAACAAGCTTCATGATTGGCTGACTTCTACAATTTGTTTCCCAGCAACGGGAAGCTGATTGGAGCACACGGGGTCACACAGGGTCATCTCTCAGGTCACCCAGGTCTCTGATCTAACTTTACAAATAATGATCACTTCGGAATATATTCCCACACTACCAGTCCACGTTTCCCCGGAGACTTTACGAATTTCCTCTTATTCGGTGAATTTATTCAGTATTGAAGATGTTCTATCATCCTGCCATTCTGAACCGACAGACCGGCTGTTTCGCTACCATCTGGTGAGTCCGTTTTTACATTTAACTTTAGACTGAGAAACTAAGTTAACTAAGTTTCATTTGCCTCTGATAAAACCAGATTTAAATGCCCTCAACAATCAGTCCTGTTTCTGCTATAGGCCTATGTCTCACCCAGACTGCACGTCAACCACTTAACCGTGGCGTCTATTTGATCAGTTTTAAACATCTTTTAAAAAATAATCAAGATTTGTCCTTTTTTCACATTTTTTAAGAAATAGATTACAAGCTCACAATCTCGATGTGATGTGGTGTTGTGAGCTAGATGTAGGCCTACTGTTTTGGATTATCCGAATTATAAATGAGGACTTTATGGTTATTAGCCTATAATTATTATTATTATTTTACATTTATAGCATAACGATGCCGTTATCAAAAACAGGACAGTCTAACAGAAGAGTAATAATTCGATATTGAAACATTTAGCCGATAATCAAACAAAGTCTAAGATCAGTTACTAGATCGGCAACATTAATTGATAAACCCAAAAGATAATCATTATATATGAATCTACTGTCTAGACTAGAAGGAGATTTGTCCTGTTTGGTACATGTGCGGATATTGTTCTAAAATTATATGAATCTATGATCACTGTCTGATCAACCAAACCGAATATAGGCCTAGAGCCCAACAAAAAAAAAACATTTTGAACAAAAAAATGCACTTTAGTAGCCTACAGTAGGCCTACTTGAGTAAATCTACTTAGTTACTTTCTACCACTGCCTATAGCCTAAAAAAGAAGATTTTGAACAAATAATAATAGGCCTATATATCAGGGACCTGATAGTATTATTTGTTCAAAATGTCTAATTAATCTAACTTTGTCGAGTCGACATAGTTCAGTTTTTTTTTCTCATTTCCAGGGCCTTTATATGTGCTTAACCTGATACTTAAAAGCCGCACCTGTCAAAACAGCGGTGCCTTTAAAGGTGTTACAGCAGAACTGGTGACCTATCAAATCCTGTCACTTTTAATGTTCCTTGTGAAAATGACGATAACGGTGGAGGCGGAGCTTCATATAATGATATGAATATTGTTGCTATTTACAAAAGATTTTTATACATTTCATACATTTGAAAACTTGTGAAATGGGATATTCTGCATAGTAGGCCTATACTTTCTACTTTTGGTAGCCTACTTTAAGTAGCTACATTTTGATGCCAATATACTTTTGTACATTTTTTTATTACGGACTTTTACCTGTAACAGAGTATTTCTACAATGCTGTATTGATACTTTTACTTAAGTAAGAAATGTAAGTAGCCTGCTTTTTCCACCACTGATTGTAGCCTATTTTTATTCTGGTTATATGGGGTGGACATTCGGTAGCCTACTTTACATGATTTGATTTCTTATTTTTTTATTAAATTATTTTTCATATAATGTAACAGTTATCACCAGGGTTTTGCCCTTGATGGCGACTAAAGCCCGACAATGACGTTGTTGCCTGCTCACACTGCGCGAGCTTGTAGGCTAGCTAGGGTTGCCAACCGTCCCGTATTAGCAAAGTGAAAAATAAAAAATATATTTCTGTTTGCGCACAATGCGGTGTGTCTGGCTGCGTGTTTGTGTGCTGTATGCGAAGGGCGCTAGGACCGCTCAGTTGTCAGGGCAGGCACAGTGCTCGCTCGCACGCGTGCGTGCGTGCGTGCGTGTGTGTGTGTGTGTGTGAGATTTTCTCCGGTGGGCGCAGCATCATTGTTTGTGTGGCATGTCAGCCTGTTCCCAACCCTAACCCTAACCCCCGCGCGCGAAAAATACCTTAAAATTGTGCTTAAGTACAGTAGTACTTGAGTAAATTTACTTTACACCTCACCACTGCTATTTTGAACGTGCTCTTACTGTGACGTCATCTGTCAATCAGTGCGGGGTTGTTCACACGTTCTCATGTGTTTGCTGCTACAGTCATTAGCATGGTGGAAAGAAAAGGAGATAAGTCCCATTTCTATGATGGAACTTTTTTTTCTTTCAAAAACATTTTGAGTAGCCTATAAGCTACTAACTTCTACACCACTACAACAGATATATAAGCATTTACTAACCTCTGAAATGAAGTTGATTCAGGCTAAACCACACTGGAATAAAGATGAAGATGTAAAATGAATCTATGTAATGTAAGATTGCACAACTCATCATCCTCTGCTCTCCTCTCCTCTCCTCTCCTCTCCTCAGGTTGGTGGCTACAAATGGTAAAAAAGTCAGCAAACGTGAATACCTGAAGGTCAATGTTCCAAGAACATGGTGAGAACTTAACTGTGTGTTGATGATGACAAAGCCTACTTAGTTTGTCTTTCTGTGACATATCTGTGTCTCTCTGTCTACACCACTGTCTCCCAAACATGCTATTTTCACTAGTTTGTGTCCCAGAGCAAACATCTTGATTTCTCTTTTTTTTGGGCCTTGAGCTAAAAGGTTCGGGAACCACCACTCTACACTAACACTATACAGACATGATGTTTTGTTGATGATCATATAATAATAATGGCGATTGTCTTTACAGCGAGGACCTCATGGACTACATCCTGGTGCGAGTCCCGCCGTCCCGGCCAGGGCAGCCCAAACCCCGCCTCTCCCTCTACCTGTCCTCACATCTGCAGTATGGAGTGATCAAGGTGTACCATCACCAGTGTGACACGCTGCTCAGTAAGTATAGTGGAACCTCTAGTCACCTCTAAGTCACTTATAGCAGTGGTTCCCAAACTTTTTCATGTCAAGGACCTCCAAAATTGGCCAAAAAGTATTTGGCTGCGGACCCCCCCATCTCAAAAACATTTTGTGCCAGGGATTTTTCAAAAATAGCAGATCTACAAGCTCATAGCACGGCACTCGGTGCCGTGCTATGAGCTTGTAGATCTGCTATTTTTGAATAGCCAAAGTATAACATTATGGTTAAAGTGGTTAAAATGATTGTGATGCTATATTAACTAATTGTGCTGTGGACCCCCTGATACCCCCTGATACCCCCCCCCCCCCCCCAAGACCAAATAAATAGCAGGTCTACAAGGCTTACCGCTCTATCCAAATTTAATTGTTGTGAACTGAAATAGTTAGTGCTAATTATTATCATAACCAGCTGTACAGAAACACGTCTACTGTTTGACCTTTGACCCGTGTCTCCCTCCAGAG
>NC_139957.1:33123604-33163604 GCF_963454915.1 Gymnoscopelus microlampas
GAATAACGTCTCTTTACTACAACGACTCAACTGTATATTTCCTAGGCTTTATAGAGCCATTGTAGCGAAGAAAAGTCTTGTTCCTTGTTCATAATGGGCTTTCTCGTGAAATGGCTGTTAATGTGCTCATCCACTTTTGACCACAAGATGGCGCTTGCGTATTTTCAACTACCTGGTTTTATTAAGTGCATTGTTTTTAGTCAATTGAATGTTTTGCTACTTTGATGATATTATCCTGTTAAAATGCAATAAAGATTTTTGTACTTTGTCTAAACACTGTTTCTGCCTTTTGTAAATGATTATACAAACGAACTGTGTGATGAGGGCAACCAAGGTTGGGGTATCATTTATGCACAGAGTTTATAACAAATCCGTGTGGCAACGAAGTTTCTTCATATAATTGGTCCTGACTAATGCTCATTATAAGATGGCACCATTTGTGTCTACTCTCTCTGTGTCTCAGAGGAGGGCTGTGGACAGATCAGGAACCTGCCTACCAGTGACATCATCTGTAATCTGGTTTGGTCATTTCAAAATAAGATTTCAAACTATAAAAAAAACACATTGTATTATTATTGTAGGAGCCAATATGGGTGTTTTTGATTTATTTGATTTATATGGTGACTTTTTGGTGGTGTCATTGCACTGCCAAGCCACAAGGGAGCATAGGGCGCATTAGTGGTGGTTCACGTCACCCTCTGGGTAAAGATCAAAGCGTGACGTCACTCTCTCGTCTACGCACTTCGCACTAGCGACCACAGGGAGTGCAGCGCGAGCGGGCCGAGCCAGCGGAGCCACAAGACGAAATGTCTGTTAAAGTTTGTAAAAAGACTTTTATAGTGAACTAAAACAACTCATACTGTAATATTAGGTTATCAGTGTTTATTAGGGAGGTGAAGCATTGAGCAAGCTACTAAAAAACCCCAAAACAAGATAATTATCTCCAAAACGGTGAGTTTTCTACAGGTGTTGTTAGTTTGGCTAATAAGTGCTTATACATTAAAGGAAATGATGACGTCGCATGTAATTTTCACGTTTATGTTACTTGGTAAAAAGCAACAACTATTCAGTATGAAGCATTGTTTGATATGAAGTGAATATATGTGTTTTTATTGAGGCCTATAGTCAGTACTGTAAAGTAACCGAGTACATGTACTCAAGTACTGTACTTTGAGTACAATTTTGAGTTTATTTTGTACTTAACTGGAGTGTTTCCAATTTTCAGTACTTTTACTTCTACTCCACTACATCTCAGAGACAAATATTGTACTTTTACTCCACTACAATTATTTGAAAAACTTTAGTTACTTTGTAGATATATATTATTATTACAAAACATACATTAACCACTTTCAACCCTATGTACATTGCGGCCAATTGAAATAGCAGATCTACAAGCTCACAATGCCTTGCGGTGCAACATGTTGTGAGCTTGTAGATCTGCTATTTCATGCCCGCTCTTACTATGACGTCACCACGCCACCTGCTTCGCGGCGAGATCAAAGGGACAGAAGGCGGCAATGGAGCAGCAGCCCCACACACACAACACAGAACACACGCACACACACGCACACACACACACAACAGCAAGTCAGCAAACAAAAGACACGACCGAGTGTTTGTTGTTAAAACTAAGCTAAAAGAGTGTTAAAAAGGTGAGTTTGGCTAATTAAGTGCTTAGAAATAAAGTAATTGATGGAATTGCGAGTCATTTAACTTTTATGTTACTTGTAAAAAGCAACAATGTAGCATATGTGTGAAGTGAATATATATACGTTTTATTGAGTTGTGTTTGTGACGATGACACACAGGCCTATAGTCAGTGCAGTAAAGTAACCGAGTAGGCCTACATGTACTCAAGTACTGTACTTTGAGTACATTTTTTACTTTACTGGAGTATTTCCAATTTGCTACACAGAGACACATATTGTACTTTTACTCCACTACAATTATTTGAAAACTTTAGTTACTTGGTAGATTTAGATTATTACTAACCATATATTACAATTATTATTCTATACATTTTTATACATTTGAAAACTTGTGAAACAGGGCATTCTGCATAATGAGTACTAACTACTTTTGGTACTTAAAGTACATTTTGATACCAATACCTTGTGGCGTGTGACACACACACACACACACACACACACACACACACACACACACACACACACACACACACACACACACACACACACTCAAGTACATTTACATGTACATTACATTACATTACATTACAGTCATTTAGCAGACGCTTTTATCCGTTACTGTCCACCACAGTACTGATCAGTCTCTCATTGTCTCCACGGTGTGTCTTCATGTCTCTCTGTCCTCCAGGCAAGCTGTGGCGCCGGAGGTTGGCGGTCCAGGACCCTCAGGGGGACGGCAGGCCGTGCCCCCCTTCCAGATGGAGCAGTGCAGAAACCCTGTCCCGTCAAACCCTGCTACCGATGGCGCTACGGAGCCTGGTCCCTGTGCTGTGCTGCTCATAGGTCAGTCCCAAGTCCAACACTATAGTCTGACTCTATAGAATTCAGTGTAACGATAGTTCATGTAGACACGGAAGGCAGAATGTTGATATACTTCATTCACACTCCCCGGACCCCCCCCCCCCCCCATTCGCTAACAAGTTATACAGTCGTACTCCTTTAAGTCAGTACGTTCAACCTCTTGTCATTCTCATTCGCTACAAGTTAATAGGCTCTATGCATAGCAGCCATATTGGAAAGAAATTGGGCCTCTCCTTACTTCCTTCACAGGTGTTACCAATGATACTAATGAAGGCTCTGTTCCATTCTGGTCAGGGTGCTGATATCGTGCATGTTGGCTCACTAGAAAGTAGAAACACTCCATTTTGGTTCCCAAATGGCCCCTTATGGTGGGTGTGTAACTCTGAGAGTGTACAAATGGAACCAAATGGACTCGTAAGGGTCCATTTGGTTCCATTTGTACACTCTCAGAGTTATGGGGGTTTGTTAAAATAAGACAACCACTATGCCACACTAAATGGAACAGAGCCTTAATTAGTATCATTGGTAACACCTATGAAGGAAGTAAGGAAGGGGCCCAATTCATTCCCAATATGGCTGCTGTGCATAGAGCCTATTTACTCACGCCCTGATACCCACAGTGCAACTCTGGCGCTTCATTTAAGCAGCCTCTGTTCTCTGTTCAGTCTATGTGCTTCGCTATCTAAGCTGGGTGTACAGCTGTTTGTTTTCAAATTCCCTCCACCTACCCGGCCTCCTCCCCGTGGCTTTTAGTTCATATTGTTATAGGTTGATTCTGTGTCTGTACTGTGGTTCTATGATTCTGTGTATTGTACTGTGTTCTATGGATTGTACTATGATTGCGGTAGTTTAATTATGCATTGAAGGTTCAATGTTATGTAAAACTGTATTTTATGCTCTGCTCTGGGGGGTTTGTGATTGAAGATCTGTGACATTTTGCACAGGGAATCTTTTAATATCACATGAGCAGAGTCACACCGCCAAACTTGAGTGCAATATCATGGCATATATGATAATGGTTAATATGGGAATGGTTAATAAATGGTAAATGGTTCATTAACAGTCTGGTTATTTCTGAGCTGAAGTGTCTAAATGAACCAGTGGTTCTTAAACCTTTTCATGTCAAGGACCGGCCCACAGACCCCCATTTGAAAAGATATGCCAGGGACCCCCATAAGAGAAGATATTTGGGCTCTAGCAGTGATTCTCAACCATTTTAATTTCAAGGACCCCCCAGTTTGACATGCATTATAGGCTACGGACCCCCATTTAACAGCATTTCTATCTCCGGGATCCCAAATTATATTGTAAAATCAATGTTGATTTAACTCTGAGAGTGTACAAATGGAACCAAATGGACCCTTATGGGTCCATTTGGTTCCATTTGTACACTCTCAGAGTTACAGAACCATAAGGGTCCATTTGGTTCCTAACTATCCATCATTTAGCTGGGTACCCCCTGGAACTCCCTCAAGGACCCCTGGGGGTCCCCGGACCCCACTTTGAGAACCAATGCTATAGACCAGTGGGTTTATAACCTTTTTTTAAACCTTTACTACCTTTACAAGACATATATTCATTTAACAGCCTCAATATTTAATGCAGATCCAGCTTCTCTATTTTAAAAAAATACTAAAGGGACCACATTTAGCCTGTTATGCTTACCTTGATAAATGTGGTAATGTAGTCCCAGGATGTTCTGACCATTTATTTACATTATGTTTGTTATCTTTCTGGATATTTTAAATAGCTTTGAGTGTAACACTAATGTCATCATTATTTATACTGTACAACAGGATATAAATAAATGTATTTTTGTTAAAATTGATCTACTTTGAACAGAACTATCCCTCAACTATATTTCAATCACAATACATGTTTCAACAATTATTCATTTTTCACCTCATATTGAGTGAAACAATGGAGAGGTGCAGGTAAGAGTCAAGAACCAAACCAAGATATAACAATTTGTTGAACTTTACTATACTTGTGGGTACACTTTGCTATAGACACACACACACACACACACACACACACACACACACACACACACACACACACACACACACACACACACACACACACACACACACACACACACACACACACACACACACACACACACACACACACACACACACACACAAATATGCAGGATTATGGTGGTCTGGACGGGAACCACAAGGATTAGTACTAGAAGACAGTTACACAACCAGAACAGAGGTACAGCAGGCAGGTAGAAAGAGCGCGCACGCACACCTTGTTCCACCTCAGACATAGAGCTGCTGTCACAGGACAATAATAATAGCATACTTCTCCTTATGTTTCTGTACAGCCTTTCTTTCCCTTTTTGTTCTATTCCTCTTTTGATGAGAGGAGATTAGGTAAGTCCACATCATGCGTTTTGTTGTCACCTTGTCAAAGAAAAACTAAGATGCTGTGTAGAAACCATGAGAGTGCTGTCAGCACAGATTGTACATTTGCCAAGTCAAACTCTTGGAAACAGGTCCAACATGGATTCTTGGCCACAACAGACTTATTCAGCACTTCTCATCATGTACTGTAGTTGTAACAGTGTACATTTGTGTGTGTGTTTGTACGTTGCAGGCGGGGAAGGGGGAGCCTCACGTCTTCAAGGAGAAGACGTTCAAGAAGAAACGTCAGTGCAGCGTGTGTCGCCAGAGCGTGGACAACGTGGGCTCCTTCTGCCGAGGTGAGGCTCTGTCTCTGTGTATTTACATACAAATCAGGTAGATAGAGTGACTGATACATAATATTAATAATGGTCAAACTTGCTGCTTGTGTATTGGCGAAACAGCTCTGGTATATTGAATGCTCATCAAATTATTGGCTTATGAATGAGACAAAAATAATAATCAATGACTTCAAGTTTCCATGGGGTGAGTAATTGATAAAGTCATTTTGGGGTATTTGTCCTTGGCCTCTTGTACCCCCCCCGGCCACCACTTCGAGCTGGCGCCTGCTTGAAGTGGTCGGCCATTGATGCGCTGACCTGGGCCTCTGTTGCCTCTGCGAAATTCTCCCGAACAGCTTCTGCAATCAAAACAGTGACAAATATCTTTTGTTAATATATGTCATCATGGCAGTCACACATTTATAACACGAAGAAGCATCAACAAAGAACTAGCACAGACAATTGTTCTATTTACCCTGGATGAGGGAAAAGAAGTTCGTATTCTTGAACGCCCTCTTGTTTTGCTGCCCACCACCGGACATATTATATTTCCGCATCAGGCCATTGGTGAAAAGTCTGAAACAGATTTTTAAAAAATGCAGATAAATTCTCAACAGCATGCTCTAGCAGCTTGTAATGAAGACAATGTATAGTATTGGTATCAAAATGTACTTAAAGTACCAAAAGTAAAAGAACTAAAATGTTTGAAAATAGCAGATCTACAAGCTCACAACGCGTCGCATCGCCTCAGAATTGTACTTAAGTATAGTACTCCGGGATCCCAAATTATATTGTAAAATCAATGTTGATTTAACTCTGAGAGTTACAGAACCATAAAGGGTCCATTTGGTTCCTAACTATCCATCATTTAGCTGGGGACCGCCCTGGAACTCCCTCAAGGACCCCTGGGGGTCCCCGGACCCCACTTTGAGAACCAATGCTATAGACCAGTGGGTTTATAACCTTTTTTTAATTTCAAGGACCCCCAGTTTGATGTGCATGAGCGTAAAAATGTACCCTCACAGGGTCTTTTGCAGTTAACACATTAAGACCGGGAACGCATCTGTGTCATTTTTAAATTTCTTTGGCTATTCAAAAGTAGCAGGTCTACAAGCTCAAGCATTCGCTGCTTGCAGATAGCGCAGCACAGAGTGCAACGCTATCTGCAATGTTTTTGAAAAATCGTGAAAATGTGTGCAAATCTTTGAATACATATATCTTTTTGTTTGTTGAAAAAATACATATTTTGCTATGCATGTATTTGGCCGCAGACCCCCATCTGAAAATATTTTGTTCCAGGGACCCCCAGAAGCACAGATCGGAGTCAAAAATGTTAGTCTTAAAACTTATATTATATTCAAAGATTTGCATTTTTGCAAAAGTGCCGCGCTATGAGCTTGTAGATCTGCTATTCTTTTGAAAAATCATGGGAAATTGTTGCAAATCTTTGAATATATATATATTTAAAGCAAACATTTTTAACTCAAATCTTTGCTTCTGGGGGATTCTATGAAATTCTACAAAAATCATCAAAAAAAACATTTTGCTACAGTATAATAGTGGTTTTCATGTCAAGGACCACAAAATGATATGTATTTGGCCGCGGATCCCCAGAAGCATTTGCAAAAATGTTCAAGATTTTTTTAAACGGCACATCTACAAGCTCATAGTGCCGCGCTATGAGCTTGTAGATCTGCTATTTTTGAATAGCCAAAACAATCTAAAATGACAGAGACACGTTCCCGGATTGAATGGGTTGACAGTGTCCTGTGTTCCTGATATGTTGTTTTCTCTTAAGTGTAGCTTTCAAGTGTTCATTTCTGAAAATGAACAGGGTTCGGATAGGTTAGGGTTAGGTATTGTTATTGATGGTTTAAAAAGGCAAATTAAATGCTCTTGTGCACTGGCCTATCTATCACTTCCCAAAAACTGTCCCAACTGGAGAGATGTGTAATGATTTATTTTGACCACCAGAGGGGGCCCTCCTAAATTGTGCTCATCTCAGGGGTTTATGAACTTTAATGGAATAAACTTACCAGTGAACTTTGTGAGGCATGTTCACTGGGGGCTGTGCATGGCAGGGGCATCCAACCACCCTGAGTCCCACCTTAGTTGGACCGCTTACCCACAATCATCCACAGTCTCATTGTAAAAGGGTACAGGACTTGGACTCAAGGAAGGATTAAGAAATGAAAGAAAAGAAAGTCTATCAGGGCTTGGTCTTCTGTGTTGGGCCATACCATAAGTGTACAAAAGTGTTGTGTGCATGTTATGTTGTAAGCTATAGATAATGTATAATATATGATATATAATGACCTAGTATGTAATAATAATCCAATAATCGTACAATTAGTTTACAATGGTATACCTATGATAATAGTATAATATAATGTTATTATGTTATGTTATTTGGGACCCCCCCAAAATAATCATATTTGAATTGAGGACCCCCCAAAATCATATTTGAACTGGGGACCCCCCCCAAAATAATCATATTTGAACTGGGGACCCCCCCCAAATAATCACATTTGAACTGGGGACCCCCCCAAATAATCATATTTGAACTGGGGACCCACCCAAATAATAATATTTGAACTGGGGACCCCCAAAATAATATTTGAACTGGGGACCCCCCCAAAACAATCATAGTTGAACTGGGGACCCCCCAACATAATCATATTTGAATTTTGCTTTTTAGTTTGACATTTGTTCAGTTTGACTCGGTTCCACAGATAAATATTATGAAAGTAGCCGATCTACAAGCTCACAACGCCTCGCAGTGTGAGGTGTTGTGAGCTTGTAGATCGGCTATTTACAAAATGTTTGCCTTTATTAGGTAATATTTGACAATTTGGCCAATGTATCACAATCTTTTTATAGTATATTTGGTTACTTTGGACGCAGTAATTATTATTAGTTTATTTTTATTTGTCATTTCAGAGGTATTAAAAAGGTCTTAAAAGTCCTTAAATTGTTACTTTATAAATGTGCAGATACCCTGTATACCAGGGCTCTTCAACAGGGGGTCCGGGACCCCTAGGGGGTCCTCAGAGTTACTACAGGGGGTCCGCCAAATCTTTGTGTGATGTTTTTTTTTTTACCTTATCCACTTGAACCCTAGCATCCCTTTTCTGAGGAGAACTTTAGCCAAACATAGCAGATCTACAAGCTCTGCGAGGCGTTGTGAGCTTGTAGATCTGCTATTTTTGGCAAAGAGGTTTAGGTGTAGAGGGAAAAAAGAGCAGACCACGTAAACAAAAAAAGTTGAATCTGAAACACAATTGTATACAATATGGGCGTCCCTGCTTCATCTCTCTCTTTGCTAGGGGGTCCCTGCTTCATCTCTCTTTGCTAGGGGGTCCCTGCTTCATCTCTCTCTCAGCTAGGGGGTCCTTGGGCTGAAAACGTTGAAGACCCCTGCTGTATACACTTATACTGTATGTTGGTTTGTTTACCGTTGAGTGAGAACATAATGTTGCACATTAAGCTTATCATCTGGGGACCCCATAAAATAATTTGGCCCCCTGCGGGTCCTGACCCCCAGTTTGGGAACCATTGTTCTACTACTCAATAGCTCAATTCTCAATCTATGCATTATCATTGTATTTTGTAATGCAATGGAAAAATGTACAGAAATACAAATGTTTAAGAATATTAAAAAATATATTTTATGATGAATCTAAATGCCCCTGCACAATAGCTTAAATGTGCTCTATAAATAAAGTTTGATTTGATACATTAGGCTGTGTATGTTGTGACAGGAACACTACACGTATATCTGGCTCTCGGTCACTTGAATTAATATTTGTTTCTTTGTTTCTTTCTTTCTCAGAGTGGAGACACAGACTGTTCTGAGATTGTTCTTGTGCCCTGAATGCCCAGAAGACTGAGGTTCTCACCTGCAGTAGAACACCCTCCCATACACCAGAAGACTGAGGTTCTCATGCCGCTGGAAGGCTCAACCCGAGGATGCCCTTAGAGATGGAGATCTCGCTCTATCCATGGATTCGTCCGCATGGGGGGGATTCGTCCGCGCTGTTGACCCTGGTCTTCGGTGGACCTCCACTGTGGTTGATCGCTGAGTGATCAGATTTCTGGTCACCGCACGGCGGTCTCCACTGGTGGTCTCCGCCAAATACCTCGGTCCGCCGGGCGTTTCCTCTGAAGACACCTCAAAGTAGGAAAAAATGTTCCTTTACCTTTGCTGGATGCTGCAGCTCATGCTGCAGTTTGTTGGATGTGGCGTATGCTGTTGGACGCTGCTGGTGGCGTATGTGTGATTGTGTCGTATGTGTGCTGATGTGGTTAAAGATGTTGCTATGCAGCTTTTTTTTTCAGGTTGTGGAATCGGAACGCCGACGTTGAATCTATGACTATGTTGGTTGGTGTAGTTATTGTTTACAGGTTGAATCTACGAAGTAGTTCTTTTCAGGTTGTAGTACGACTATGTTGGTAGTGTTGTGGCTGTTATTTTGTGTGTGTGTGTTTGTGTGTGTGAGAGAGAGAATTTGCAGTCAATGTGTTTTTAGACATAAGCCTCTGTAAATCCAGGCCTGGACCTGGTCATTTCAAAAGGTCCAAAAGTTCTTTTGAAAGGACGGGACGCGTTGGGGGGGAGGGACGGGACTAATTTCTAACCAATGGACCAACTATTTTTGATTGCTCGCCCACCGTTGGAGTTACATCATGGCAAGGTAACTATACAATCCAAAATCAGAATGTGCTACTTATGATCCTATTATTTTATGAACAATCTAATGAGCATTTTTCTTTTCTTTCTTTCTTGACCCCGATCTTCAACACCAAGGCCAACACCAGAGTAGGCACCTGAAACGTCCGAACACTGTTCCAGTGTGGTCGTATGGACCAGGTGCTGAAGCCGATGAGAGATTATCTTCGCCTTGCCTACTTGTTGCTAACTAGTTGTACGAGCTCTTGTTCTATTGTTTTATTGGATCTTGTTTATTCGATACACTCATTTGTTTTAGCTCTTGCTCGTTTGATTTTCAAAGTTTCAAAGTTTCAAAACAAAAACGAAATATCAGTTTTAAAACACTGATGTAACGAAACTGAATGCATTGGATAATTCAAAAGGAGAGACTGTCCAAGAACAGATACAGGAAACAAGTCAGGTTTCACTTAATAGAATTTGTTTCTATGTTTCACCATACTATGTGGCTATTTGACCACAGAATATGGGTCCATATTTACACACCGATGCACCTTCGATGCTTCACCATATCATACTCTGTGGCTAATTGGTCACAGAATATGGTTCTAGCTCCACACACATTTTTTCATACATACACACCAAAGCACATACACCCATATCATGGCTACACACTTATACACATACATACACTCACACTCACACGTATCCATGTCAAAAAAGAAGCACATTACACATACACATTACTAATATTCTGTCCATATACATACGATTCATGTCCAAAGCTGGTGCCAAGTTCGGTAAGTATACAAATGAATGCACCCATTACTCCTCAATAATAATGCATTAATCCCTGTATTAAGTCAACTTTGGCTACTGTACATTGGATTTTTTTCTTTTTACTAACTGTTGGAATACTTTATTATAATGTTTTATATTTGTTTAATTTTATTTTTAATTTAACTTATTTTTGAACATCTTTTTAAATGTAGTGGCTGTTTTGCACATTTTTTGTTCTTTATCTAAGATCCTTCATCGGACAGGATTGCTCCGAGCTATTTGAAGCTAGACACCGTGTCCAGTGCCTGTCCATTGACTTTGATGTCTGAGCAGATGCCATTGTTGTTGTTGGTCATCATTTTTTTTTTCAGTGTGGATTTCCATTCCATAGGCTCGGGAGGATTCTTAAGTTGAATATTTGTTCTGGTGCTCCGCCCTGCCCTAAATCCAGCCTGTTCTTCAGCTATCAGTTCAGCTTGAGGTTTTAACCTATTTAGTATTATTTTCAGTAGAACTTTGCTGGGATGGCTAATAAGACTAAGACCGGTAGTTTTGGCACAGTTGGAGATTGCCTTTTTTCGGAAGTGTGATGATGAGTGACTGGGTCCATGATTACGTCCTGGGTACGACGTTAAACTGCCTCCAACCTGGAGAGGGGTGGGCGCCACCAGGTTTAATTGCCCAAGACACACCACATGATGACAACTACATCCAGTGCTATGCCCCAACAAATGAGAGCAATGAGGATGTCAATGAGGAGTTCTACCACAGACTGCTGTCAATCATCCAGGCCCGCCTCCCAAGGCGAAACATAATCATCACCATGGGCCACTTCAAAGAAAAGATCGGCAGCGACAACCGGGGTTATGAGGAGATAATGGAGCTGCAAGCTCGGGGGAAATTAATGAAAATGGGATTCATCAACCTGTGTGCCACAAGCAACCTTGTCATCGGCGGGAGTTTCCTCCATCACAGAAGGATACACAAGGCAACCTGGGTATCACCAGACCTCATGACACCTAAACTAGTCGACCATGTGTGCATTGGAAAAAGGTTCAGAAGATCTCTTAGATGTACGCGTCAGAAGAGGAGCAGATGTATGTTGACCCACACCTCAAGGCCATCAAGCTGGTTTCCTTAAGAATAGATCCTGCACAGACCAGAATTCAACATTGTGGGTCATTCTGGAACAGTCGTTGGAGTGGAACTCACCTATGTCAATTTTATTATATTTAATTGTATGTGAAAAGGCGTTTTGAGACAGTGTGGATAGGAAGACCATCTGAAAACTCGCCAATGCCCTCCATGTGAGGACAGGAGTGAGGCAAGGCTGCCTATTGTCACGTGTTCTGTTCCTGCTGGCCATTGACTGGGTCATGAAGACAACTACATCTCAAAAGAAATGGCATCCAGTGGACACCTTGGACACAGATAGCTTCTTAATAGTGTCATATAGGGTCTTCATGTTCCTATGCTGTGCTGCTCCACTGCCAGAGCCATCCAGCGCCTCTATATAGCTCCTCTTATCTGCCCTTATACTTCTCCTGACTGCTCTGTTTGCTTCCGAGTACTCTACTTGGGCTTTCGCCTTTCTGGCCCGTGTGTGACTGTTATTCCTAGCTGCCTTCCTCTGTTTCCTCTCCTCTATCCTTTTCAGGGTCTCTGCTGTCATCCATTCCTTGTGGCTATGCTTTGTCACAACCCCTGTAGCCTGGCCTACCAGGGCCTGTGTTGTGTCTTGTGTACTTGTGTCTGTGTCCGTCACATGGCCTGTAGGTTGGGGAATTGGGGTGCAATCAGGTGCATTGGGAGCACCTGGCCACTGTTCCCAATGCACCTGATTGCACCCCAATTCCCCAACCTACAGGCCCTGTGACGGACACAAACAAGAGTACACAAGACACAACACAGGCCCTGGTAGGCCAGGCTACAGGGGCTGTGACAAAGTATAGCCACAAGGAATGGATGAGAGCAGAGACCCTGAAAGGGATAGAGGAGAGGAAACAGAGGAAGGCAGCTAGGAACAATAGTCACACACAGGCCGGAAAAGCAAAAGCCCAAGTAGAGTACTCGGAAGCAAACAGAACAGTCAGGAGAAGTATAAGGGCAGATAAGAGGAGCTATACAGAGGCCCTGGATGGCTCTGGCAGTGGGAGCAGCAAAGCATGGGAACATGAAGTATGTATGACACTATTAAGCTATCTGGAAAGTTCAGTAAACCTGAGAGACCAGTGAAGGATAAAGAAGGGAGGAAAATTCCAGATGCGGAAGGACAGAGACTTAAATGGGTGGAGCATTTTGAGGAGCTGTTGAACAGACCAGCTCCACTCAATCCAGCGGACATCCAGCCAGCTTAAAGTGACCTGCAGATAGTCTGTGATGTCCCTTCCAAGGAGGAGCTCCACAAGGCCCTTAAACTACTGAGAAATGGGAAGGCTGCAGCTGCAGCTGCAGCACAACATTCCGGCAGAAGCACTGAGAGCTGATGATGAGACAAGCTTTGGAACGCTATACCCTCTATTTTGAGACATCTGGGAGAGAGAGGAAGTTCCATCAGAGTGGAAGGAGGGTTGCCTCATCAAGCTCCTGAAGAAAGAAGATCTAGCTTCCTGTTTCAACTACAGGGGAACAACACTGCTGTCTATACCAGCGAAGACCTTCAACAGAGTGAAGGATCTATTATCCTGCACGGACCAGATTTCAACGTTGTGGGTCATTCTGGATCAGTCGTTGGAGTGGAACTCACCCATGTCAATTTTATTATATCTAATTTTATATGAAAAGGCGTTTGACAGTGTGGATAGGAAGACCATCTGAAAACTCGCCAATGCCCTCCATGTGAGGACAGGAGTGAGGCAAGGCTGCCTATTGTCACGTGTTCTGTTCCTGCTGGCCATTGACTGGGTCATGAAGACAACTACATTTCAAAAGAAATGGCATCCAGTGGAGACCTTGGACACAGATAGCTTCTTAATAGTGTCATACAGGGTCTTCATGTTCCTGTGCTGTACTGCTCCACTGCCAGAGCCATCCAGCGCCTCTATATAGCTCCTCTTATCTGCCCTTATACTTCTCCTGACTGCTCTGTTTGCTTCCGAGTACTCTACTTGGGCTTTTGCTTTTCTGGCCCGTGTGTGACTGTTATTCCTAGCTGCCTTCCTCTGTTTCCTCTCCTCTATCCTTTTCAGGGTCTCTGCTGTCATCCATTCCTTGTGGCTATGCTTTGTCACAACCCCTGTAGCCTGGCCTACCAGGGCCTGTGTTGTGTCTTGTGTACTCGTGTCTGTGTCCGTCACAGGGCCTGTAGGTTGGGGAATTGGGGTGCAATCAGGTGCATTGGGAGCACCTGATCACTGTTCCCAATGCACCTGATTGCACCCCAATTCCCCAACCTACAGGCCCTGTGACGGACACAAACAAGAGTACACAAGACACAACACAGGCCCTGGTAGGCCAGGGTACAGGGGCTGTGACAAAGCATAGCCACAAGGAATGGATGAGAGCAGAGACCCTGAAAAGGATAGAGGAGAGGAAACAGAGGAAGGCAGCTAGGAACAATAGTCACACACGGGCCGGAAAAGCAAAAGCCCAAGTAGAGTACTCGGAAGCAAACAGAACAGTCAGGAGAAGTATAAGGGCAGATAAGAGGAGCTATATAGAGGCTCTGGATGGCTCTGGCAGTGGGAGCAGCAAAGCATGGGAACATGAAGTATGTATGACACTATTAAGCTATCTGGAAAGTTCAGTAAACCTGAGAGACCAGTGAAGGATAAAGAAGGGAACACAGTTAGATGACCATGACTTCGCTGATGACCTGGCCCTTATTTCCCACACCCAACATCAAATGCAGGAGAAGACAAACATAGTCTCAGCCATCTAAACACGCCTTGGCCTCACCATTCACAGAGGAAAGAGTAAGGTCCTCGAAATAAACACAGACAGCGTTACCCCATCACACAAGAAGGTGAAGCACTAGAGAAGGTGGAGAGATCTATTTTCCTGTTTCAACTACAGGGGAATAACACTGCTGTCTATAGCAGGGAAGACCTTCAACAGAGTGCTTTTAATTGGGTTGAAAGATGCTGTTGACCCAAACCTCAAGGCCATCAAGCTGGTTTCCTTAAGAATAGATCCTGCACAGACCGGATTGCAACGTTGTGGGTCATTCTGGAACAGTCGTTGGAGTGGAACTCACCCATGTCAATTTTATTATACTTCTATGTGCACGCCGAAGGTGGAAGCAAGTGCAGTATCTTGCTGACTTGTTTTGGAAGAGATGGGTGCGTGTGCACCTGCCTCTGCTTCAAGAGATAGGTGGTGAGTACCCGGTCTGCTTCAAGAGCCACGTTGGTGTTGAGAAGAGTCATGAGAAGGTGGAGAGATCTAGCTTCCTGTTTCAGGTTGGGGAAGTGGGGTGCAATCAGGTGCATTGGGAGCACCTGGCCACTGTTCCCAATGCACCTGATTGCACCCCAATTCCCCAACCTACAGGCCCTGTGACGGACACAGACAAGAGTACACAAGACACAACACAGGCCCTGGTAGGCCAGGCTACAGGGGCTGTGACAAAGCATAGCCACAAGGAATGGATGACAGCAGAGACCCTGAAAAGGCAATAGGAGAGGAAACAGAGGAAGGCAGCTAGGAACAACAGTCACACACAGGCCGGAAAAGCAAAAGCCCAAGTAGAGTACTCGGAAGCAAACAGAACAGTCAGGAGAAGAGGAGCTATATAGAGGCTCTGGATGGCTCTGGCAGTGGGAGCAGCACAGCATGGGAACATGAAGTATGTAAGACACTATTACGAAGCTGTCTGGAAAGTTCAGTAAACCTGAGAGACCAGTGAAGGATAAAGAAGGGAGGAAAATTCCAGATGCGGAAGGACAGAGACTTAAATGGATGGAGCATTTTGAGGAGCTGTTGAACAGACCAGCTCCACTCAATCCAGCGGACATCCAGCCAGCTTAAAGTGACCTGCAGATAGTCTGTGATGTCGCTTCTAAGGAGGAGCTCCACAAGGCCCTTAAACTACTGAGAAATGGGAAGGCTGCAGCTGCAGCTGCAGCACAACATTGCGGCAGAAGCACTGAGAGCTGATGATGAGACAAGCTTTGGAACGCTATACCCTCTATTTTGAGACATCTGGGAGAGAGAGGAAGTTCCATCAGAGTGGAAGGAGGGTTGCCTCATCAAGCTCCTGAAGAAAGAAGATCTAGCTTCCTATTTCAACTACAGGGGAACAACACTGCTGTCTATACCAGGGAAGACCTTCAACAGAGTGTTTTTAATTGGGTTGAAAGATGCTGTTGACCCACACCTCAAGGCCATCTAGCTGTTTTCCTTAAGAATAGATCCTGCACGGACCAGATTGCAACGTTGTGGGTCATTCTGGAACAGATATCTGTCTGATATCTGTTTGCTTCTATGTTGTAATATAACGTGATATCTGTTTGCTTCTAGGTTGTAATATAACGTGATATCTGTTTGCTTCTAGGTTGTAATATAACGTGATATCTGTTTCCTTCTAGGTTGTAATTTATGTTTCATGTTGTCTCACCAGAGTATGTTTTTCCTGTCCCAATTGTTGATATGCGGAGAAAACAGCCCAGGTGCTCATCCAGGCTCTTGTCATCTCCCGCCTGGACTACTGCAACTCCCTCCTTGCTGGTGCTCCGGCATCAGCCATCAGACCTCTGGAGCTTCTTCAGAAAGCTGCGGCTCGTCTGGTGTTCAACCGCCCCAAGTTCTCCCACACAACTATCCTTCTCCGTTCTCTGCACTGGCTCCCCGTAGCAGCTCGCATTCAGTTTAAAACCCTGGTGCTAGCCTATAGAGCAGTGAAAGGAACAGCTCCTTCTTACCTCCGGGTTTTGGTCAATGCCCACACCCCTGCCCGACCACTCCGGTCTGCCACCTCGGGGCGACTGACTCCCTCGCCACTCAACGGTCCTTCTGGTCGATCGACACGGTCACGACTTTTTTCTGTTCTGGCCCCACAGTGGTGGAATGAACTTCCCACTGATGTCAGGACAGCGTCACTGCCCATCTTTCGCCGCAGGCTGAAAACCCACCTCTTCAGGAAACACTATCCTTCCTCTTTGCCTGGCCTACTTGTTGTTAACTAGTTGTACGAACTCTTGTTTTATTTTTGTATTGTTTTATTGGATCTTGTTTAGTCGATACACTTATTTGTTTTAGCTCGTGCTCATTTGATTTTGCCATTTTTGTCTCATCTGTTTAAGAAAGTAGGTAGCTGATATATTGCACTTTTACCTTAGCGCTAGGTATACTCTTGGTTGCTTGTTTTTGCAGGAAATGTACTTAAAACTTCTGGTGATTAGTAGTTTTCGTTCCCTACCTATGTTGAATACACTTATTGTAAGTCGCTTTGGATAAAAGCGTCTGCTAAATGACTGTAATGTAATGTAATGTAATGTAATGTATGCCACCCCCCCCCCACCCCAACCCCCATCCCTCCATCCCCACCCCCCCGAAAGGGGTGGTGGGGGTGTCCCCCCCACTCTCGGCCTGCACCTTGTCGTGGTGAGTGGGCTTTAAACCAAGACAGGCCATTTAACCCATTAAAACCGGGAAAGCATCTGTGCATCTGTGTCATTTTGATTTTAGATTAGATATTGAAAAATGTGGAGCTTTTTAACACTTCTGGGGGGGTCCCTGGCACAAACAAAAATCAGATGGGGGGGGGGGGTGTCAGTGGCCAAATATACAGTATATCAATTTGGGGGTCTTTGCCATGAAAAGGTTTGAGAACCACTCTTTAAACTCTGCTTCCAAAAACTGAGTGCCCTACATCGGAAAAAACGTTGTACAAATGACCTTTAGTATATTGTGATATAATTTGTATTAGTCATGCTCGATGAGTATCTGGCCGATTGCTTGAATTATGACTTCATCCCGATAATAGCTCCGATAATATATACTATTTTCTTTTGTCAGCTGTGATTCTCTCGGTTAGACACCGTTGTGTGGAGAACTATAGCACTCTCTCTGTTAGTATACTATCTCTGAATGAGATCCATTCAACTGGTCTTTTCTCTGCTGAAGACTTTTAACTTGACTTCAGTTCTATAAGCTCTAGAATCAGAATCAGAATCAGAATCTCTAGTTTCAAAACTATTCACTCAATCTTATTAGCCAATATATCATTATTTTGCTATGATTCCCTGATTTCATTTGTCAAGGTCCCCCAAAATGATATGTATTTGGCCGTGGAGCCCCATCTCAAATATTTTGTTCCAGGGACCCCCAGAGGCAAATATTTTAGTTAAAAATGTTGTCTTAAAAATATATATATTCCAAGGTTTGCACAAATGTTCACAATTTAAAAAAAAATCGTGAACATTCTGCTATTTTTGAATAGCCAAAGTATAAAAGGTTAAAATTATTGTGACGCTATATTAGCACATTTTGCTGGGGACCGCCCCGGACCCCACTTTGAGAACCAATGTGTTAGATGACTGTCTCCCAGTCAAATTTGGTCACATGGTTCGCTGCCGTTTTTCTCTCTCCCTACCCCTCTCTCTCTCTCTCTCTCTCTCTCTCTCTCTCTTTCTCTTTCTCTTTCTCTTTCTCTCTCTCGAAAGCGATTGAATGGACGGACTTGACGTTGCTAGCGTTTTGAAAAGCCGGTCGGTAGGCTACTTTTGTTTTTGCGGGAGTGGCCTGGTCGTTGATTTATATATTTTTTGCTGGGCGGATTGGGCTCTGTGGTGGGGCAGGCGGGCGGGTTATGAAAGAAAACCTGACCCACCCATCACTAGTGTATAGTAGGGCTGAACGATTTTAGAAAAAATCTAATTGTGATTTTTCTGACCGAGTTTGTGATTTGATTCGCGATATATATTTTTTTAAGTTAAGCATCAGTTTAGTATTCACTGTATACGTTTAAAAAGTAATGGAACATTACCAAATGGCATACCATTAATTTATTGCTCTAGATTCTAATAAATAAGGATGAGAACTAAAATACATGAATTGAAATTGCAGTGATAAACCCCTGTTTGATATTATATGGCTATATTCATGTATGTTAATGTATCTAAAGTAGGTCGGTAGGTGGCTTATTGTCGGTATCAGCCGCGTAACCTCAGCTCCCAGTACTTACCGCACAACTTATCGCACCCAAGACGTGCTACTCATGCGCTGAGTTGAGGGTGCCCGGGATCGAACCGAGAGCTCTACCGACTGAGCTACCTGGACACAATCTAATCTATCTGGAAAAACTAAAAGTGAACATTTATAACTCAAATCTTTGCTTTTGGGGCGGTCCCCGGAACAAAACATTGTACAAATGTTCGCTTACAAATATATATATTCAAAGATTTCCACACATTTTGATGATTTTTCAAAAAGAAATAGCAGATCTACAAGCTCTAGTAGATCTGTTATTTTTTGAATAGCCAAAGAAGTCTGAAAATGACACAGATGCGTTTCTGGTCTTCAGTGGTGTAAAGTAACTAAGTACATTTACTAAAGTACTGTACTTAAGTAGAATTTTGAGGTACTTTTACTTTACTGGAGTATTTCCAATTTTCAGTACTTGTACTTCTACTCCATTACATCTCAGAGGAACATATTATACTTTTACTGTACTACATATATTTGAAAACTTTAGTTACTAGTTACTTAGATAGATTTTGATTACCCACTTCAACCCTATACATTTCGGCCATTTGAAAATAGCCGATCTACAAGCTCACAATGCGTCGCATTGTGAACTTGTAGATCGGCTATTTTCAAAAGATTTGTATACATTTTATACAATTGAAAACGTGTGAAACGAGACATTCTGCATAATGAGTACATTCTTCTTTTCATACTTTAAGTATGTTTTGATACCAATACTTTTGTACTTTTACTCAAGTACATTTTTAATTCCGGACTTTTACTTGTAACAGAGTATTTCTACATTGCAGTATTGATACTTTTACTTAAGTAAAGAATGTGAGTACTTTTTCCACCACTGCCGGTATTAAAGGGTTAATGTGTGATTTGTTGAAACCTGTAAATGTCAAGAGGTAAAAGACACTGGTATGGTACTCCTGTTTCACTAGGATGGGGTTCAAGTCCCTGCAGTGTCCTGCTTATTGCATTTAGGTTAAAGGGATAGTTCAACCCCTTAATGACTCTTTTTTTCCTATCGATTAGTCACCCTATGGAGACTTGAATTGATGGATAGGTTTTAGTTTTTGTCGCATTCCTAAGCCAATAATTTGATGACCACCGATGGGAGTCCGCGGCCAAATACATATAATTTCGGGGGTCCTTGACATGAATTTTTTTTGAGAACCACTGATATTATAGCAACATATGTTTTTTTTTTTTTTTTAGTTTTTGGATTTAGAAGACATTTGTTGAATCCCCAGAAGCAAAGATTTGAGCAAAAAATGTTCGCTTTAAAAAACGTATATTCAAAGATTTGCACAAAAAAAAGCAGATCTACAAGCTCATAGCGCGCTATGAGCTTGTATGTCTGTTTATTTTTGAATAGCCCAAAGACATCTTAAAATGACACACAGATGATGATACGTATGCTCGTGTTGCTTTCTGGGTAAATACGTACCGTCTCTGTCGGGTGAAAACCTCATATGTGACTGGGTGCAATGCTTTAGGCCGCATGGGGGCATTTTTCATTTGTTTTTACAGATTATTAATAGGATCCATTAAGACCGGCAGTAGGACTACTCCATACCTAGTGGATCTACAAGCTCACGACACCTTGCAGTGCGAGGCGTCGTGAGCTTGTAGATCGGCTATTTTCACAACGTTTGACTCTTTCTTACGTAATGTTTGACAATTTGGCCAATGCGGTTTTAAAAAGGTATAAAAAAAAAAGAAAAAAGTCCTTAAATTGTAACTTTATAAATGTGCAGACACCCTGTAAGCTATTCATCTGGGGACCCCCTGAGGGTCCCGACCCCCCAGTTTGGGAAACACTGCTTTAGAGGTACCAACGTTTTTCCCAAAACTAACTAACTAATTCACAAACAGACACACTCACTCACTCACAGCATGGGTCAAAAACCTAACATTTATCTAAATGCATTGAACTAATAAAGTGCATTTTATTCAACGGTCTTTGTTGCCTTGCAGTGCGAGGCATCGTGAGCTTGTAGATCGGCTATTTTCACAACGTTTGACTCTTTCTTACGTAATGTTTGACAATTTGGCCAATGCGGTTTTAAAAAGGTCTAAAAAAATAAATAAAAAAGTCCTTAAATTGTAACTTTATAAACGTGCAGACACCCTGTAAGCTATTCATCTGGGGACCCCCTGAGGGTCCCGACCCCCCAGTTTGGGAAACACTGCTTTAGAGGTACCAACGTTTTTCCCAAAACGAACTAACTAATTCACAAACAGACACACTCACTCACTCACTAACTACTCACTGACTCACAGCATGGGTCAAAAACCTAACATTGATCTAAATGCATTGAACTAATAAAGTGCATTTTATTCAACGGTCTTTGTTTCCCTCGTGTGGACAAAATGAATAAAGCAAGTTGAAGTGGTCAATAAATCCAGTGTTCACTCAGTTATCAACCTATTAAAAAAGAGATGACACAATATGGCACTAGTTTATACAATGTAAGCTGTTAAAATCTACAAGCTCTGCATGGCTCATTGGATCTTGTTTAGTCGATACAAATATTTGTTTTAGCTCCTGCTCATTTGATTTAGCTATTTTGTCTCATCTGTTTAAGGAAATACTGTAGCTGATATATTGCACTTTTACCTTAGCGCTAGGTATACTCTTGGTTGCTTTTTTTTGCAGAAAATGCACTTAAGACTTCTGGTGATTAGTAGTTTTCGTCCCCTACCTATGTTGAATGCACTTATTGTAAGTCGCTTTGGATAAAAGCGTCTGCTAAATGACTGTAATGTAATGTAATGTCAAGGTTTTAGCAAAAGGTATAAGTATAAGTTCTGACTTAGGGTTAGTACTTCTGAGAAGAGCCCAAATTAGGTTAGCCTTATCTGACTGAAACCGAGCCATAGTGTATGGAAACAAATCCAGAATCTGTGAAATACGTTACATGGCACAATACGGTACACTTAGTTCTTGTAGTCGAAAAGAGCCATAGTTGTCCTCTGTACTAGTGTTTAATAACCTCATTCACATACCCTTTGTACTGGGCTCATGCCATACCATGCCTTTGTTTAACTCACTTGATTGTAAATAATGTACTGCTTATTGCTCTTATACTGTTCGTAAGTCATCTTATATTGCTGTGACAGCTTGACAATGTTGTAGGATACTCTGAGTACTAAAACAAATCTTTTAGGGTGGGTGTAAAGGTTGACCGATTGACAATAAACAGAAATGCTGTTAAAACCCATGTTTAGTACTTGTGTTGATGTGAGGTACAAATGATACAATATGAACAACATCAACATGTAACACTATTATGTTCATTCACACAGTCCTCCAAGACTGCCTGCAAAGTTAGTCAAATGGAAGCAGCTGGGTAGTTAGGTGTGTGCAATGTCCTCAATCAGTGTGTGTGTGTGTGTGTGTGTGTGTGTGTGTGTGTGTGTGTGTGTGTGTGTGTGTATCACGGTGTATACTGCGTTTCATATATCAATCATGTTTGGTGTGGTTTAAATGATTTGTTTCTTTCACAGATTATGTGGTTTAAAGCCATCATACAGTATGATTTGAAGATTCATTGTATTTATCTAAACAGTGTGAGCTTCATTTCACATTTAGGCTATAGCCAAGACAAAAAAAGCACACATTTGTGCTGTTGAATTATACTCTTCTTGGTAGCACGTTATAATAACTATACACTATTAAGCATTAGTAAATACTTCATAACTCTAGTCTCAAGGTACGTTGCACTCTAGGTGCAAATGTACCTTCACTTTAATATATCAGAAATATATTTATTTTAGCTTGCAGTGTGATTGCCTCCAAGACAGATTTCCACTGTGATCTATACTTCATTCGAAATGTGGTTGTGATGATGATTTATCTAGACTTGAGACAAGACCTCCATCACTAGCGTACGGTGGGTTCTAACGTGGACCGGGCCAGACCCCCCCCCCCCCCCCCCCCCCGGCGTCTGGGGGGGGGGGGGGGGGGGGGGGGGGGGTCTGGCCCGGGGGGGGGGGGGGGGGGGGGTTAGAATCTGGGGGGCGGGTGGGGGCTCGCGCAACGATGCCTGATAAGTGACAGTCTATTGAGAATTACCATCAGCGTTAATGCAAGCGAGAGAAACGTGAATAAAACACAATATGCAAGTATATTTGGGAAGCGGCTTAGTTTGGGTTGAGTTGCTGGCTCGTCGATAGCAGAGAGGTCTGTAGGCGCAACTGCGCCGCTGGAATCCGGGGAGCAGGGGCGCACTTATGGTGCTGCTGGCCGCGGAGATGGTTGATGGTGGTGGCGGGTCTGGCGTTGTGGTGGGCGCTGCTGGTTGTGGCCCCACTGGCCCCCCACCAGCAGCCGCTGGTGCCTGGCAAGAGAACCGGTTTGACGGGGAAAGGGTGAGGGGTGCTAATGTTGTTATGTTGATTTTTTTGTTTTTCTTTCCCCTGGGGGAGCAGAGTTTTATAGACCGGGCCATGGCCCCGTTGGCCTCTATGACGATACGCCCTTGACCTCCATAAAATGTCAAGTCACTGTACTATAGAAAGTAACATGATAATTAGACAAGGATATACCTGCAGGAAAACTGCTGTCTTTGCATGGAATACACAGAAGAAAGATCCTGTATTCTGGATTCTATTCACAGGACCAAAGATTATCTACATAGTAAATCAGAGTTTCACTGCGGTCAGATTTACAACCAGCTGAACTAGTGTAAATAATCGCATACAACAACTTTACTTTTCTAATCACAGTATGCAATTGCTTACAACAGCCTTGTCAAGAAGTGCATGAAAGTCTCTATGAATAATAAATGAAAATGTACTTTTTTGTAAATTGTATTTAAAAAAGAAAAATGGGTATGAATTAATGTCTGTGCACACGCATGTGTGCGTGCGTCCGCCGTCCGTGCATGGGCAAATCAACAAACAACACACCTTTTCTCTCTGCCACAACTTTGTATATTTTTATTTATGATTGTACATACAAAATAAGGCTTTTTTCTCTAAAACCTGATGAATGTTAACCTACATATTCTCAATTTAAAACCAGTTTAATTCTGTTATTCTTTGACTACACGGACAAAGCTCCCTTTTCATCGCATTAGGGCACAGTCACACATGCGCTTTATAGACGTCATAGACAAAACAAGCCAGACATATCAGTTTCCATTGTTGTTCTGGGGGTGGTGGACAGTGCTACTGCCCACCAACCCCACTGCTACTCTATATATATAAAAAAAAGAGAGAGGCAAAAAGAAGAGAGAAATCAGAAACCGAAATTTTGTGGAGTTCAGTTACCCTATACTGTATGGCCTGGCCTCTTAACTGTTTGATATAAATATAGAGTGCCTCCAGCTTGTTGGACAACCACCCCCAATGCCTCCATACAAGGTAAAGTATATATGAGAAGGTTTTCTGGTGTGTAGTCCATTTGTCTTAGCCTACATGAGAGTGGTTGTCTCACTGAAATAAAACTATAAGCGAAATGGCTGCCCAGTGGGGTCACCGACGGCACATATTTCCTATTAGTTGGCGTCCGGTAGGGATGCGTCTTATAATAGTATTTGGGTTTATTACAGAGAAGAGATCTTACAAGTGTCGGAAATGCATGGTTCCAGATATATTCTTCTGACGTTCAAACAGAGATACAGAGTAATTATACACATAACGTGGGGTTACGCCTTTCGTCATCACGTCAGCCATTATGTATTGTCTTGAATGGCTCCGTTTCCTGGGCAACCAAGGTTGGGGTATCATTTATGCACAGAGTTTATAACAAATCCGTGTGGCAACGAAGTTTCTTCATATAATTGGTCCTGACTAATGCTCATTATAAGATGGCACCATTTGTGTCTACTCACTCTGTGTCTCAGAGGAGGGCTGTGGACAGATCAGGAACCTGCCTACCAGTGACATCATCTGTAATCTGGTTTGGTCATTTCAAAATAAGATTTCAAACTATAAAAAAAAAACACATTGTATTATTATTGTAGGAGCCAATATGTGTGTTTTTGATTTATTTGATTTATATTCCTTATTTGGTGGTGTCATTGCACTGCCAAGCCACAAGGGAGCATAGGGCGCATTAGTGGTGGTTCACGTCACCTACTCACGAACACACGTGTCCGACTCCGGTGTGTTTGGACTCGTAGAAATGCAACAGTTCTTACCGCACGTTACAGCGCACCTTTAGGAATTTAGGAAACAAACATAGAAACAAAAGGAATTAGGAAATACACGCACAAGGGTGGTCCGGGTTATTGCCAATACAAGTGCTGCTGGAAGGAGCCAGGCTGGAGTGAGCGAGGCGAGCGCGTCAAGAAACAAACTTTTGGTGAGTCCAAACGCCACCGTGACCGAACTGAAGGCGGTATTGGGCTAAATTTAGTTCAATCACTACAATTATTATGGCTTCTAATCAAGCATGCTAACTTCCCAGGAAGAGAAAGGCTGTAGTTTCCATTAGCTTATCCCCATAGATATTGGATCATTGGTAGGCAACTTCGGCAGGTTTCTGACCATAGTCCAGTAATGAGGCCCAGAGCAAGTAGACAGATTTTGTGTCATCTTATAATAATGACCATTAGTGAGGACAAGTTATATGAAGATAAGGTTGGAAATGTGGGCATTTAAGCCCAATATACTTCCTCCTACGATGAATCAGGTTGTAAGCTTGTAGATCGTCCATTTTTGCTATTTATTAAAAGTTTGAAAATGTAGAATTTGTTGGAATTCTTGGACATTTTGGTGAATGTTTGGCATTTCTTTTTACATCATGTCATCACTATAAAACTGAAGCTGATAAGTACTGGATGAAATTGGCAACCCACCTGAAAACTTAGCCTATTTTCTATTTACTAAAGAGCTGGAGAGACAGGGAGATATTACTTAACACTCCCTTTAAAGGGGGAACACAATGCTCAACTGTTAGATTGCATTGCTGAGTCTTGGAGCCGGTTTCCATGGAAGACACCATCACCTGCATGTATCTCTGTTTGCATTGTGTTTTATTATGCGCAGTGGTGTAAAGTAACTAAGTACATTTACTCAAGTATTTCAAATTTTCAATACTTTTACTTCTACTCCACTACATCTCAGATCCAAATATTGTACTTTTACTCCACTACATTTATTTGAAAACTTTAGTTACTTTGTAGATGTTGATTATTATTACAAAACATAAATTAACCACTTCAGCCCTATATACATTTTGTCCATTTGAAAATAGCCGATCTACAAGCTGACAATGCATCGCGATGGGACGCATTGTGAGCTTGTAGATCTGCTATTTTCAAAAGACTTTTATACATTTCATACATTCGAAAACTTGTGAAATGGGACATCCTGCATAAATTAATAAATAATGAGTACTTTTTTTTGGTACTTCAAGTACATTTTGATACCAATACTTTTGTACTTTTACATTAAAGGAGCTACACCATGAATTTAAAAAATAATAATAATATTTGATATCATATTGTTTATGTCCCTCAAACGTTTTTCAAAAGGTTTGAGCCTAAATCAAGCCTCAGATATACTCATTCCAACTAACTTCTCTCTGGCTTATAAAGCACTTTCACCTGCAATACCACATTTTTTTTTTTTGGATTTTTTTTTTTTTTGTTAGAACTGAAAAACGGGAGGAATTGTTCCCAGACGTGACGCAGGGTGGGGGAACAAATCTGACGGACTGTTTTCAGACCAATTTACATAAAAACCACAGATAGCCTATGAAAGCCTGCATGCTCGAAGTCGGGTATTTGTTGGAACAGAAGAGAGGTGGGGGAGACCAAAAACACACAAAAATGAAGAAAAAGTTAAAATTCATGGTGTAGACCCTGTAAATTTTGAATTCTGGACTTTTACTTGTAACAGGGTATTTTTACATTGCAGTATACTTTTACCTGATACTTTTCTTTTAAGTAAAACATTTGAGTACTTTTTTTTCCACCACTGCCTGCATGTATCTCTGTTTGCGATGTGTTTTATAATGCTGTGGTCATGTTTTAATAACTACTCCGTGTGTGTGTGTGTGTGTGTGTGTCCTCCCTCCAGGTTGGAGGACATTCCAGAGGACATGGAGATAGGACCAGGCGGAGAGGCCGAGTCGGACATGGAGATGGAGATAGATAGAGAGGAGGAGGAGCGGGACAGAGGGGCAGAGTTCATGCGGTAACCAGTTGTGATGTCACTTAACCCATTCAAACCGGGAACGCATCTGTGTCACCACTTTAACCATTATTTAATACTTTGGGCTATTAGAAAATAGCAGATCTACAAGCTCATTGCACGGCACCGAGTGCCGCGCTACGAGCTTGTAGATCTGCTATTTCTGAAAAATCTGGAACATTTTTGCAAATCCTTGAATATATATATACACTGTATATTTTTTTAAGCGAACAAAACTCAAATCTTTGCTTCTGGGGGTCCCTGGAACAACATATTTTGAGATGGGGTTCCGCGACCAAATACATATCATTTTGGGGGTTCTTGACATGAAAAAGTTGGAGCACCCCTGATGTACTGTAGAAACATAATTTTGTTCAGAGAACATTATTATATGGATGTGACGGACCTAATAATTACAATTGCTATTAAAAATGCTGTTCTGGGGGGGGGGGCTCGGATGACGCGGTGGTAAAATGTCTGCCCACCAGACATTTTACGTGGGGGTTCTAATCCATTGTGGTGCATCCGGCTTTGTCGAGCGTCCATATGAACACAATTGGCACAATTGGTGAGTGTTGGGGGTGAGAGGAGTAGGGCAATGGCTCTATATGCTCCCGTGGGCAGCTCACTGGTACAGTAGGTTAGCCAGCAGGATACAACAGCAGTGGATGGGGATAAGTTAAGGGAGTCCACTCCCTTCCCACATCAAAGCTGCCCCCACTCTTGCCGTTTTCAAAGCCTCCCTCAAAACCCACCTCTTTAGACTCGCCTTCCCTGCCCAGACCCACCTAACCAAACCTCACTTTCGTCCTCTATGACAAGTCTTAGCCTTTTGTTTTAGCCTTTTAATGTTTTCTTTTCTTTTGTTTTCTTTTTGCTCCTAATAAAATTGTTTTTAAGCTGTTTTGTAAAGCGACTTTGGGTACCAGAAAAGCGCTATATAAGTCTGATGTATTATTATTATTATTATAAGTTAATTGGCATAACGACTAAATTGGGGATAGAAAAAAAAAACAATTGGCTAACTCTAAATTGCTCTTCTACCAGTACGTCACAAATAATATTTTGTTTTACTTCCCTCAGTTATTTGCCTGTGAAGATAGAGTACAAGTACAAGTGTCCAGTGCAATAACATTGTGTGTGTGTGTGTGTGTGTGTGTGTGTGTGTAGGACCTTCGAAGAGCAAGGTGAAACAAGCGTGACATTGAGATCTATGCTGGGTGATGGGCTTCCTGGTCGCAGAGCAATGGCTTCTACCTTCATGACATTGTTAGGTAGGTTCGGTGATCAGACCTGAAGGAAAATATAAATAAGAGTAATAAGGATAATAATGTTATTGATTGATTGGTGGATGTACTTTATTTAGTAAGACATGAGAATAACAGTACATGGAAGTACAAATTCACAATACAAGGTCTACTAAACTGGAAGACTCATTAAGCACTGAGCTTGTTTAAGATGAGATCCCCACGCACGCAAATCATGATGACATATAAGAGACAGACAGATATACACACTACTATACAGAATGTCATACAATCAGTTTACAGGTTACTGGTATGAAGAGTGAAACATATGTACAAGAGAAGAAAGAGAAAGGGGGGGTAGGGGGGTAGGTTAGGACTTGGGGTAGGTTAAGACTTGGACAGGGCCATTTTAGAATTGCATCCTCCTGAAGGTGTATCTTTAGGGCAGTTTTGAAAGTGAGTAGGGTTTTACACTCCTTTACTCCTTTTGGTAGGGCATTCCACATTTTTGATGAATAGCATGAGAACGAGTTCATTCCCTTTGTTGAGCCAAATCTGTGTTGAATATGATTTGTGGAGCTTCCTCTGGTGTTATGATTATGGACTTCATTAACATTTTGGAAGTATTTTGACAAATACAGGGGGATCCCAATGTTGTGGTGTATCTTGAAGACCAGGCCCATAGCAAGTTGTGGTACTCTGTCCTCAACCCTAAGCCATCCAATCCTAGCAAAATGAGCAGGGGTTAGATGGGTTTTGTGATTGAGGCCAAGAAGTAGCCTTACAAGTTTGTTTTGGGATGTTTAGAGCCTTGTTTTAAGGCCTTGGAGGTGTTGTGATACCATGAAGTGCATGCATAATCATAATAACCTTGTATGAGGGCCCCTGCAAGAATCTTCAGGATATTGACTGACTAGACGATCAATCCTACACAAAAAGCGTGTTCTTTGGTTGATCTTTTTTATCCCTCTTTCGGCATTTTTGTTACCGGAGAGGTTTGCCTCCAGGATGGAACCCAGGTAGGTTAATTTCCTCCTTTCTTGTGATAACATCATCACCCACTTTGATCGTGAAACTCTCAGCCTGGCTAAGGTTAGGATTGGACCCAAAGAGCATGGATTCAGTTTTACCCAGGTGTAATGAAAGTTTGTTGTCGGAGAGCCAGATGCAGATCTTGTTGAGTTCAGAGCTGAGCGTTTTCTCAACCTGCAGTTATATTAGAACAGCTTTCAAAATCAGTGTCACACCCCTATGACCCAGTTAAATACTATAATACTATTTGTGCATGTGTGTGTGTGTGTGTGTGTGTGTGTAGTGCAAGTGACAGCTCATACACTGAGTGCTGGGCAGGATGAGCCATATGATGACATCTGGATATCACTGCGACCCGCAAGCCAAGAATGAACAAACGCGCACACACACACACACACACACACACACACACACACACACACACACACACACACACACACACACACACACACACACACCTGGTTTTTGTACGCTATAAAATGAAAGATAACTGCAAAGTTTTGATAGAAAAATACCTTGTTTGTGTAGTTCATGTATTCTTCCAATTCCACAATTCTAAGAACTTCTTTGGTATTAAAGGATTCAGTTCATTGTTTACTGTAAGTTTGTTCGAGACATTATTGTCCATTTATTTTCTATTTTTCTTATATTCAAAGATATCTACTGTTTATTAATATTCATATGCTGTCATTTATTATTATTATATATATTATTATTTTTATGATATTACATTTTTTACATTTAACATGTTTATTAACAATATTTCTATACTGTTTTAATCATTAATACGTAATAACTCATTAATATAAATTATTCTATGATCAAATTTAAATAACAATAATAATTCACATGCTTTGTATAATAAATTATAAAGTTCTGTAAAGTTTGCAATTTGTTTAATAAAGTTAGTTTTTCTCAAGTGGTCCGTGAATGTCTGTTCAGTCCCTCAATGAATGACCCATTTATGACCCTGGACCATGACCTCTGCCCCAGTGGTCAAGGACCCCCAAAATGATTAGTATTTGGCCGCGGACCCCCTTCTCAAAAGATATTTTGTGCCAGGGACCTGCAGAAGCAAAGATTTGAGTTCAAAATGTTTAAAAAATATATATATTCAAATAGAGGGTATGCGCATGCTTAAAGTGAATGGCACATCGAGTGGCAAAGCAACATGCAAAGTGAGTTTAACATTGTTTAATGCAATCAGATATGACTTTTCTGTTTGGATGCATGGGCTGTCAAGGCCAGAAAGTATTTTTTTTTACACTCGGTGGGCATTCCTGCATAACGAGATATGAGCTTGTATATCTGCTTTTTTTGAATAGTCACGCTATATTAACTCGTTTTGCTGGGGACTCCCTGGTACGCCCCCAAGGACCCCTGAGGGTCCCCGGACCCCACTTTGAGAACCAATGCTCTAACCATTTCAGTGAGCCCAGGACCCTAACCCTGGAGAAATCAAGAAGGGTTTTATTTGTCACTTATACAAACAAAAAAGTACAAACTTGTATACTGTAAGTTATCTGCCTATGTTTTAACAACACAGTGTAACAATGTTGTTTTATTTTGACGACAAAGTATAGACAGTGCTATGCACTATATTTTAAGATGATTTATTTTTCATTGTAGACAGTTGAGTATAGAAAGACAGAGGAAAGCAAAGGGTAGAGCAGATTGTATAATTTGTTTATCAAAGTTCTGAGAAATGTCTGTGTTCTGCCCATCAGTCAGTTGTATCCCTTGGTGTGTTATTTGTCACCCCTACCTACACTAATGCTGTAATGGCACAGCTCTTTATATTGTTGTAGTGTTTGGCATCCCCTAGTGTCCCTGTGTAATGGTACAGTCCATGACAACATCCCAGGAAGCAGATCCACTGCAATCCACCACAAACAATCATTACTACAGAGTGCTAGATCCCAGTCTATTCAGCCAAAACCAGAGCATTTAAAGTCCTTGCTGCCATTTCTGTTGGTGTGCCAGGCAAGCATTGTCTGTAAGTGTGACTATTGATTATTTACTCCTTAGACCTGTATTAGTTCATTTTGTTATGTGAAGGTGATTTGGGATTTATTCTTATGCTTAGACTTTACACAGCTATACAAATGTCTTCTAAATCCCAACAGTATTCTGAAAAAAACGTATGTTTCTATATAAGTGGTGCTCAAACTTTTTCATGTCAAGGACCCCCAAAATTATATGTATTTGGCCGCCGACCCCCATCTCAAAAGGTTTTGTTCCAGGGACCCCCAGAAGCAAAGATTAGAGGCGCGAGGCGTTGTGAGCTTGAAGATCTGCTATTTTTGGCTAAAGTTCTCCTCAGAAAAGGCAGGGCTGCCAACATTGGACTGTCAGAATCCAGGAGATTGGTTGGGGGCGTGGCTAGTGGGGGGTCTGGGGGTCCTCACTACCGAAACGAAAGTTTGTCACTACCGGAACGAAAGTTAAATCCGAAAAAATCACTAAGTGTGGAGGCCAAAATCGTCCCCCCAAAAACCTGTTGGAGTACGTTTCAGGCAATTTAGAGTTGATTGGTAGTACTTTGTAGTGACTTTTTTGGTCCCTAACATTCATCGAGCTCTGGACTTAGTAAATTTTTTTTCTGAGCTAGACATATGTTGCTTCTCAAACCAGAGGTTAGGGGTTCAAACCCAAACTCAAAATATTGAGCCTAGCTCACCCCCATTCTCTCACTGAATGCCAGGCTGCCCAAACACACACCTCACCTGACATAAACTAAAGGTGATGAGGGGACACACAGCAGGAGCTAATCAATCAATTAGGACGTGGGACATCGAAACAAAGCGTGGGAAGAACCAAACAAAAATAAGATCAACAAGCAAAATATACCTACACCAGGGGTCTTCAACAGGGGGTCCGGGACCCCTAGGGGGTCCTCAGAGTTACTACAGGGGGTCCGCCAAAACTTTGTGTGCTATGATTATTATTTTTTTACATTAACCACTTGAACCCCAGCATCCCTTTTCCAGGGCTGCCAACACTCCTGGATCCTGCATGAGTCTCCTGCTTTTTGACCATGTCTCCTGACACTCTTCTGGATCGTCATTTCTTCTGGTTTTCTACTGGATTTGGTATCAAACTGACAAACTCCCAAAATTCACCTGGGGGAGGACCCCCAGACCCCCCGGTTTGGAGGTGTGGTCAGTGCATGCCATCATACAGAGATATTAACTAAGTGTGGAGGACAAAATCGTCCCCCCAAAAACCTCTTAGGAGTACGTTTCAGGCAATTTAGAGTTGATTGGTAGTACTTTGTAGTGACTTTTTCTTTTGGTCCCTAACATTCATCGAGCTCTGGACTTAGTAAATCTTATTTTTTCAGCATTGTGTCACTACCGAAACGAAAGTTTGTCACTACCGAAACGAAAGTTAAATCCGAAAAAATCAATAAGTGTGGAGGCCAAAATCGTCCCCCCAAAAACCTCTTAGGAGTATGTTTCAGGCAATTTAGTGCTGATTGGTAGTACTTTGTAGTGACTTTTTTTTTGGTCCCTAACATTCATCGAGCTCTGGACTTAGTACATGTTTTTTTTCACCATTGTGTCACTACCGAAACGAAAGTTTGTCACTACCGAAACGAAAGTTAAATCCGAAAAAAATCACTAAGTGTGGAGGCCAAAATCGTCCCCCCAAAAACCTGTTAGGAGTACGTTTCAGGCAATTTACAGTTGATTGGTAGTACTTTGTAGTGACTTTTTTTTTGGTCCCTAAAATTCATCGAGCTCTGGACTTAGTAAAAAAAATGTCACCATTGTGTCACTACCGAAACGAAAGTTTGTCACTACCGAAACGAAAGTTAAATCCGAAAAAATCACCAAGTGTGGAGGCCAAAATCGTCCCCCCAAAAACCTGTTAGGAGTACGTTTCAGGCAATTTATAGTTGATTGGTAGTACTTTGTAGTGACTTTTTTTTTGGTCCCTAACATTCATCGAGCTCTGGACTTAGTACATTTTTTTTTCACCATTGTGTCACTACCGAAACGAAAGTTTGTCACTACCGAAACGAAAGTTAAATCCGAAAAAATCACTAAGTGTGGAGGCCAAAATCGTCCCCCCAAAAACCTCTTAGGAGTACGTTTCAGGCAATTTAGAGTTGATTGGTAGTACTTTGTAGTGACTTTTTTTTGGTCCCTAACATTCATCGAGCTCTGGACTTGGTAGGTTTCTGAGTGAGTATGGATGCTATCTGAGTCTGAGAACTGTAATGACATGGACGTGTATAGTTGAAGGACTATGTTTAGTAGTGTTGTGGTGTTTTGGATATTGTGCTTCAAGGCCCTGCTACCAAAGCTGTTACAGTAGAGGTGCTCAGGACTTGTCACCTCATACCAGAGGATCTAGGTGCACACAGACAGACGGGTGGGGCACTGGGTTCTCCTGCACACAGACTGTCTGTGATGATAACACAGTGGTTCTCAACCTGTGGGTCGGGACCCCCACGGGGGTCCCCACATGATTTTTTTTTTGAGGGGGGGATTTTTTTTAGACGTAGCCCAAAGATAGAGACCATTTGATTAGACAACCTCAGGTTTCCAATGGGACCTTGTCATGCTACCTTGTCGGGAAGGGGGCTAAATACCTAATGATTCAAAGTTAAGACAACATTTTGCAGAGGGAAAAACGTCCATCACCATTTTCCAAATGGTCCCTTGAGCTGTCACCTCAATATATGTAAATGGAAATAGGTTACATGGATACCTACAAGCCTCCCCTGTACAGACATGTCAAATGCCAATCTCATAAAGTTTTGGGCAAGAACCATGCAGTTTTTTGCATGCAGTACAAATATATAATTTCTGCCTATTGTAAAAAGGAGACCACTTTACTGCATCTATAGCTGTATGAGACCATTTAGTTCCATGCTCACAATACTGTACAGCTATACAATAAGCTAACTGGGTCTTTCTGCAGAATTGATTGATTTTATTAGGATTCAATTTCAAACAGACACAACTGAGGATAGCACTTAACACACATACTGTATTTCCAAAGTGGTCCTCAAGTGTAAAACAGCCAAACATTACAAACACATGGAACTAAATAAATAAATAAAATGTATATAATAAACAAAGAAAACCACTCTAGTCTAGTGTCACTTAAAATAACCCAAATCCACCTAAAACCTAATTAAACAGAACTAAAGCAATAAAACAGTCTAAAATGTAGATTTCAAAAGAATAACATTATTAGATGCATGCTAAATACCTTTCTGTTGTTACATTCGATGTTTGTTGGGATATTCATGTTTGATAGTAATGTGGTTTATGTGGTAAAAATACGTTGTTTAAATATGATGCCTGGGGGTTTTAAGCTCACAATACTGCACAGCTATACAATAAGCTAACTGGGTCTTTCTGCAAAATTGATTGATTTTATTAGGACTTCAATTTCAAACAGACAACATCCTGAGGATAGCACTTAACACACTTACTGTATTTCCAAAGTGATCCTCAAGTGTAAAACAGGCAAACATTGCAAACGCATGGAACTAAATAAATAAATAAAATGTATATAACAAACAAAGAAAAAAACCCTCCATTGTCACTTAAAATAACACAATTTCACCTAAAATGTAATTAAACAGAACTAAAGCAATAAAACAGTCTACAATGTAGATTTCAAAAGAATAACATTATTAGATGCATGCTAAATGAGAGCATGCATATAATCTTAATCATATGTAAAAAAAAATTGTAACCAAATTCAGTTGGTGGGCTGAAGCTCTGAAGGTCGCTGCCGTCCAAGCATCATCCCAGGCGTCTAAGGTGAAGATAGCGCTGAAAGTTTGACTACTACAAGGTTAACTAACACACTAGACTTGAGGAGAAGAGAGTGTGTGAGGCATTTCAACAGGTTTCTGAGTGAGTATGGATGCTATCTGAGTCTGAGAACTGTAATGACATTGGACATTTATAGTCGAAGGATAGGATGTTTAGTAGTGTTGCAGTGTTTTGGATTGTGTGCTTCAAGGAACAACAAACTATACTATAAAAACTGGTCAAACATTGGCCAAATTGTCAAATTATATAAGAAAGAGGCACAGACTGACTGACAGGTGGGGGTACTGGGTTCTCCAGCACTCCCATCATGTTGGAAAACTGCAGCAGCTTTCTACCGTTTTCAAAGCAACTGTGATAGTAGAGGCCCTAGGAGGAGTCCACGCGCGACTGATTATTCTTTTTTCTAGTTAGGATTTTTGGCATCCATAGGACCTCTAATATAGGGATTTTGATGATCCCAAGATGAAAAGTGGTCCAAAGTGTGTTTTTTTCAATGTTTTATCACGCCTATGAGTCCTGAGGATGGCTGGCTGGAACGCCGGCGAGACTGTCTTTCGGAGACTGTGGAACGCTCAAATTTAGACGTAGCCCAAAGATAGAGATACCATTTGATTAGACAACCTCAGGTTTCCAATGGGAACTTTTCATGCTACCTTGTCGGGAAGGGGGCTAAATACCTGATGATTCAAAGTTAAGACAACATTTTATATGTAAATATGTAATTTGTTTTTTTATAATAGGGCGGAAATTTCATAATTTTACTTTTTACTTTTTTTACTGCATGCAAAACACTGCATGGTTCTTGCCCAAAACTGCATGAGATTGGCATAAAGTTGGCATGTCTGTACAGGGGAGGCTTGTAGGTATCCATGTAACCCATTTCCATTCACATATATTGAGGTGACAGCTCAAGGGACCATTTGGAAAATGGTGATGGACGTTTTTCCCTCGCCAAAATGTTGTCTTAACTTTGAATCATTAGGTATGTAACCCCCTTCCCGACAAGGTAGCATGACAAGGTTGGTCCCATTGGAAACCTGAGGTTGTCTAAAATCAAATGGTATCTCTATCTTTGGGCTACGTCTAAATTTGAGCGTTCCACAGTCTCCGAAAGACAGTCTCGCCGGCGTTCCAGCCAGCCATCCCTCAGGTCTCATAGGGGTAATAAAACATTGAAAAAAAACATACTTTGGACCACTTTTTTTACTTGGGATCATCAAAATCCCTATATTAGAGGTAGTATTAGATGCATGCTAAATTAGAGCATGTATATAATCTTAATCATATGTACATTTTTGTGTAACCAAATTCCGTTGGTGGGCTGAAGCTCTGAAGGTCGCTGCCGTCCAAGCATCATCCCAGGTGTCTAAGGTGAAGATAGCTGAAAGTTTGAGTGAGGAGGTGAAGGCTTGCATCCAGTGGTGGAAAGTAACAGGTATGTATCGTGACGTGTTGTGAGCTTGTAGATCTGCTATTTTCAAACATCCAGTTTCATAAGTACCACCAGGGTCAAACATTTAGGTGAGCCACGATGTAGGGCACTGCTGAGAGGGTGGTGACATGTTCACAACCAATGTCCAACTGCTTGTAGAAATGGATCTGTACAATATATTTTCTTCCTCTTTGTTCAAGCACGTGCTGCATCCCGTAAGCCTGGAGCTCCTCGCCACTGCTGTGGAGTCTGGCTCTCATGGTGAGTCACACACCCTGTACGAATAGTATCATTGTGTAATGAGTTGTTGTTTCTTAGCTTGTAGATCTGCTATTTTCAAAATATTTTTTATACATTGTACCGTTATAGAATTGTTCAGTGAGTGTGCAAGAGGACAGTTCAAGTATGAACCGTGATGGTGCAGTGGTTAAGATACAGGGCTTGCAAACAGGATGCCCTTGGTTTGAAACCAGCAAGGACATTTTTCCAAGTTTTACCTGGCTCTTGTTCATTTACATAATCTTTCAGTGAAGACTCTGGAAGATAACAGAATGGGTGCATTTCGCCTTTCCGACGTTAACGAACCCTATACCTAACCCTAACCCTAGCCGCACGCGGAAGCCACTAGTCGGAGTGGCGAGATGTCGGAATGGAAGGAGCACCCCTAACAGAATAGGTTTAGCATGAACTATGGTGGTGCACTGGTTAAGATAGAGGGCTCGAAACCCCAAGGCTCCCAGATCAAATCCAGCAAGGACATTTCATTAAACTTTACCTTGCTCTTGTACCTTTATAGAATCGTTCAGTATAGTGTGCAAGAAGACAGTTCTAGTATGGGCCATGGTAGCGCAGTGGTTAAGATATAGGGCTTGCAATCTGAAGATTCTTAATTCAAATCCAGTAATGACATTTCTTTAAGTTTTACCTGGCTCTTAAACTAGCATAAAAAAAGACAAGCATGCACACAGGGAATTGAACCCAGGTCTTTCATGTCACTGGCAGCAGCACTAACCAGTTGTCTATAAGTCAAGGCCCACTGATGGGTTTGTTATACATCTTATACTTATACCAAGCTCATGGATACAATGTCATTGGGGAGCCAGGTGTCAATCAACTATAATCAAGGTTCTGAGAGGGGGTGGGACTAAAAAAGGGAGGAAGAGGGACAGTCTGTGAGAGTGAGAGAAACAGGTCAAAACAGTGATCAATATTCTGGTAAATTCCAGGGTGAGGATATATCAGCGTGTGACCCTGTTAAAACAAGGTTAGTGTGTTTGCAGCTGGGTTTTCACTCAGTATTTGTACCACCACCAGCTGACATTAATACTACAAGGTTAACTAACTAACACACTAGCCTGGAGGAGAAGAGAGTGTGTTAGGCATTTCAACAGGTTTCTGAGTGAGTATGGATGCTATCTGAGTCTGAGAGCTGTAATGACATGGACATGTATAGTTGAAGGACTATGTTTAGTAGTGTTGTGGTGTTTTGGATAGTGTGCTTCAAGGCCCTGCTACCAAAGCTGTTACAGTAGAGGTGCTCAGGACTTGTCACTTCATACCAGAGGATCTAGGTGCACACAGACAGACGGGTGGGGCACTGGGTTCTCCTGCACACAGACTGTCTGTGATGATAACACAGTGGTTCTCAACCTGTGGGTCGGGACCCCCACGGGGGTCCCCATGTAGCAACTCATAATGTAATAACGGCTCATAATGTAATAATGGTTCATAATGTAATAATTTAAATGTAATAAAAACTCATAATGTAATAATCAGCTCATAATGTAATAAAAGAATTAGCGCATAACGTAATAACAGATTTTTCTATAATGTAATGTGGGAATCTAGGTGACTGGTGCACCCACTGCACCTGACCTGGTCATATGACCAGGAAGTATAAAAGCCAGCTCCTCCCAGTAGAGAGCCATTTGTCTCTGCTGTAGGCAGCATGGTTCATGCAGGGAGAAGGAGAACACATGGTAGGCCAAAAGCTGAACCTTGTAGATCTGCTACTTTGTGCGACCCTTTTGTTTGTTGTAGCTCATGCTAATGTTTAGCTTATTGTTTGAGCACATGTTACTACTGGCTTTTGTTTGTTTGGTTGCCTATTTTCTGTTGAGCACATGGAGGCTTCCCATTCTCTTTAGCACTTTAATTTAGCCAACAGCATTGTGTTTTATTATCTTATTTTAATGCATTTATTTATTATTTCAGTTTTACAAATGAAGTGACCTCCTGGTGGTGTCTGTTCTATCTGCCCTACCTGGAGACACGGGTAAAGCAGTATACATTTTATGCATTGCCTCTTTGTGGATTTTAGTGTATTTTAGTTTGTAACATCACTGTCTTTTATACAGCAGCTCTGGTGTTGAGGTTGCCCCCTCGCCTTGGCCTTGCATTGTGTGCACCATTACTGCAACACGAAGTAGGTTTTAAGCTGTTTTGTTCTTTTAATGATTTGAATATAATGTTTTATAGTGTGATACTAGGGCTGGCAACTAATGCGTTTTGTTTGTCTCCTTAAAGGGACCACACCGGCCACTGTTTTCCACTGTTAATTTACTCTTTTTGTTTTGTTTGTTTGAGCCATCTAGCCAAGGTACACTGTAGGCATAGGTTTTAACATTTATCCATATTGGCATATTTTAACTGTTTCTCTGTTACAGTTTAATTCATGTAACCCTGTTCAAGGCCGGGTCCGCCCTGCTGCACACGGCTCTCCTCTCAGCTTGGGACTGCACTGGGGACCCCTTTGGTTTTATTGGTGTGTATTCATATAACCTGGCACTGCATGTTTTGTATTTGAGTTTTGTATTTATATTGCATAATTTCTTTGAGGCCTGTCCCCTTTTCTTTTCCCCTAGTTATTTTGGTATTCACTGTGTGCACCCGCCCTTCCTTATAATGTGAGAGGTAACTGTTAGATTGCCATTTTAATACTAAATACCTTGCCTTAAATACCTTAATTGTTGTCCTAGTTTGTAATAGACAGTGATGTGTTTTGTAATTTTATGGTAATAAAGTTGTTATATTTTTCCACAAACTGCCTCTAGTAAAATAATTGTTCCTGTTTAAGGGAAGTTGAACAGTATAAGGTTTAGGGGTTCCTCCTGCCTCCTCCACAAGCGGGAGGTGGCGTAGTCAGGCATATTACAGTGGTACTACTCAGTTACTACAGTAATAATGTGTTACATTATAAATCTCACGTGGCCGCTTATAATGTAATAAAAGTTCATAATGTAGTAATGTCTCATATTGTTGAGAAAAGTGAAGTGTTACATCATTGAATATTTTATTAGGCAAAAGAATGTAAAACAACACATTTACATTTAAAATACTTTGTCTAACAGGTCCGTTCATAAAAGTCCTTGCGGACTTGTTTCCAATGAGGGCCTTGGTATTCAATTCATAGACATATATAGTGGCACCACAGTTCGAATATCATTACACAAAGAAATAAAAAATAAAAAAACAGCAATTTTTTTTAAAATATATATATATATATATATACATACATATATATATATATATATATATATATATATAT
>NC_139957.1:33166104-33621104 GCF_963454915.1 Gymnoscopelus microlampas
ACAAGTTATCTACATATTTACAAAGTACCTGAAATAAGAGACAAACTAAGGTGCCTGAGCATAGCAGCAATGTATGTATACTGTGCATGATATACTTATAGACGCTAAGGTGCTTAGAGAGAAAAAGAGCGCAATAATGAAAAATCAAAAAAAGTTTGTGCATTATACATGGGGATTAAGGTGCAGGGTCAGTGCGTGTTCACCTAAGGGTGGACTGACCCTGGTATAATCCGCAAGTAGCTCCATGAAGGAGAGCAACAAAAAGTAATCTTTAGCATTTTGACTAAAGCTTTTGCCACAAAGAGTACATTTAAAACCCTTTCTCCTGTGTGTATCAACATGTGTTTTTTAAGATTAGCATTTTGACTAAAGCTTTTGTCACAAACTGTACACCTGAAGGTTTTTTTTTCCGCTGGTATGATTCCTCATAAGTCCAAGTCATTTTTCCTGGTATAATAATCCACAGGTGTGTGACCATAATTAACCATGATACTGGCCATGATACTGGTCATGATACCGACCATGATACTGACCATGGTACTGACCATGGTACTGATACTGACCATTTACAGTAATAAACCGGGCTAACGGTGCCAGAGATTAGCTGTTCACAGACAGACACACGGACGGACGGACGGACGGACAGGGGTAAAACATACTCTCTCGCCATGCCTTTCAACCTGGCGGAGACAATAACGGCTCAAATTGTTTTTTCCTGGCAAGTATGATGGTCAGTATCATGGTCGGTATAATGTCAATATCATGTACTTATCATGGTCTGTAGAATGTCAGTTTCATGGTCAGTATCATGGTCAGTATCATGGTCAGTTTAATGTCAGAATCATGGTCAGTATCATGGTCGGTATCATGGCCAGTATCATGGCCAGTATCATGGTTAATTATGGTCAGTATCATATCAATATCATGGTCAGTATCATGGTGACCATGAAACTGACCATGATACTGACCATGGTACTGACCATGATACTGACCATGGTATGGACCATGATACTGATACTGACCATGGTGCTGATACTGACCATGGTACTGACCATAATTAACCATGATACTGGCCATGATACTGGTCATGATACCGACCATGATACTGACCATGATACTGACCATGGTACTGATACTGACCATGGTACTGACCATGATACTGACCTTGATACTGACCATGATACTGATCATGGTACTGTGGTAAATATTGATACACATTTATGGACTTATAGAGCCAATCTGAACACACACACAGAGAGACATGAGGCTGATATTGAGTGGTCTACAGCACATTCCAGAGAACACTAGATGTCCAGTTCAAAGGATGCTTCCCAGAGGGCATCTGACCGTAGCTGACCTCTAGGATCTTGGGGTGTTGCTCTTCTGCACAATGGACACACACACACACACACACACACACACACACACACACACACACACACACACACACACACACACACACACACACACACACACACACACACACACACACAGAGGAGATGTAGCACACACACCTAGCTCCGTGCACATCCAATGTATGCAAGTACATACACACACATGTGAAGTCTGCCTATAAATACTGTGTGGACAAAGAAACCGTCCCTTCTTGTCCCTTCCCTCCTTGCCCTTCTTCTTCTTGCTCTGTTCTGTTCCGGCCACACCATGTAGCAGCAAGGCTGACATGTGCTCTGGTGCTCTGTACTCTGTTTTGTCCAATAAATCGACTTGAGGAACATTACTGGTCTGGACCTTTCAACTTCTTCTATGCAACTTTTACTACATTTGGCGAACCAGCCAGGACGTGTAAATGGTTTGGTCTTTTTTAGACTACAGTGCTGGACACTGGAGTGTCTGTGACCGTTCCACACGAGAAGAACTTGAGAAGAGGAGTACAAGCTGTGATTTTCTTTTGGGAAGAACATTTTTTTGAAAGCTCATCCGGACCAGATGCAGACCATCTTCCTACACAGATGCACCAGAGGAGCAGGCTATGGAAAATTGACAAGACCTGATCTTCAACAGATCTACGATGGAACCTCACAGCATCAACCCCTGTGACGACATGGAAGAAAAGAAGTAAAAAGAGGGTTACAGGAAAACTTCAGAGTAGTATGGACAGAGGACAGCAGCATGTTGGCTTGCTAGCTGCACAGACAGCTGCAGCAAGGATGCAACCAGGGAACAGCACTCAGCACTGAGGGGCACAGATGGCCCCCACCCATTCTTTGCCTATGCCACAGGATCCATCTCTGCTCCGTGTGACTGGACTTTGTGTTTGTGGACTGGATGGAAGGTTTAACATGTTTCAATGTTTGTCTGTCTTTTCAACAGGTTGTTTGTTGATGTTATATGTTTGTTGATATTTAGTTGACTAAATTGACATGAGGAGTATTAGAGGAAAGTTGACATGTGTAATAAAAAGAGTCAACGAGGTATTTGCCACGAATGTGAAGATTATTTGTTTTTATGGCCTAACCTCTGGCATTTTAACATTTCAATTGAGCGGGTCCGACAGAGGTTCGGAAGCTCTTGGCCTTGGAAAACAGAGATTTAAAGTACAAACAGATGTATTATCTTACATGTCCTAAATTTGAAGATTGGGGAGAGTTTTTACACACAAACCAGCAGATCTATTGTTCTGTAAGTGAGTGACGACGAAGCTGTATCAACTAGTGTTTTGTTGAATGTATGTTGGTTATATGTTTGTGATAATGGTGATTTAAACTGCGGAGTGTTTGGCTGCCGTTTTATTGCAGTGTTGTGAAGGATTATTTTTCACTCTCTGGTCTCTTGTATTAAATGTGGAGTTTTTTATTTTTGTTGTTGAGTACATATGGACATGGTGACTAGAAAGGGTAGAAAGTCCCTAGAGAGCACATGGTTCATTGTGATGTTGTGAATATGTTTAACATTTTTTCCCAGAGTTTAAGGAACAGAGAGACCTGCACACTGATTGGAAGGGGAATGCATTTCGATGCGACGTGAGCATCCTATGTATTTTCTGTGAATAAGATTTTCTGAGTTGTTTTCTTTTTAAGCTTGTTTTATTGGGAAATAAGTTCCAGTGTTGCCGGTTATCGTCAGACGAGCGTCATGTGATCCATGGCTACGCAGTGATCGTAAGCCGACACGTTTCTAAATACTGATATTCTTGCATGATTTGTGAAACAGTTTGTCTAGTTTTATTTTGAAATTGAATGTGAATCACCTTATGACAATACTGTGTAATCTTAATGCCTGTTTTATGTTGGTCTGATTGTGTCAAAGTACTTTGTCTATCAAGGGGGGCCAATGAGATGTTGTGATGTGATGAGTTCTGTCTTTTTGAGGAGTATGTTTTTGAAGTATGGTTTTCTTACTTGTGTTTGATTTTCTTCATTGTACCCTTGTTTACGAAGGACCTTTTGGGCCCTCCGTAGGGGGGAATGTGGTAAATATTGATACACATTTATGGCTTATAGAGCCAATCTGAACACACACACACACAGAGACATGAGGCTGATATTGAGTGGTCTACAGCACATTCCAGAGAACACTAGATGTCCAGTTCAAAGGATGCTTCCCAGAGGGCATCTGACCTTAGCTGACCTCTAGGATCTTGGGGTGTTGCTCTTCTGCACAATGGACACACACACACACACACACACACACACACACACACACACAAACAAGAGAATGTAACACACATACCTACGTGCACACTGAAGTACATCCATACATGCACACACACACATAGGATACACACTGTTTAGACATCTGGTTCAGAGCACACACACCACATGCACAAACCTATAGGAACAGCATGCATGTGCATAGACACTGGGTATAAATATCCACTCTGAGCTGAGTTCTCTCTCTTTTCCTGCTGAAAGCTGCCATGACCTGTCCTGTGTAACCATGTAAGTAATTATCTTCTCTCCTTAATAAAATCAACTGAGGAGAAGAAATGCCTTGACTCCTTAATTCTCCTTAAACAAGGGCAAATAGCCCCACAGATTAATGCATTTGACCACAGTACTGTAGTACTGACCATGAGACCATTATACTGACCATGATACTGACCATGATAATGATACTGACCATTTGTGGTATTGCTCTATGACCATACTAGCGGCCAGGCATCAGTGAATCAGGCACGGAAGCAGCTATTCACCTAGAAGAGCAGAACAATTGATGGACTCCCCCCAACACGAGCTGCACTGATTCAACATACTAAGAGGGCAGCCTACCAAGCTGGCCACTGCTGGGGACAGGCGATGGTTGCAGCCCCTGAACTCCCATCCCCAGGTGAATGGGGGTGGAAGAGGAAGGAGACAGGTGAATGCAAATAATTTAATCCACTTCTTTACACTTGTAAACCTGTGATCTGACAATAAATCTGATTCTAATTTTGACAGGAGGATGGGAAGTGCACTGGACCACACAGAAGCGAGCCTGGCCTGTCGGGAACTCTTCCGCTGTGGTTGCAAAAAGGGATGCAGTGGACAATGCAGATGTGTTAAGGCAGCACTTCAGTGTACTACCCTTTGCTACTGTGGTGGACTGTGCAACTAACATTGTGTAGATTATCTGGCTTTATTGAATAGACCCCTTAACAGACGACGTCACACTGCTAAGAACCATTATGTGCGGAACCAGTATGTGCGCAATGAAACCCATTCTATCAGGTCTCGCTAGGACGCACCTCACTAGCCAACACACAAGAGGGGGTTGGGGTGTGCTGAAACCAGCGCACCCCAAAACAACAGGTTGAGAATTGATTGCGTGAAACATTCACCTGTGCGTCCAGTCTCAATGTTGGTAAACAAATAATTGGTCTATATGCCATTAGGCTATGACTCATGAGTACTTTGTCTTTGTTGTGTCTTATAGTCCATTTAAAATAATTATGCAATACTACTACTAATAAAAGAGTGAAAACAGTGAAGTACTGCATTCTTGACTCTCACGTGTCAGTTTGAAAACATGTAGGCTACTGTACTACATCATTACATATTTTGAGGGGTTTACAATTATCTAATTAACTGAATGCCAGATATATGTAGTTAGGTAGTAGCATGTTGTAAATAGTACCACTGTATTCCTCATCCTTGAAAATGTAGGATTAGTCACCAGAATCAAGATCCTAGGTGGTCTAGCACCTGAGTTATTGGTAAAATGACAGCAGGTGGCGGCCATTTTGGGAAATGGCTGCCATAGTTACCACAGGACAAAACTGTGATGGCCCTATAGCCAAAAATGTTCCTTATGGCATGCCCTAACGGTGTGCCAAATGTCATGCTTTTATCGTAAAGTGTACGATTTTTGCTCGAAACGGCCGGACTAATATTGTGTTGAGTTTATACGGTTAGCTTGGTTTGTTATCGGTTCATGAAATACAGATTGAAAAGTATTATAAAAAAATGACAAACATCACTGAGTGTTAATTAGGTGTGTAAGCCTATTAGTGATCTGTTTAATGTTTTGTTTCAAATACACTTTCTTTTCTCTTTTTATCCCACGATTTTTGTATCCCATTTTTTTCACCCAGTGCCAATTGACTAAGCTGTAATCCTGGGCACTACTCTCCCTCTGCCAGCCTGGGGGAGAGCCCCGAACTGAGCTCACTGACCATGATTCTGAGCTCAAGTAGAACTGCTATTAAAAAAATATATGTATTGAATATGTATATTCTTTTAAAGCAAACATTTGTAACTCAAATCTTTGCTTCTAGGCGGGGGTCCCTGGAACAACATGGTCTCCCCTACGTCCGTGTTCAAATACATATCACTTTGGGGGTCCTTGACATGAAAAAGTTTGAGAACCACTGATATAGCATCATTTTTTAAAACAATTTGTAGACTCCCTCAGAAGCAAAGATTTGAGTTACAAATGTTCACTTAAAAATATATAAATATATATTCAACAATTTGCACATATTTTCACGACAAAGATAGCATATCTACAAGCGCATAGCCAGCCAAGGATATGAAGACTGACAGATGAATTCCCCCAATCACATGACACCCCTCTACTACTTGCCCCGCCCGTTCTCTGTCTCTGCCACATTCTCTGCTGTGAATCCCTATTCCCACAGAACCAACCTGGCAACCTGCACTGCAGCTGCACTGCAGGAGAGATCACTGAGAGCGACAGAGTCACAGAGCCCAAACAAATTAATACTAATCTAAATACATATGGAATCCACACAAGACAGCACACACACCTTGCCCATCATCTCAGTCTTGCCAGAGGGCTAAGCGTTCCTTTCTGATAACATTGGTGAGTTGCTACAAACTTTTGTTAGCTACTTTAGCAGCTAAGCAGGTGTTTTGTAGTGATACAAGGACAGGACCATTGCTAAAAATGCATTGCTTGATTTGTTTACCTCTTGTTCAGCATAAGGTATATTGAAGGACTTTGAATGAAAGAAATGTATTTCTGCAACAAAGGAATGTGGTGCTATGGATAATAAGAACAAACTAAACCAGAGTTGAGTTTGCTACTCTTTCTGTAAAGTGTGTTGAAAATGAAAGGTTTGAATTGTACATAGCAAAGGAAGGTATTTGATATGACTGTATTTCATACATTATGGTTAAAAAACACGTCATTATTTCATGTCATTATAAGCCCTTGAAAAAGGTTAAAAACAGTGTTTCATGAGTTAAAAACAACTGCTAAAAAATCATCACTTATTAGAATAAGTGATGATGTCGAAGTCATCTGCCTTAATTCATTGTAAAGTAATTACAGTAATGCTGACTGATCGTCAAAGCCATGTTAAAAAGCACTTTCAGTACAGTTTGAATGTTCTATTATTTACATTTGGAGCTTAAGTGAGCTAGTGTTATGATAGCCACCTGTTGTTCTTGCACAACGTATGGGAAACTAACAGAGTATTTTATTTGTTTTTGTACTGTCTTGCCAGTTCTTACGTTGATCTTTGGATCGTAATCAATTCATGATCAGTTCAAGTCTTATATCTTTCGGTGGGGACCGCTACACACAACTTGATGAAATTGTCTGAAAATTCCAATGCACTGCATGATTCTTTGATGCCTCTTATTCCACATGATGAACAAGAAAGGCAAAATGATTGGTTCTCAAAGGTCAATAAATATAAAGATGGATTCATTAAAGATGTTGATGCCTGGTTCTCAGTAGCCAGAGGACCCCCAAGCCAACCTCAGCTAGAGGCTCATGACAGGCCTACTGAAAGGCCCCAGCAGCAGAAGTAAAAGTAAAGCAAGTAAAAGTCTGGAATTCAAAATGTACTCGAGTTAAAAGTACAGAAGTATTGGCATCAAAATGTACTTAAAGTACCAAAAGTAAAAGTACTCATTTTGCAGAAATGTCCCATTTCAAGTTTTCAAAATGTATAAAAATCTTTTGAAAATAGCAGATCTACAAGCTCACAATGTGTCGCATCGCGATGCATTATGAGCTTGTAGATCGGCTATAACTATTTTCAAAAGATTTGTATGCATTTGAAAACTTGAAAAGGGACATTCTGCATGAGTACTTTTACTTTTGGTACTTTAAGTACATATACTTTGGTACTTTATGCCATTACTTTTTTACTTTTACTCAAGTCAATTTAGAATTCTGGTTTTACTTACGTATTTCTATATTGCAGTATTGATTGTTTTACTTAAGTAAAACATTTGAGTACTTTTTCCACTACTGGTCTATCAGGGGCGTCAATTGGGTATAGCAAGGTATGGCATTATTTTCAATCATACAAGCAAGCATTAAAAGGATATGCTGCTTGCTATTTTCCAAATGGAATAGTTACAAGACATGTGCTTCATAAAATAAAATCATGAATGTGATCTATGTCTACAGCATTGATTATTATGTTATTAAATTACTGTAAAATAACTACAAATTCAAATTAGAACAAAATGATGGCTTTCACAAGGTATTATATTCTCCACAACACTTGTATTCCCTATGGTATATACCCAAATGGTATATTCCCCGGTTCAGTAGGTCAGCACAGGTGCAATGCATTATTGTTAAGATTTTTTTCTAGTCAGTGGCAGACAGTTGTACCACTGTTTGACTAATCATGCCTGTTTCATTAAGTTCATCTTAAGGTATAACAGCACTAGTCTTTCTTTCCAAAATTTGGGGTTCCTCCCTGGGGGAGACTAGGGTTGGATCTGGACGTCGTGGCTGCACGTCATTGAGCTGGACGTCTAACGATGACACACGAAAGAAGAGGACGCCTGAGTATCACTTCTGTTTGTAATCTATGTAATATCTGTTTGTTTATCTTTGTAATATATGTTTCATTTTGTTGATTTGCAGTGACCTTTGGAGTTGCATCATGGCGAGGTAACTACACAATCCAAACCGCACACACACACACAGGCACACCGGAAAAAGTGGAGTGGATTCCTGGAGCTACCCCCCCCCCCTCCTCTCACACAAACACGGTATACAGCTGGTTGCCTCATTCATTCGTTCGCCACCACGGTAAAGGTCGTGGGGCATTTTTATTTTGTCTTTATTTCATTTTGGTTAACTAAGGTTTCAATACATTTGTGAATAACCTGTTTTGAAGGAACAGTGGGTTGTGAATAGTGACTCTCTGTGAACTGACACTAAACTGCGTGGTATTGGACAAACTGTGGACTGGATTGGGGATTATTTTACAATACAAAGTCAAACTGAGGTTTTTTGTGTCTGTGTATTTCATTCATTCTGTTGTTTATTGAGTTGAAGGTATTCTTTTGTGGGTAATCAATCCCTGGTTTCAGGTTTTAAGGTTCATTTGGTTCTACTAATTGTGCATTTAAATCCTGTGTAAGGTTGGCTTTTTAAAAAGTTTTTTTTTTGTCCAGACTGGACTAAATTCGTGTTAGGCTTTGGCCTAACTGGCACCCCAAACAGTAATATCAAAGCTAAACCGTTACATAAAAAGTGGCACCCCAGATGTTTAAAAGGACCTCAATCTCAAGCAAAAACAACTGAGTTCACAGGTGCAAAACCGGATCATTTTCAACAAACAAAGGAACAAACAAGCAAAACTGTGCAAACAAGCTCAGTGGGAAATAACAATTTTATTTATTCAAACGCAATCAAAAAGGGAACATTTGCAATTTCAAAATGGAAAAGTTTGATGGAAACTTGTGGGTCTTTGATGAAATAGAAACTCAGCACCCGTGTTGGTGTCAAACCCACCACCCTCAAACAAATCATCACCACCACCACCACCCTCAAACAATGTCAACTCAAGCTAACCAGCCTCAAATACATGAACCGGATGGAAATTCACCTGCAGTAAGTGAAATAAATCAGATCAATGAACCGGATGGAAATTCACCTGCAATAAGTGAAATAAATCAGATCAATGAACCGGATGGACATTCAACTGCAATGAGTGAGCATGAACTGGAAATTGAAACGCCATACTGAAGTTCTGAGGGTTGTAAATACTGCTCTGCCCCTATTGTACACAATTTGGAACACACTCAATCATCAGTAGCAACATGCTTGAAAAATCTGGAGACCATGAATACAGAAATATTAACAATATTAACACTACTTCAGTGGATGGAACTGCTGTTCAAACCACACTACAAACCAGTTCTCCTGTCATACCACCTACTGCACCATCTGGTAAGGCGCATCAACATCTGCAGTCCACGCTACGCACTGGTGGAGGTACACGTCGGGAGAACGTACAAGGTGACCTGCGAGGAGGATTTATGGGCAAATCTCCCATTAAACTCCAATTAACCACCTTTGGACAGCGTGAGGACACCTCAGATCTATTGCGTTATTTGGAAAAGTGCCGTGACTTTCTCGCCATGCAGCCCCTGTTGGATGAGGAACTCATTGTGACACTCAGGAATGTGTTGCATGGCACTGCCAGAGACTAGTGGGATGTAGAAGGCCAGGAGACCAACACCTGGGCGCGTTGGTCTATGAGGACGAATTGGCTGAGAGTTCGAACCCGAGTACAGGGTGAAGACGAAAGCCTTAGACATTTTGCCTATATGTACAGGTCTCTGTGCCAACGTTGGCAGCCTCAGCACAAGCAAGCTGCGAAGCAGTGGAGTGAACACGGTGGATTGCGTTGGTTCGACTTGGACAACAGCTGGCAAAAGACAGGGAAAATCGGCGTGTTTATGACCAGAGAGTACAGACAACAACACCAAAAACAAGACAGAATAATGCTGTAAAAGTCACAGTCACTGTGAATACAACCACTTCTTCCAAAGCTCCAGCACCGTTCTGTTGGCGTTGCAAGGGCACACATGCTCCTGCTACACGTCCCCTTGCGGATGATGGAAAGAAAAGTAAGGGATATCAGTCTTTTTCAGGACAAGGTCCCCAGGCTGGTGCCAACACGGTAACTTCTGTGCAATTATTTTCCCTGAAGCTTTCCGCATCTCACCCACTTAAACAAACCTCAAAGCAGCCATCACTCCAATTGATGGTGCCCGTAGCGATAGGACATTGGAAAGGGAGAGCGATTGTGGACACTGGCTCCTCCTTCACACTGCTTAATCGGGGCCTATGGACAGCAATGAAGGAAAGGGGAAAAGGTGACATGACTCCTTGGACTAAGGGTCCCATATACTTGGCCGATGGAGAGCAGAAAACACCAGTGGGTCAGAGTGAAGTGAAGTACAACTTACATGGCAACTTACAATGGACTCAAGCCACTGCTGTAGGTGTTAGCTTTCGCTAGCAGAAGCCTAAACAAAGCGGAGAGAAATTACTCAACCAGCGAACTGGAGTGCCTAGCTGTTGTGTGGTCCGGAAATAATAAAATCTTCCGACTTTATTATTTTTTTCTAGATAAACTTTATTTTGACGCGCTATTCCTCCCACAGTTTGGGCCTGACAGACTGCAGTATGCTTATGCAGACTGCCTATCACATAATCACCTCTGTGTCCTGTACAGGCCACCATCGGAGGCCGGTCTCTTTGATGTGGGACCTGAGACGAGGGCGTGGCTGCACGTCATTGAGCTGGACATCTGATGATGACACACGAAAGAAGGAAAACGCCTGAGTATCACTTCAGTTTTTAATATATTGTAATATATGTATTATCTGTTTGTTTATGTTTTTAATATATGTTTCATTTTGTCTCTCTGTTGATTTTCAGTGACCTTTCAAGTTGCGTCATGGCAAGGTAACGACTCAATCCAAACCCCTACCAAAGTGTGTATGTGTGCGCGATTTAGTGTTGACTATAGTAGACTATAGATCTTCCGGGTTTCTTCTTCTTTCTTTCAAGATAAAGTTTATTTTGCCGCGCTACTACTCCCACAGTTTGGGCCTGACAGACTGCACAGTATGCTTATGCAGACTGCCTATCACATCATCACCTCTGTGTCCTGTACAGGCCACCATCGGAGGCCGGTCTCTTTGATGTGGGACCTGAGACGAGGGCGTGGCTGCACGTCATTGAGCTGGACATCTGATGATGACACACGAAAGAAGGAAAACGCCTGAGTATCACTTCAGTTTTTAATATATTGTAATATATGTATTATCTGTTTGTTTATGTTTTTAATATATGTTTCATTTTGTCTCTCTGTTGATTTTCAGTGACCTTTCGAGTTACATCATGGCAAGGTAACGACACAATCCAAACCCCTACCAAAGTGTGTATGTGTGCGCGATTTAGTGTTGACTATAGTAGACTATAGATCTTCCGGGTTTCTTCTTCTTTCTTTCAAGATAAAGTTTATTTTGCCGCGCTACTACTCCCACAGTTTGGGCCTGACAGACTGCACAGTATGCTTATGCAGACTGCCTATCACATAATCACCTCTGTGTCCTGTACAGGCCACCATCGGAGGCCGGTCTCTTTGATGTGGGACCTGAGACGAGGGCGTGGCTGCACGTCATTGAGCTGGACATCTGATGATGACACACGAAAGAAGGAAAACGCCTGAGTATCACTTCAGTTTTTAATATATTGTAATATATGTATTATCTGTTTGTTTATGTTTTTAATATATGTTTCATTTTGTCTCTCTGTTGATTTTCAGTGACCTTTCGAGTTGCATCATGGCAAGGTAACGACACAATCCAAACCCCTACCAAAGTGTGTATGTGTGCGCGATTTAGTGTTGACTATAGTAGACTATAGATCTTCCGGGTTTCTTCTTCTTTCTTTCAAGATAAAGTTTATTTTGCCGCGCTACTACTCCCACAGTTTGGGCCTGACAGACTGCACAGTATGCTTATGCAGACTGCCTATCACATAATCACCTCTGTGTCCTGTACAGGCCACCATCGGAGGCCGGTCTCTTTGATGTGGGACCTGAGACGAGGGCGTGGCTGCACGTCATTGAGCTGGACATCTGATGATGACACACGAAAGAAGGAAGATGCCTGAGTATCACTTCTGTTTTTAATATATGTATTATCTGTTTGTTTATGTTTTTAGACTATAGTAATCTTCCGACTTTCTTATTCTTTCTTTCAAGATAAAGTTTATTTTGCTGCGCTACTACTACAGTTTGGGCCTGACAGACTGCACAGCATGCTTATGCAGACTGCCTATCACATAATCACCTCTGTGTCCTGTACAGAGACGAGGGAGTGGCTGCACGTCATTGAGCTGGACATCTGATGATGATACACGCAAGAAGGAAGACGCCTAAGTATCACTTCTGCTTTTAATATATTGTAATATATGTATTATCTGTTTGTTTATGTTTGTAATATGTTTAATTTTGTCTCGCTGTTGATTTGCAGTGACCTTCAGATTAATCAAACTGTGTGATGAAGCAAGGGAAAGTCATTCATCATTGGTGGTTTTGCCATTACCTGAGGAGGAAATTGCAAGGCAAAATTCATGGTTTCAACCAAAAATGTATATTCTGGAAGGTTTTGTACAGGATGTACACCTGTGGCTATCAGAGGTGAAACAGCAAATGCATGTCATTATTCAGAAGGAACTACCAATACATGTCACTGTTGAAAAGGAGCCACAAACACCGGTCACTGCTGAAAGTGAAATGTGGAGTGCTGTACATTCTGATGACATTGGACCCCATGACAGTATATCAAATGTATCAAAATCCACACACAAATCCACTCCATCAAAATTATCTTCAACTTCATCTGCTCATCATAGCTCAGGCTGAAAAGGCTGCTCTCATGGAACAGGTGGCTGGCTTACACAAAAATATGAAATTGAAGCATAACAGGAACAACTCAGAATGCAAAAGGAGCAACTGGAAATGGAGACTCAGCTGGAAGCAGCAAATGCAAAGGCCCATGTACTGGAAACCATGGGCCAAGGAACTCATCAAGAGTGTCAAGTGGGACAAACTCAAAGAAAGGAGCTGCTGCTCCAAAGGAAACAACCCCATTCAACCCAAATGCAAATACATACCTACCTACCTAAAAAGGAAACAATGGAAACCACAAAGCCTCCCTCCCAGCCACAGGTTGTGAGACCAAAACAACCACTTCATGAAAAATCTGCCAAAGCTCATTACATGACTCCTCTAATGCAATACTCTCTCCCCAGGCAAAATGTTCAAACCGAAAATATAATAAACCAAAATGTGCAAACTGAAAATGTACAGCTTCATGGGAAAAAGAATGTTCAAGGTCATGTCACTCACACTACACCCCCTGCAGGTGATATTTGTAATGTGCTACGAAGACAGAATGAAAAAACTGCTTTACTGGTTAAGCAAAATCTGTATTCCACTTTACCACCAAGAGACATTCCAGTTTATGATGGTGACCCATTGCAATATGAAATGTTTATCAGGGCATTTGAGAGAGGAGTGGAGAAAAAGACTGACGATTACAGTGACTGCTTACATTACTTTGAACAATATACAAAAGGCCATCCATACAAGCTCGGATAAACCTGGAGGAACAAGGCATGCAAGCTACAGGAGAGGCATGGACATCGTGCTAAGCTTTCTGACCTTGTACAATTCATAGAGAGACAGGTAAAAAATACTGTCTGACCCACTGTTTGGAAACATACAAGATGCTAAGCAAACTACAACTGTCAAAACCTCAACCATCATCAAACCAAGAGACACAAGAGACATTCCAAGAAGCAGTTTTGCCACAACAGTAACACCCATAGAAACGGCAGTGCAGTCAAATGGAGTGGAAAGAAGTGTATTCATCAGCTATCATAATGATTGTCTTTTCTGCAATAAAAGTGGTCACACATTGGAGCGGTGTCCACAGATGAAATAGAGAAGACACAGAGAGAAGATGCACTACTTAAAGGAAAAGGGAGTCTGTTTTTGGCTGTTTGAAAAGAGGACACTTAAGCAGAGACTGCACAAGTCGTTTAACCTGTGATACGTGTGAACAAAACCATCCTGATATACTCCACATTGAAGAAACCAGTGGTGAGCTGTGGATTTTTGAACTAAGGGTACTGTATTTTATGACGTCACGTGCGCAGGCATGTGCACATAGCCACTTACTAATACTGTATTCAACATGTGATTATTAATGTATTTATATTTCTTATTATTTTGTTGCATTGTTAATTTGTTGTTTTTATTTTTGTTTCAATTAATCAATTATTTTATTTTCCTTTAGTTTTATATAAAAGCCCTTTACATAGACTCACCCACAGATAAGCAGTTAAAATAATCAGACAACTTGTCTTTGTCTTGTCTCAGAGAACTGGGTGCTCTGCTAAGCAATCCCCTTCACACTCTGCAGTGCACATTCAATTCAAGTACATGGCTTTTCTCCAGTAGCCTAATGTTATGCAAAGCAGCCAGGTAGACGCTATTGAGAATGTCTCGCCACTGACGGCGCTAACCTTCAGAGGCTATTGTTTAAACTTTAAGGTGTTAACGACCGCCGCTGACGGTGAGTGCATGTTGAGCACGCGCGGCCCCCACAGTCTCATAACTAAGGGTACGCCGTACCCGCCCGTACCCCCTAGAGCTCAACCCTGGAAGAAACGGAAAAGAAATCAATAGGAAACAATGCTGTCGTCTCACCTCACACATGTGGTCATATTGGGGCCGGTGATGAAACGTCCATCTTCTCCATAGTACCCGTTCAAGTGAAGAGCCACAGGGAGACAGTGTTGCAAACATATGCATTTTTGGACCATGGAAGCACATCCACATTCTGCACTGAAAACTTAATGAGAAGGCTAAACATTACCGGACAAAAAACTAATATTCTTCTCCGCACAATGAACCAAGTGAAGCCTGAGACCAGTCACCATATCTCAGGTTTGGAAATAGCCAAGTTGGACAAAAATGATTATATACAACTCCCTAATGTGTTCACTCATAAAACCATGCCTGTCTCACAACACAATATTCCAAAAACAACAGGGCTTGTCACCATGGCCTTATTTGAAACATATCAAACTGCAAGAAATAGACTCTGGTGTTGACCTACTGATTGGCAGAAATGCTTCAAAGTTATTGGAACCTTTTTGGAGGTGGTTAACAGCCAGGCAGATCGACCATATGCTGTGAGGACCCTATTGGGGTGGGTCATCTATGGTCCCTTGATAGGAGACAACAATGTCAGGCATGAGACTGGCTGCACTGCTGCGGCTGTCAATCAAATCATATATCCAGAAAAACAATCAGGACTTCAGTGAAAGAACAAGCAAGGAAATGGAAGCCAAGTCAGGGTAGGATGAAAGATGGACTACTGCGTGAAACAGATCTGTTCCGCAAGGTGGCTTGCCTCCCACAAGAAACGTTGGTGGTTATGTCCTCATACCCTTTCGCCATGGTCTGGAACAGCAATATTAAAGGTTACATTTTATTTTTCTTTCAGCTAGTTCCCATCATGGCTGCACTTTCCTCGATCATCACCTGCTTGTCTCTCTCAGCACACCCTAAATTTGCTATTTGTCTTGCGTTTCAGCATCCTTCTCCCTCCGCCTCAGATAAACCATCTCTACCTCACCTCTCGCTTTATCCACCTCTCTTGCTTTATCGTCTAACCTTCTAACCTGGGCTTATACTCAAATGTAGTCATTTCTGTTCTCATCCCTCCATGTTGCTTCTAATGAGAATCGTAGCATTTTCAATCCGGCCGCCTCTAGTTCTTTGCCCTCTACTAACATGACCACTTGCCCGGTGATTTATTGACTATGGTTCACATAATTTATTTTCTGATATTGCACTAACATGTTTGTGCTGTCTTTTTCAGGTCATGTATGCCAGGGATGTGTGGTTGGAGGATGGAAAGGAGACAGAGGGTACAATTCCTAATAATTGGATCGACAGGGGTAAGGGAACCATTAGATGGCCAAATGCCAAACAAACACAACTTACAAGATGAGAAAGGACCCCCAGGAGGACTGGCTGACGTCCCAGTTAGTCAAGATAAAGATGACTTCAGGCAGGTTTTTGGATCATTTACTCAATAATTCAAGTACAAATAGTTGAATCAATGTTTACAGTTGAATTGTATAACTTCTAGTTAAAGCTTGTGAATGTGACAACTACAACCTGACCAGCCAAGCAGAGGAGGAAGAGGAGGATGTGGATGTGGTGATAAGGGAAGAGGAAACCTGTTAAAAGACAAGATGATGACTGATGTAGAGTTCATATGTTTCTCAAGTAACTTCTAAATATGAAATGTGTTAACAGAAACTGGGCCTCACATTGTAGACCATTCATGTTTTATATGACGTTTTGGACCATTATGGGTAACTTTCTTCTATAATCAATTTATAAGTCCATTGTCAAAAATGACAATCAAATGCTTTAATAAGGCTGTCTATTTTAGATATGGATATGTTTATTTTTACTTTATATTGCAGCCGTATAGGTGCCCTCCTTTCCTATCGCACCAAGGAAGTTGCAGTCCAGCCAGGACAACAATGTGTTACTCAATGCTTGTTGAGTATTGATGTCAATTTATGAAATATGATAATGATGTATTGGGTACACACAACATGAAATCAGTTACAAGCTGATTGTTATGTTTCAGACTCTGAAAATCAAGCCCTCGATGGCCTGGTGGATGTCGTGGTGGACACCATGTCTGTCGAGTTGGAGCATGCTGAGGGGTCTTGGCACAGGGAGATGTCTACACACAGTGAGTATGAATCACATTTAAGCAGTCACCTTTTGTATTTGGTATCTAAGAACATTCTTTGTCTTTTCCAGGCTCCCGACATGCAAGTGTAGCACCTCGGAGCAGAGAAATGTCCACACCCCGTGAGTATTCACTTTCTCCATTGCACCAACACATTTTAAGTACAGTCAGTACAAGGTGTTACATGTTGTGCATACTAAAGAAATCATTACCATACCTAATTCACAAGCAATGAGTAAGTAGTTACAGGCTCAATGTGTTGAACTATGTGTATCAGAGGAGATGTGTGATTGTCAACATCTAAGACCAACCAGTAGGGGTAGTCTTTTTCAGTGTGACATGGTGTTGTAGTAGTATTATGTCCAAGTATTAAGTCTTTAGTGATGGCTCCAGCCATCAGGCACAGTGATGGCTCCAGACACAGTGTCGGATACCGGCACAGCATCAGGACCAGCCACGACTCCAGGTACAGCAACAGCTCGGAGGCACTCTGTCAGGTCCAGACATGATGACAGGTCCCACCGCAGTGATGGGTCGAGGAACACGGTCAGGTCCAGACATGACAGATCCAGGGACACGGTCAGGCATGGTGAGTTGTCCAAAGGCCCCAAGTAATCAAAACCTTTACAATTCAGCAAGTAGTATCGTGCACCCCTAATTGTTACAATATGACATATTTATTATTTCTCATCTAATGTATAGTCATCTGTCTTGGAAAGTTTTAATGCAAAAATATCACTTTGTAATTTCTAAAATGTACTTTTGTTCTTATTACAGGTGCTATGCAGTGACTGAGAGGCCAACATGGGCATTCCCATTGCCAGCACAAGGTAAGTTCTGAGCTATTTCAATGAAGACCCCCAACAAACTGGGGGACACTTAATTTGCAACCCTTCTCTCTTCTGCCCATTCTCTCCTTTCTTCCTTTACTGTTCTCTCTGTCTCCTCTCCTATCGGGACACAAAAACTGCTCTTCAATTATATCAGTGTTTTGTATCATTGTAGGGTGGTGTCTATAACATGTCTCTGTGTACACTTACTTATTTTTCAGTATACCAGAAGAAAGTCCTGACCATATCAATATTCACTAAAGAACCTGCCTCTTCAGCGGCCAGTCATGTTGAGAGAATGGAGGACTTCCAGAGAGAGGAGCAACTCCTCAGTGATGTCCAAGCTTTTAATACCCTGGTAGGCTTTTCAAGAGTCTGGAAGTAATGAACAGCATAAGATGCACTCGCACACTTTTTACGTTCCTCTGGGATATGTCAGTGAAAGTTTTCATGGACTTATTCCAACAGGTGCTGCAACTTTCCCGTTATAGAGGGAAGGACGTTAAGGACTGTGTCCACAAAGTTCTTGACAGGTATGTTTCAACATACACTATGAATTAACCCCTGTGTGATGTTTGGGTGCGCTGTGGTTTTCAATGTGTGAACACTTATTTGGTTAATTCTTCTAGATGAGCGCCTGACTGCATGTTTCCATTAATTTGCCTTTTTTTTTTAGCTTAACACCTGAATCCTCTGTTATGTCATGTCAATGACATAATGGTTGAACATTAAGTGAAAATTAGTAGTATAAAGGGTTTATACCATGTTTTACAATAAATCCTAATCCTACTACATTATCAAATGTAATTTGTTTTTCTTAAGGCTCTTCAGTAACAGTCTGATGGCACAGTTGAACATGAAGGGGGAAAAAGAGAAGACTGCGGCTTTCAGCGCAATACAAGGTAAGCCCATATTTCATGTTGACCAAGGACAAAATCAAAATGTAATTGGGTAAAACATGTCCTTTCCGGTTGACATAAAAAAAATACAATGCCAACTGTCTACCGTTACCGTTGCTATCATAACATTTTAAATAACTGGTGGTTAGGTGTAGAAGGGAGATGGCTTTGTATTAAACTAGTTGTGGATGTACAAGCATTTTTGCATGTCAATATGGAGACTCGCAATCAGTTTTATTGTCACTTCCACAACACACACTAGGCAAACAGGGGAGCAAAATGCCATTCTCCTCAACTCATGATGCACATTAAAAAGAGGCAAACATTAAAAAGTAAAGAGCAGACAACATTGGTAAAAAGTGCTGATGCATTCAAAGTGCAATCCATCTTTCAAGATGTTGGTTTTGGGGGCAATACATGGTTCAGGGTTCTGATGGTTTGGGGCAGCTGTTGGATGACCTGCTGGTGCTTCCCCCTGAGCTCTTGAACCTCCTACCAGATGGCAGGAGTTCAATCGAGCTGTGTATTATGTCAGATAGGGACTAGGACAGCATGTTGCCTTTGCACATTTTTTATTGCCTTTTTCTACTATGCAGATGCAGTCATGAAATTCGACCCAGAAGCCACAGAGGACCTCATAAGGCAGCATGCCGCAGACCACCTCAAGCATGCTCCAGCGAGAAGGGGAGGACACACAGCAGGCACTCAGGACTGATTTAACTTGAACTTTCACTGTCCATTGTGGGGGATCTTAGTGTCACAGTATTGTACAGTGTTGTGTAATTTGAACTTGTGTTCTGTTCAACGAAGTAGCTCTGGTTGGACCTTACCCTGGTAGCTCACTGGCTATTCAGTACAGCACTTGTTTAATATGTTTCAGTTGTTGTGGAACCGGCCCAAGCAAAAAGGGTGTCCCTGCAAAGTAAGCTGTGCTATTATGTTTTATTATTATTTTATTTCGACTAGTGACGTGGACTTGGACTTAGCCCCCCTCGGACATACCTGTGGACTACACCAGGTACAAATGACTTTTTTGTTGCTCTCCCTCATGGAGCTACTTGCGGATTATACCAGGGTCAGTCCACCCTAGGTGGACACGCACTGACCTTTTGCACCTTAATCCCATGTATAACGCACTGACTTTTTTGTCTTTTTTTTATTGTACTCTTTTTCTCTAAGCACCTTAACGTCATAAGTATATCATGCACAGTATACGTACATTGCTGCTATGCTCAGGCACCTTAGTTTTTATTATCTCAGGTACTTTGTAAATATGTAGATAACTTGTTTGGCCTTCTGCTGTTCTCTTGTTTGATCTCCTTCCCACTTGCCCCCCACCCCTCTTCTTCTTCCCCCCCTCTTCTTTCTATGGAAATTAACGTTGCGCTGGGAACGATGTACAAAAACGAATTTCACCCACTTTTGTACCTTGTAAACCTGTGATGTGACAATAAACCTGATTCTGATTCTGACGTGTAAAAAAGAAAAAAGAGAAGTTAACTGCTCTGTTCTGGATCAAGCTTAATCAGCCCTGGTGACTGCTTTGTGTGTGCTTTGTGTTAAGTGGCTGTCCCGCTTCTGTTCTGTCAAAAATAATTCAAAGCTGGCTTGATCTGCTGTTTGTTTGAATACTTAATTAGTCAGATAGGTAAACGTCATGAGGTACGTTAAGGCTAAAAGGATAACACAAGTCCTGGGGACTTGTTTCCATTGTGGTCCTATGAACTAGATTCCATTTCAGGGGGTCTAGTTCCAGTCCACAAATATTCCACAATCATATGGAATATTTGTGGAATACTGTAATTGTGGAACATTTGTTTGCGCAGCTGTGTATTCACAAGAAGAATAAAGAGATAATAAGGATATAAGTGTGTATTGAATTGTGATTTGTTTGTAAACCTCTGTGTACTGTATTCCCAGTTTTCAGAAGGTGGCATAACCATTTGATCTTGTTCATTTTCCTGTAGCTTTGTTTGATTAGCTTAACAGCATGTTAACTACTAACTATGTTAAAGCTACAGGAAAATGAACAGGAAATGGGGATTACAGTTATGCACCGAGCCTAGAAGAAGTGGATTGTTTGATTAGTTTATTTGAATATTAAAATTCAAAAGGATAAAAAACACAAGAAAGCCCGTAGGCTTGTTTCAATCGTGGTCCTTTGGGAAAGGGGACATAGGGAGCTACAATACAATACAATATAATAACATAAAAAACATAAAACAAGGCCAAATAAAACTTACAAATTCAAAAAGGACAAACAGAAGACTAAACATCAACTAAACAAAAATTAAGATTGGGGTAAAGATGTCTATAATTAGTCTAAATTTGACGTAGAAAAGATGACCACATTTGGACTAGAATAAGCCCTTATGTAGAGGTTTGGACGTTCAGAAGACATCCGACAAAGACGCAATTAAAACTTTCATTCTGCACCCTTCAGGGACCAAAATGGGACGTTCAAAAATGACCTCATTGCACATTGGGAATAAAATAATATACTGTATATGTGAAAACATCTGTTCCATTCCTGTTGTTCCCTGAAGATGAAATGGTCGAGCTCGTTTGCCTGACCCCCAATTGTTATAATTGATCGTTCCTTCCGACCGACCGAGAGGCATACCGGACCGAGGTGGAAGGGCAACACTGCCCTCTAGTGGATACATCCAGTTTGTACATGCACATGTTAACCCAGAGTACAGAAGTCCTGACGTCACTCGTCCATCCCCTGGGTCGTAAAGTCATTTCCCTATGGAGAATAACATTGGGTCATCATAGAATCGTCTCATAAGAATTGTGGTCCAAAAATAAACAAACTGCCTCGGCGATATTGTCAGGGAGGAGCCTCGGCATTGTTTATGATAGTCAGTCACTCATATTTGAAAAAGTCAGTTTCTGGCAAATTTAACTAATTCGGCAGAAGTAACATTAGCGTTTTCTCACCGTCAGTTGATGCTTCATATCCATAAGAGTAAAACCGCCGGGGTCATTTGTTTATGTTTGGAACACAGTTCTTATTTGACGCGATATTAAACACGTCTATGGGAATTCAGAACAGGGGGGAAAAGGTTTTAAAGGTTTACGGTTCTAGAGGTTTTACATCTTCTAAAGCTCTAAGGTATTCTCTAAAATTCAAATGGTAGCCGATATGTCCTAAGTAGGCCGAACGTTGTAGAGTTGGAACGGAGTTTGTAGCTAAAAGTATGAAGGACTAGTTAGGGGTCAAAAAACGGGCTGAATACGTAGTGACAATAACGTCAGTGTGCTCGCTAAGTATATACTGTTAGGCACATACGTGAAATGTGGCCTCTGCACTTTAACAGCCTCCAATCACTCTAAGATTGCCACATTGTTGACCTGACCTGGAATCGTACCCAGCACATCCAGGACCTCTGGTTCACCAGGCAGGCCCACTAACCACTCAGCTATAGCACTCTGATTAACATCATGTCAGAAAATGAAATGAAACAGAGGTCTGACTATACTGAGTCAGAGTCAAGCTTTACAAAATGTAAGTTGTGTAAAAAAAAGTCTCACTATACTAAGTTGTTATTTGTTTGTTTAAGTCAGGCTATACTCTACTCAGAGTCATAAGTTTACAAAATGTACTAAAGTACAGTGAACGTCTGTGCGGTTTGTCTTCATCACTGAAAATAACGTACATGTAAACAGATATAAAACTGCTGTCATGTGCAGTTGGGGTGAAGAAACACAACCATTTCACTCCTAATAGTACCTATTTGATTTGACATCCTGACTTGCTGCTGTGGCTGAGGCTTGAACCTGTTACCTGCGGCTCACTAGTCAGTGACTCTATCCATTCACCTACAGCTGTTTCCTTGTAATCTGTGGTTCTAAAACGTTTTGTTGTCAACCCCCCAAATTGACATGTATTTGGGCAGTGGACCCCAATGTGAAAAGATGTAGTGTCAGGGCCCCCCATGAAAAAGATTTATATTTATGCTGTAACACATTTTAAAGTTATTTGTCTTGTTTGTTGTTCAAGTCAAAGCACCAGGAAGGCTGTACTTGAGAGCCATCTGTTAGCTCAATGGGTTGAGACACAGTATTCATGATCCAGAGGCCATGAGTTCAAATCCCATTGATGTCTTTCCTATGAGTCTTTCCTTTGCAGACTGGCTTCCAGAAGATCAAGTGAAAACCATCAGGAAGGCTGTATTTGTCATCCAACTCTTAGCTCAATGGGTTGAGACGCAGTATACATGATCCAGAGGCCATGAGTTCAAATCCCACTGGTGTCTTTACTGTGATGCTTTCCTTTGCAGACTAACTTCTAGAAAAACAAGTTAAAAGCACCAGGAGACCTGTAACTCTCAGCCAACAGCATAGCTCAACTGGTAGAGCGTCTGTCCAATAACATGACTTGACTTCACTTGAGTGGGTTCGATTCCCACTTGAGTGAAGTTTCCCCGGTATCTTGGGGCAACGGATAAATTGACTGATATCCTTAGTGATGCTTCCCTTTGCAGACTAACTTCCAGAAAACAAGTTAAAAGCACCAAGAAACCTGTAACTCTCAGTCGACAGCATAGCTCAACTGGTAGAGCGTCTGTCCAATAACATGACACTTCACTTGAGTGGGTTCAATTCCCAGTCGAGTCAAGTGTCCCCGGTAACTTGGGGCAACGGATAAATTGACTGATATCCGTAGAATAACTTGTAGGAGTGTGCTGGTTCAAATCCAGTTCAACCCAGGACCGAGCGGTCCTGGGTTCGATTCCCACTAACGTCAAGTCCCCGGTAAATTGGGGCAGCGGATAAATTGACTGATATCCGTAGAATAACTTGTAGGAGTGTCCTGGTTCAAATCCAGTCACCACCTTAGTAACTGAGACCGAATCTGGCCAATTCGGTCTCAGTTACTGAGATAGATAGAGGGTGTGTAGAGTGGGCGGAGTAGAGTAGGGGTAGAGTAAAGAGGGAATGTAGTGGGAGGAGTAGGACTAGGGGGAGGAGTAGGACTAGGAGTAGAACTAGAGTAGGGGGCCAGAGTAGGAGTAGAGGCCAGAGTAGGGGGAGGAGTAGGGCCAGAGTAGGAGAAGGGGTAGGGCCCAGAGTAGGGGGAGGAGTAGGGCCAGAGTAGGAGAAGGGGGAGGGCCCAGAATAGGGGGAGGAATAGGGCCAGAGTAGGAGAAGGGGGAGGGCCCAGAATAGGGGGAGGAGTAGGGCCGGAGAAGGGGGAGGGCCCAGAATAGGGGGAGGAGTAGGAGAAGGGGGAGGGCCCAGAGTAGGGGGAGGAGTAGGGCCAGAGTAGGAGAAGGGGTAGGGCCCAGAGTAGGGGGAGGAGTAGGGCCAGAGTAGGAGAAGGGGGAGGGCCCAGAATAGGGGGAGGAGTAGGGCCAGAGTAGGAGAAGGGGGAGGGCCCAGAATAGGGGGAGGAGTAGGGCCAGAGTAGGGGGAGGGCCCAGAATAGGGGGAGGAGTAGGGTCAGAGTAGGAGAAGGGGGAGGGCCCAGAATAGGGGGAGGAGTAGGGCCAGAGTAGGAGAAGGGGGAGGGCCCAGAATAGGGGGAGGAGTAGGGCCGGAGAAGGGGGAGGGCCCAGCATAGGGTGAGGAGTAGGTGGGTGGAGTAGAGGCCAGAGTAGGGAGCCAGGAGAGGGATATGGTTTTGGTTTCTGTATGGAGGTGAAATTTTATTAGAGATTTGCAATATCGCGTGTGTGGAGATTTGCAATAAGAGGACAACTAGAGGGAAATAGGAATGTTGGCCTTAACTACCTTCCCTCCATCCCCCTACTCCTGGCCTCTATTCCTACTCTGGCCCCTACTCCTCCTCCTACTCGGGCCCTACTCCTCCCCTCCTATTCTGGGCCCTCCCCTCCTATTCTGGGCCCTCCCCCTTCTCCTACTCTGGCCCTACTCCTCCCCCTATTCTGGGCCCTTCTCCTACTCTGACCCTTCTCCTACTCTGACCCTACTCCTCCCCCTATTCTGGGCCCTCCCCCTACTCTGGCCCTACTCCTCCCCCTATTCTGGGCCCTCCCCCTTCTCCTACTCTGGCCCTACTCCTCCCCCTATTCTGGGCCCTCCCCCTTCTCCTACTCTGGCCCTACTCCTCCCCCTATTCTGGGCCCTCCCCCTTCTCCTACTCTGGCCCTACTCCTCCCCCTACTCTGGGCCCTACCCCGGCCCTACTCCTCCCCCTACTCTGGGCCCTCCCCCTTCTCCTACTCCTCCCCCTATTCTGGGCCCTCCCCCTTCTCCGGCCCTACTCCTCCCCCTATTCTGGGCCCTCCCCCTTCTCCTACTCTGGCCCTATTCCTCCCCCTATTCTGGGCCCTCCCCCTTCTCCTACTCTGGCCCTACTCCTCCCCCTACTCTGGGCCCTACCCCTTCTCCTACTCTGGCCCTACTCCTCCCCCTACTCTGGCCTCTACTCCTACTCTGGCCCCCTACTCTAGTTCTACTCCTAGTCCTACTCCTCCCCCTAGTCCTACTCCTCCCACTACATTCCCTCTTTACTCTACCCCTACTCTACTCCGCCCACTCTACACACCCTCTATCTATCTCAGTAACTGAGACCGAATTGGCCAGATTCGGTCTCAGTTACTAAGGTGGTGACTGGATTTGAACCAGGACACTCCTACAAGTTATTCTACGGATATCAGTCAATTTATCCGCTGCCCCAATTTACCGGGGACTTGACGTTAGTGGGAATCGAACCCAGGACCGCTCGGTCCTGGGTTGAACTGGATTTGAACCAGCACACTCCTACAAGTTATTCTACGGATATCAGTCAATTTATCCGTTGCCCCAAGTTACCGGGGACACTTGACTCGACTGGGAATTGAACCCACTCAAGTGAAGTGTCATGTTATTGGACAGACGCTCTACCAGTTGAGCTATGCTGTCGACTGAGAGTTACAGGTTTCTTGGTGCTTTTAACTTGTTTTCTGGAAGTTAGTCTGCAAAGGGAAGCATCACTAAGGATATCAGTCAATTTATCCGTTGCCCCAAGATACCGGGGAAACTTCACTCAAGTGGGAATCGAACCCACTCAAGTGAAGTCAAGTCATGTTATTGGACAGACGCTCTACCAGTTGAGCTATGCTGTTGGCTGAGAGTTACAGGTCTCCTGGTGCTTTTAACTTGTTTTTCTAGAAGTTAGTCTGCAAAGGAAAGCATCACAGTAAAGACACCAGTGGGATTTGAACTCATGGCCTCTGGATCATGTATACTGCGTCTCAACCCATTGAGCTAAGAGTTGGATGACAAATACAGCCTTCCTGATGGTTTTCACTTGATCTTCTGGAAGCCAGTCTGCAAAGGAAAGACTCATAGGAAAGACATCAATGGGATTTGAACTCATGGCCTCTGGATCATGAATACTGTGTCTCAACCCATTGAGCTAACAGATGGCTCTCAAGTACAGCCTTCCTGGTGCTTTGACTTGAACAACAAACAAGACAAATAACTTTAAAATGTGTTACAGCATAAATATAAATCTTTTTCATGGGGGGCCCTGACACTACATCTTTTCACATTGGGGTCCACTGCCCAAATACATGTCAATTTGGGGGGTTGACAACAAAACGTTTTAGAACCACAGATTACAAGGAAACAGCTGTAGGTGAATGGATAGAGTCACTGACTAGTGAGCCGCAGGTAACAGGTTCAAGCCTCAGCCACAGCAGCAAGTCAGGATGTCAAATCAAATAGGTACTATTAGGAGTGAAATGGTTGTGTTTCTTCACCCCAACTGCACATGACAGCAGTTTTATATCTGTTTACATGTACGTTATTTTCAGTGATGAAGACAAACCGCACAGACGTTCACTGTACTTTAGTACATTTTGTAAACTTATGACTCTGAGTAGAGTATAGCCTGACTTAAACAAACAAATAACAACTTAGTATAGTGAGACTTTTTTTTACACAACTTACATTTTGTAAAGCTTGACTCTGACTCAGTATAGTCAGACCTCTGTTTCATTTCATTTTCTGACATGATGTTAATCAGAGTGCTATAGCTGAGTGGTTAGTGGGCCTGCCTGGTGAACCAGAGGTCCTGGATGTGCTGGGTACGATTCCAGGTCAGGTCAACAATGTGGCAATCTTAGAGTGATTGGAGGCTGTTAAAGTGCAGAGGCCACATTTCACGTATGTGCCTAACAGTATATACTTAGCGAGCACACTGACGTTATTGTCACTACGTATTCAGCCCGTTTTTTGACCCCTAACTAGTCCTTCATACTTTTAGCTACAAACTCCGTTCCAACTCTACAACGTTCGGCCTACTTAGGACATATCGGCTACCATTTGAATTTTAGAGAATACCTTAGAGCTTTAGAAGATGTAAAACCTCTAGAACCGTAAACCTTTAAAACCTTTTCCCCCCTGTTCTGAATTCCCATAGACGTGTTTAATATCGCGTCAAATAAGAACTGTGTTCCAAACATAAACAAATGACCCCGGCGGTTTTACTCTTATGGATATGAAGCATCAACTGACGGTGAGAAAACGCTAATGTTACTTCTGCCGAATTAGTTAAATTTGCCAGAAACTGACTTTTTCAAATATGAGTGACTGACTATCATAAACAATGCCGAGGCTCCTCCCTGACAATATCGCCGAGGCAGTTTGTTTATTTTTGGACCACAATTCTTATGAGACGATTCTATGATGACCCAATGTTATTCTCCATAGGGAAATGACTTTACGACCCAGGGGATGGACGAGTGACGTCAGGACTTCTGTACTCTGGGTTAACATGTGCATGTACAAACTGGATGTATCCACTAGAGGGCAGTGTTGCCCTTCCACCTCGGTCCGGTATGCCTCTCGGTCGGTCGGAAGGAACGATCAATTATAACAATTGGGGGTCAGGCAAACGAGCTCGACCATTTCATCTTCAGGGAACAACAGGAATGGAACAGATGTTTTCACATATACAGTATATTATTTTATTCCCAATGTGCAATGAGGTCATTTTTGAACGTCCCATTTTGGTCCCTGAAGGGTGCAGAATGAAAGTTTTAATTGCGTCTTTGTCGGATGTCTTCTGAACGTCCAAACCTCTACATAAGGGCTTATTCTAGTCCAAATGTGGTCATCTTTTCTACGTCAAATTTAGACTAATTATAGACATCTTTACCCCAATCTTAATTTTTGTTTAGTTGATGTTTAGTCTTCTGTTTGTCCTTTTTGAATTTGTAAGTTTTATTTGGCCTTGTTTTATGTTTTTTATGTTATTATATTGTATTGTATTGTAGCTCCCTATGTCCCCTTTCCCAAAGGACCACGATTGAAACAAGCCTACGGGCTTTCTTGTGTTTTTTATCCTTTTGAATTTTAATATTCAAATAAACTAATCAAACAATCCACTTCTTCTAGGCTCGGTGCATAACTGTAATCCCCATTTCCTGTTCATTTTCCTGTAGCTTTAACATAGTTAGTAGTTAACATGCTGTTAAGCTAATCAAACAAAGCTACAGGAAAATGAACAAGATCAAATGGTTATGCCACCTTCTGAAAACTGGGAATACAGTACACAGAGGTTTACAAACAAATCACAATTCAATACACACTTATATCCTTATTATCTCTTTATTCTTCTTGTGAATACACAGCTGCGCAAACAAATGTTCCACAATTACAGTATTCCACAAATATTCCATATGATTGTGGAATATTTGTGGACTGGAACTAGACCCCCTGAAATGGAATCTAGTTCATAGGACCACAATGGAAACAAGTCCCCAGGACTTGTGTTATCCTTTTAGCCTTAACGTACCTCATGACGTTTACCTATCTGACTAATTAAGTATTCAAACAAACAGCAGATCAAGCCAGCTTTGAATTATTTTTGACAGAACAGAAGCGGGACAGCCACTTAACACAAAGCACACACAAAGCAGTCACCAGGGCTGATTAAGCTTGATCCAGAACAGAGCAGTTAACTTCTCTTTTTTCTTTTTTACACGTCAGAATCAGAATCAGGTTTATTGTCACATCACAGGTTTACAAGGTACAAAAGTGGGTGAAATTCGTTTTTGTACATCGTTCCCAGCGCAACGTTAATTTCCATAGAAAGAAGAGGGGGGGAAGAAGAAGAGGGGTGGGGGGCAAGTGGGAAGGAGATCAAACAAGAGAACAGCAGAAGGCCAAACAAGTTATCTACATATTTACAAAGTACCTGAGATAATAAAAACTAAGGTGCCTGAGCATAGCAGCAATGTACGTATACTGTGCATGATATACTTATGACGTTAAGGTGCTTAGAGAAAAAGAGTACAATAAAAAAAAGACAAAAAAGTCAGTGCGTTATACATGGGATTAAGGTGCAAAAGGTCAGTGCGTGTCCACCTAGGGTGGACTGACCCTGGTATAATCCGCAAGTAGCTCCATGAGGGAGAGCAACAAAAAAGTCATTTGTACCTGGTGTAGTCCACAGGTATGTCCGAGGGGGGCTAAGTCCAAGTCCACGTCACTAGTCGAAATAAAATAATAATAAAACATAATAGCACAGCTTACTTTGCAGGGACACCCTTTTTGCTTGGGCCGGTTCCACAACAACTGAAACATATTAAACAAGTGCTGTACTGAATAGCCAGTGAGCTACCAGGGTAAGGTCCAACCAGAGCTACTTCGTTGAACAGAACACAAGTTCAAATTACACAACACTGTACAATACTGTGACACTAAGATCCCCCACAATGGACAGTGAAAGTTCAAGTTAAATCAGTCCTGAGTGCCTGCTGTGTGTCCTCCCCTTCTCGCTGGAGCATGCTTGAGGTGGTCTGCGGCATGCTGCCTTATGAGGTCCTCTGTGGCTTCTGGGTCGAATTTCATGACTGCATCTGCATAGTAGAAAAAGGCAATAAAAAATGTGCAAAGGCAACATGCTGTCCTAGTCCCTATCTGACATAATACACAGCTCGATTGAACTCCTGCCATCTGGTAGGAGGTTCAAGAGCTCAGGGGGAAGCACCAGCAGGTCATCCAACAGCTGCCCCAAACCATCAGATCCCTGAACCATGTATTGCCCCCAAAACCAACATCTTGAAAGATGGATTGCACTTTGAATGCATCAGCACTTTTTACCAATGTTGTCTGCTCTTTACTTTTTAATGTTTGCCTCTTTTTAATGTGCATCATGAGTTGAGGAGAATGGCATTTTGCTCCCCTGTTTGCCTAGTGTGTGTTGTGGAAGTGACAATAAAACTGATTGCGAGTCTCCATATTGACATGCAAAAATGCTTGTACATCCACAACTAGTTTAATACAAAGCCATCTCCCTTCTACACCTAACCACCAGTTATTTAAAATGTTATGATAGCAACGGTAACGGTAGACAGTTGGCATTGTATTTTTTTTATGTCAACCGGAAAGGACATGTTTTACCCAATTACATTTTGATTTTGTCCTTGGTCAACATGAAATATGGGCTTACCTTGTATTGCGCTGAAAGCCGCAGTCTTCTCTTTTTCCCCCTTCATGTTCAACTGTGCCATCAGACTGTTACTGAAGAGCCTTAAGAAAAACAAATTACATTTGATAATGTAGTAGGATTAGGATTTATTGTAAAACATGGTATAAACCCTTTATACTACTAATTTTCACTTAATGTTCAACCATTATGTCATTGACATGACATAACAGAGGATTCAGGTGTTAAGCTAAAAAAAAAAGGCAAATTAATGGAAACATGCAGTCAGGCGCTCATCTAGAAGAATTAACCAAATAAGTGTTCACACATTGAAAACCACAGCGCACCCAAACATCACACAGGGGTTAATTCATAGTGTATGTTGAAACATACCTGTCAAGAACTTTGTGGACACAGTCCTTAACGTCCTTCCCTCTATAACGGGAAAGTTGCAGCACCTGTTGGAATAAGTCCATGAAAACTTTCACTGACATATCCCAGAGGAACGTAAAAAGTGTGCGAGTGCATCTTATGCTGTTCATTACTTCCAGACTCTTGAAAAGCCTACCAGGGTATTAAAAGCTTGGACATCACTGAGGAGTTGCTCCTCTCTCTGGAAGTCCTCCATTCTCTCAACATGACTGGCCGCTGAAGAGGCAGGTTCTTTAGTGAATATTGATATGGTCAGGACTTTCTTCTGGTATACTGAAAAATAAGTAAGTGTACACAGAGACATGTTATAGACACCACCCTACAATGATACAAAACACTGATATAATTGAAGAGCAGTTTTTGTGTCCCGATAGGAGAGGAGACAGAGAGAACAGTAAAGGAAGAAAGGAGAGAATGGGCAGAAGAGAGAAGGGTTGCAAATTAAGTGTCCCCCAGTTTGTTGGGGGTCTTCATTGAAATAGCTCAGAACTTACCTTGTGCTGGCAATGGGAATGCCCATGTTGGCCTCTCAGTCACTGCATAGCACCTGTAATAAGAACAAAAGTACATTTTAGAAATTACAAAGTGATATTTTTGCATTAAAACTTTCCAAGACAGATGACTATACATTAGATGAGAAATAATAAATATGTCATATTGTAACAATTAGGGGTGCACGATACTACTTGCTGAATTGTAAAGGTTTTGATTACTTGGGGCCTTTGGACAACTCACCATGCCTGACCGTGTCCCTGGATCTGTCATGTCTGGACCTGACCGTGTTCCTCGACCCATCACTGCGGTGGGACCTGTCATCATGTCTGGACCTGACAGAGTGCCTCCGAGCTGTTGCTGTACCTGGAGTCGTGGCTGGTCCTGATGCTGTGCCGGTATCCGACACTGTGTCTGGAGCCATCACTGTGCCTGATGGCTGGAGCCATCACTAAAGACTTAATACTTGGACATAATACTACTACAACACCATGTCACACTGAAAAAGACTACCCCTACTGGTTGGTCTTAGATGTTGACAATCACACATCTCCTCTGATACACATAGTTCAACACATTGAGCCTGTAACTACTTACTCATTGCTTGTGAATTAGGTATGGTAATGATTTCTTTAGTATGCACAACATGTAACACCTTGTACTGACTGTACTTAAAATGTGTTGGTGCAATGGAGAAAGTGAATACTCACGGGGTGTGGACATTTCTCTGCTCCGAGGTGCTACACTTGCATGTCGGGAGCCTGGAAAAGACAAAGAATGTTCTTAGATACCAAATACAAAAGGTGACTGCTTAAATGTGATTCATACTCACTGTGTGTAGACATCTCCCTGTGCCAAGACCCCTCAGCATGCTCCAACTCGACAGACATGGTGTCCACCACGACATCCACCAGGCCATCGAGGGCTTGATTTTCAGAGTCTGAAACATAACAATCAGCTTGTAACTGATTTCATGTTGTGTGTACCCAATACATCATTATCATATTTCATAAATTGACATCAATACTCAACAAGCATTGAGTAACACATTGTTGTCCTGGCTGGACTGCAACTTCCTTGGTGCGATAGGAAAGGAGGGCACCTATACGGCTGCAATATAAAGTAAAAATAAACATATCCATATCTAAAATAGACAGCCTTATTAAAGCATTTGATTGTCATTTTTGACAATGGACTTATAAATTGATTATAGAAGAAAGTTACCCATAATGGTCCAAAACGTCATATAAAACATGAATGGTCTACAATGTGAGGCCCAGTTTCTGTTAACACATTTCATATTTAGAAGTTACTTGAGAAACATATGAACTCTACATCAGTCATCATCTTGTCTTTTAACAGGTTTCCTCTTCCCTTATCACCACATCCACATCCTCCTCTTCCTCCTCTGCTTGGCTGGTCAGGTTGTAGTTGTCACATTCACAAGCTTTAACTAGAAGTTATACAATTCAACTGTAAACATTGATTCAACTATTTGTACTTGAATTATTGAGTAAATGATCCAAAAACCTGCCTGAAGTCATCTTTATCTTGACTAACTGGGACGTCAGCCAGTCCTCCTGGGGGTCCTTTCTCATCTTGTAAGTTGTGTTTGTTTGGCATTTGGCCATCTAATGGTTCCCTTACCCCTGTCGATCCAATTATTAGGAATTGTACCCTCTGTCTCCTTTCCATCCTCCAACCACACATCCCTGGCATACATGACCTGAAAAAGACAGCACAAACATGTTAGTGCAATATCAGAAAATAAATTATGTGAACCATAGTCAATAAATCACCGGGCAAGTGGTCATGTTAGTAGAGGGCAAAGAACTAGAGGCGGCCGGATTGAAAATGCTACGATTCTCATTAGAAGCAACATGGAGGGATGAGAACAGAAATGACTACATTTGAGTATAAGCCCAGGTTAGAAGGTTAGACGATAAAGCAAGAGAGGTGGATAAAGCGAGAGGTGAGGTAGAGATGGTTTATCTGAGGCGGAGGGAGAAGGATGCTGAAACGCAAGACAAATAGCAAATTTAGGGTGTGCTGAGAGAGACAAGCAGGTGATGATCGAGGAAGGTGCAGCCATGACGGGAACTAGCTGAAAGAAAAATAAAATGTAACCTTTAATATTGCTGTTCCAGACCATGGCGAAAGGGTATGAGGACATAACCACCAACGTTTCTTGTGGGAGGCAAGCCACCTTGCGGAACAGATCCGTTTCACGCAGTAGTCCATCTTTCATCCTACCCTGACTTGGCTTCCATTTCCTTGCTTGTTCTTTCACTGAAGTCCTGATTGTTTTTCTGGATATATGATATGATTGACAGCCGCAGCAGTGCAGCCAGTCTCATCCCTGACATTGTTGTCTCCTATCAAGGGACCATAGATGACCCACCCCAATAGGGTCCTCACAGCATATGGTCGATCTGCCTGGCTGTTAACCACCTCCAAAAAGGTTCCATTAACTTTGAAGCATTTCTGCCAATCAGTAGGTCAACACCAGAGTCTATTTCTTGCAGTTTGATATGTTTCAAATAAGGCCATGGTGACAAGCCCTGTTGTTTTTGGAATATTGTGTTGTGAGACAGGCATGGTTTTATGAGTGAACACATTAGGGAGTTGTATGAAATCATTTTTGTCCAACTTGGCTATTTCCAAACCTGAGATATGGTGACTGGTCTCAGGCTTCACTTGGTTCATTGTGCGGAGAAGAATATTAGTTTTTTGTCCGGTAATGTTTAGCCTTCTCATTAAGTTTTCAGTGCAGAATGTGGATGTGCTTCCATGGTCCAAAAATGCATATGTTTGCAACACTGTCTCCCTGTGGCTCTTCACTTGAACGGGTACTATGGAGAAGATGGAGGTTTCATCACCGGCCCCAATATGACCACATGTGTGAGGTAAGACGACAGCATTGTTTCCTATTGATTTCTTTTCCGTTTCTTCCAGGGTTGAGCTCTAGGGGGTACGGGCGGGTACGACCCTTAGTTATGAGACTGTGGGGGCTGGGGGCTCGCGCGTGCTCAACATGCACTCACCGTCAGCGGCGGTCGTTAACACCTTAAAGTTTAAACAATAGCCTCTGAAGGTTAGCGCCGTCAGTGGCGACACATTCTCAATAGCGTCTACCTGGCTGCTTTGCATAACATTAGGCTACTGGAGAAAAGCCATGTACTTGAATTGAATGTGCACTGCAGAGTGTGAAGGGGATTGCTTAGCAGAGCACCCAGTTCTCTGAGACAAGACAAAGACAAGTTGTCTGATTATTTTAACTGCTTATCTGTGGGTGAGTCTATGTAAAGGGCTTTTATATAAAACTAAAAGGAAAATAAAATAATTGATTAATTGAAACAAAAATAAAAACAACAAATTAACAATGCAACAAAATAATAAGTAATATAAATACATTAATAATCACATGTTGAATACAGTATTAGTAAGTGGCTATGTGCACATGCCTGCGCACGTGACGTCATAAAATACAGTACCCTTAGTTCAAAAATCCACAGCTCACCACTGGTTTCTTCAATGTGGAGTATATCAGGATGGTTTTGTTCACACGTATCACAGGTTAAACGACTTGTGCAGTCTCTGCTTAAGTGTCCTCTTTTCAAACAGCCAAAAACAGACTCCCTTTTCCTTTAAGTAGTGCATCTTCTCTCTGTGTCTTCTCTATTTCATCTGTGGACACCGCTCCAATGTGTGACCACTTTTATTGCAGAAAAGACAATCATTATGATAGCTGATGAATACACTTCTTTCCACTCCATTTGACTGCACTGCCGTTTCTATGGGTGTTACTGTTGTGGCAAAACTGCTTCTTGGAATGTCTCTTGTGTCTCTTGGTTTGATGATGGTTGAGGTTTTGACAGTTGTAGTTTGCTTAGCATCTTGTATGTTTCCAAACAGTGGGTCAGACAGTATTTTTTACCTGTCTCTCTATGAATTGTACAAGGTCAGAAAGCTTAGCACGATGTCCATGCCTCTCCTGTAGCTTGCATGCCTTGTTCCTCCAGGTTTATCCGAGCTTGTATGGATGGCCTTTTGTATATTGTTCAAAGTAATGTAAGCAGTCACAGTGAGTCACTGTAATCGTCAGTCTTTTTCTCCACTCCTCTCTCAAATGCCCTGATAAACATTTCATATTGCAATGGGTCACCATCATAAACTGGAATGTCTCTTGGTGGTAAAGTGGAATACAGATTTTGCTTAACCAGTAAAGCAGTTTTTTCATTCTGTCTTCGTAGCACATTACAAATATCACCTGCAGGGGGTGTAGTGTGAGTGACATGACCTTGAACATTCTTTTTCCCATGAAGCTGTACATTTTCAGTTTGCATATTTTGGTTTATTATATTTTCGGTTTGAACATTTTGCCTGGGGAGAGAGTATTGCATTAGAGGAGTCATGTAATGAGCTTTGGCAGATTTTTCATGAAGTGGTTGTTTTGGTCTCACAACCTGTGGCTGGGAGGGAGGCTTTGTGGTTTCCATTGTTTCCTTTTTAGGTAGGTAGGTATGTATTTGCATTTGGGTTGAATGGGGTTGTTTCCTTTGGAGCAGCAGCTCCTTTCTTTGAGTTTGTCCCACTTGACACTCTTGATGAGTTCCTTGGCCCATGGTTTCCAGTACATGGGCCTTTGCATTTGCTGCTTCCAGCTGAGTCTCCATTTCCAGTTGCTCCTTTTGCATTCTGAGTTGTCCCTGTTATGCTTCAATTTCATATTTTTGTGTAAGCCAGCCACCTGTTCCATGAGAGCAGCCTTTTCAGCCTGAGCTATGATGAGCAGATGAAGTTGAAGATAATTTTGATGGAGTGGATTTGTGTGTGGATTTTGATACATTTGATATACTGTCATGGGGTCCAATGTCATCAGAATGTACAGCACTCCACATTTCACTTTCAGCAGTGACCGGTGTTTGTGGCTCCTTTTCAACAGTGACATGTATTGGTAGTTCCTTCTGAATAATGACATGCATTTGCTGTTTCACCTCTGATAGCCACAGGTGTACATCCTGTACAAAACCTTCCAGAATATACATTTTTGGTTGAAACCATGAATTTTGCCTTGCAATTTCCTCCTCAGGTAATGGCAAAACCACCAATGATGAATGACTTTCCCTTGCTTCATCACACAGTTTGATTAATCTGAAGGTCACTGCAAATCAACAGCGAGACAAAATTAAACATATTACAAACATAAACAAACAGATAATACATATATTACAATATATTAAAAGCAGAAGTGATACTTAGGCGTCTTCCTTCTTGCGTGTATCATCATCAGATGTCCAGCTCAATGACGTGCAGCCACTCCCTCGTCTCAGGTCCCACATGGTCTGTACAGGACACAGAGGTGATTATGTGATAGGCAGTCTGCATAAGCATGCTGTGCAGTCTGTCAGGCCCAAACTGTAGGAGTAGTAGCGCAGCAAAATAAACTTTATCTTGAAAGAAAGAATAAGAAAGTCGGAAGATTACTATAGTCTAAAAACATAAACAAACAGATAATACATATATTAAAAACAGAAGTGATACTCAGGCATCTTCCTTCTTTCGTGTGTCATCATCAGATGTCCAGCTCAATGACGTGCAGCCACGCCCTCGTCTCAGGTCCCACATCAAAGAGACCGGCCTCCGATGGTGGCCTGTACAGGACACAGAGGTGATTATGTGATAGGCAGTCTGCATAAGCATACTGTGCAGTCTGTCAGGCCCAAACTGTGGGAGTAGTAGCGCGGCAAAATAAACTTTATCTTGAAAGAAAGAAGAAGAAATCCGGAAGATCTATAGTCTACTATAGTCAACACTAAATCGCGCACACATACACACTTTGGTAGGGGTTTGGATTGTGTCGTTACCTTGCCATGATGCAACTCGAAAGGTCACTGAAAATCAACAGAGAGACAAAATGAAACATATATTAAAAACATAAACAAACAGATAATACATATATTACAATATATTAAAAACTGAAGTGATACTCAGGCGTTTTCCTTCTTTCGTGTGTCATCATCAGATGTCCAGCTCAATGACGTGCAGCCACGCCCTCGTCTCAGGTCCCACATCAAAGAGACCGGCCTCCGATGGTGGCCTGTACAGGACACAGAGGTGATTATGTGATAGGCAGTCTGCATAAGCATACTGTGCAGTCTGTCAGGCCCAAACTGTGGGAGTAGTAGCGCGGCAAAATAAACTTTATCTTGAAAGAAAGAAGAAGAAACCCGGAAGATCTATAGTCTACTATAGTCAACACTAAATCGCGCACACATACACACTTTGGTAGGGGTTTGGATTGTGTCGTTACCTTGCCATGATGTAACTCGAAAGGTCACTGAAAATCAACAGAGAGACAAAATGAAACATATATTAAAAACATAAACAAACAGATAATACATATATTACAATATATTAAAAACTGAAGTGATACTCAGGCGTTTTCCTTCTTTCGTGTGTCATCATCAGATGTCCAGCTCAATGACGTGCAGCCACGCCCTCGTCTCAGGTCCCACATCAAAGAGACCGGCCTCCGATGGTGGCCTGTACAGGACACAGAGGTGATTATGTGATAGGCAGTCTGCATAAGCATACTGTGCAGTCTGTCAGGCCCAAACTGTGGGAGTAGTAGCGCGGCAAAATAAACTTTATCTTGAAAGAAAGAAGAAGAAACCCGGAAGATCTATAGTCTACTATAGTCAACACTAAATCGCGCACACATACACACTTTGGTAGGGGTTTGGATTGTGTCGTTACCTTGCCATGATGCAACTCGAAAGGTCACTGAAAATCAACAGAGAGACAAAATGAAACATATATTAAAAACATAAACAAACAGATAATACATATATTACAATATATTAAAAACTGAAGTGATACGCAGGCGTTTTCCTTCTTTCGTGTGTCATCATCAGATGTCCAGCTCAATGACGTGCAGCCACGCCCTCGTCTCAGGTCCCACATCAAAGAGACCGGCCTCCGATGGTGGCCTGTACAGGACACAGAGGCTGTGCAGTCTGTCAGGCCCAAACTGTGGGAGTAGTAGCGTGGCAAAATAAACTTTATCTTGAAAGAAAGAAGAAGAAACCCGGAAGATCTATAGTCTACTATAGTCAACACTAAATCGCGCACACATACACACTTTGGTAGGGGTTTGGATTGTGTCGTTACCTTGCCATGATGCAACTCGAAAGGTCACTGAAAATCAACAGAGAGACAAAATGAAACATAAATTAAAAACATAAACAAACAGATAATACATATATTACAATATATTAAAAACTGAAGTGATACGCAGGCGTTTTCCTTCTTTCGTGTGTCATCATCAGATGTCCAGCTCAATGACGTGCAGCCACGCCCTCGTCTCAGGTCCCACATCAAAGAGACCGGCCTCCGATGGTGGCCTGTACAGGACACAGAGGTGATTATGTGATAGGCAGTCTGCATAAGCATACTGTGCAGTCTGTCAGGCCCAAACTGTGGGAGTAGTAGCGCGGCAAAATAAACTTTATCTTGAAAGAAATTTAGAAGAAACCCGGAAGATCTATAGTCTACTATAGTCAACACTAAATCGCGCACACATACACACTTTGGTAGGGGTTTGGATTGTGTCGTTACCTTGCCATGATGTAACTCCAAAGGTCACTGAAAATCAACAGAGACAAAATGAAACATATATTAAAAACATAAACAAACAGATAATACATATATTACAATATATTAAAAACTGAAGTGATACGCAGGCGTTTTCCTTCTTTCGTGTGTCATCATCAGATGTCCAGCTCAATGACGTGCAGCCACGCCCTCGTCTCAGGTCCCACATCAAAGAGACCGGCCTCCGATGGTGGCCTGTACAGGACACAGAGGTGATTATGTGATAGGCAGTCTGCATAAGCATACTGCAGTCTGTCAGGCCCAAACTGTGGGAGGAATAGCGCGTCAAAATAAAGTTGTTGTTTAGTTGTTGTCCAAGTCGAACCAACGCAATCCACCGTGTTCACTCCACTGCTTCGCAGCTGGCTTGTGAGTTTAGGATTCACATTCTCTAAAATGAGTTTAATGACGTCCTCCTCACTGATCTGAGGCTGCCAACGTTGGCACAGAGACCTGTACATATAGGCAAAATGTCTAAGGCTTTCGTCTTCACCCTGTACTCGGGTTCGAACTCTCAGCCAATTCGTCCTCATAGACCAACACGCCCAGGTGTTGGTCTCCTGGCCTACTACATCCCACTAGTCTCTGGCAGTGCCATGAAACACATTCCTGAGTGTCACAATGAGTTCCTCATCCAACAGGGGCTGCATGGCGAGAAAGTCACGGCACTTTTCCAAATAACGCAATAGATCTGAGGTGTCCTCACGCTGTCCAAAGGTGGTTAATTGGAGTTTAATGGGAGATTTGCCCATAAATCCTCCTCGCAGGTCACCTTGTACGTTCTCCCGACGTGTACCTCCACCAGTGCGTAGCGTGGACTGCAGATGTTGATGCGCCTTACCAGATGGTGCAGTAGGTGGTATGACAGGAGAACTGGTTTGTAGTGTGGTTTGAACAGCAGTTCCAGCCACTGAAGTAGTGTTAATATTTCTGTATTCATGGTCTCCAGATTTTTCAAGCATGTTGCTACTGATGATTGAGTGTGTTCCAAATTGTGTACAATAGGGGCAGAGCAGTATTTACAACCCTCAGAACTTCAGTATGGCGTTTCAATTTCCAGTTCATGCTCACTCATTGCAGTTGAATGTCCATCCGGTTCATTGATCTGATTTATTCCACTTATTGCAGGTGAATTTCCATCCGGTTCATTGATCTGATTTATTTCACTTATTGCAGGTGAATTTCCATCCGGTTCATTGATCTGATTTATTTCACTTACTGCAGGTGAATTTCCATCCGGTTCATATATTTGAGGCTGGTTAGCTTGAGTTGACATTGTTTGAGGGTGGTGGTGGTGGTGATGATTTGTTTGAGGGTGGTGGGTTTGACACCAACACGGGTGCTGAGTTTCTATTTCATCAAAGACCCACAAGTTTCCATCAAACTTTTCCATTTTGAAATTGCAAATGTTCCCTTTTTGATCGCGTTTGAATAAATAAAATTGTTATTTCCCACTGAGCTTGTTTGCACAGTTTTGCTTGTTTGTTCCTTTGTTTGTTGAAAATGATCCGGTTTTGCACCTGTGAACTCAGTTGTTTTTGCTTGAGATTGAGGTCCTTTTAAACATCTGGGGTGCCACTTTTTATGTAACGGTTTAGCTTTGATATTACTGTTTGGGGTGCCAGTTAGGCCAAAGCCTAACACGAATTTAGTCCAGTCTGGACAAAAAAAACACTTTTTTAAAAGCCAACCTTACACAGGATTTAAATGCACAATTAGTAGAACCAAATGAACCTTAAAACCTGAAACCAGGGATTGATTACCCACAAAAGAATACCTTCAACTCAATAAACAACAGAATGAATGAAATACACAGACACAAAAAACCTCAGTTTGACTTTGTATTGTAAAATAATCCCCAATCCAGTCCACAGTTTGTCCAATACCACGCAGTTCAGTGTCAGTTCACAGAAAGTCACTATTCACAACCCACTGTTCCTTCAAAACAGGTTATTCACAAATGTATTGAAACCTTGGTTAACCAAAATGAAATAAAGACAAAATAAAAATGCCCCACGACCTTTACCGTGGTGGCGAACGAATGAATGAGGCAACCAGCTGTACACCGTGTTTGTGTGAGAGAGGAGGGGGGGGGAAAGCTCCAGGAATCCACTCCACTTTTTCCGGTGTGCCTGTGTGTGTGTGCGGTTTGGATTGTGTAGTTACCTCGCCATGATGCAACTCCAAAGGTCACTGCAAATCAACAAAATGAAACATATATTACAAACATAAACAAACAGATATTACATAGATTACAGACAGAAGTGATACTCAGGCGTCCTTTTCTTTCGTGTGTCATCGTTAGACGTCCAGCTCAATGACGTGCAGCCACGCCCTCGTCTCAGGTCCCACATCAAGAGACCGGCCTTCGATGGTGGTCTGTACAGGACACAGAGGTGATTATGTGATCGGCAGACTAAATAAGCATACTGTGCAGTCTCTCAGGCACAAACTGTGGGAGGAGTAGCGCGGCAAAATACAGATTATCTAGAAAGAAAGAAGAAGAAGAAGAATGTTGGGAGATTACTATAGTCCATACTAATAAACACAGATCATTTGTGGTGCAGTTGATTAGTTACAACATATCCGTCATAACCACAAATTAGACAGCACGGCACTGTACCAAATCCCATTAAACAATAATCTCTCAAAAGAAAAATAACACAAACAACAACTTATGTAACCCACATGGTTGTGTAAATCTAAGCATAAGAAGACATCCCAAATCACCTTCACACAACAAAGTTAACTAATACAGGTCTAAGGAGTTAATAATCAATAGAGTCACACTTACAGACAATGCTTGCCTGGCACAACAACAGAAATGGCAGCAAGGGTTTTAAATGCTTTGGTTTTGGCTGAATAGACTGGGATCTAACTCTCTAACCTGTGCTGACCTACTGAACCGGGGAATATACCATTTGTCAAGATAGAGGGAATACAAGTGTTGTGGAGAATATAATACCTTGTGAAAGCCATCATTTTGTTCTAATTTGAATTTGTAGTTATTTTACAGTAATTTAATAACATAATAATCAATGCTGTAGACATAGATCACATTCATGATTTTATTTTATGAAGCACATGTCTTGTAACTATTCAATTTGGAAAATAGCAAGCAGCATATCCTTTTAATGCTTGCATGTATGATTGAAAATAATGCCATACCTTGCTATACCCAATTGACGCCCCTGATAGACCAGTAGTGGAAAAAGTACTCAAATGTTTTACTTAAGTAAAACAATCAATACTGCAATATTGAAATACGTAAGTAAAACCAGAATTCTAAATTGACTTGAGTAAAAGTAAAAAAGTAATGGCATAAAGTACCAAAGTATATGTACTTAAAGTACCAAAAGTAAAAGTACTCATGTAGAATGTCCCTTTTCAAGTTTTCAAATGCATAAAAACCTTTTGAAAATAGTTATAGCCGATCTACAAGCTCATAATGCATCGCGATGCGACACATTGTGAGCTTGTAGATCTGCTATTTTCAAAAGATTTTTATACATTTTGAAAACTTGAAATGGGACATTTCTGCAAAAAGTACATTTTGATGCCAATACTTCTGTACTTTTAACTCGAGTACATTTTGAATTCCAGACTTTTACTTGCTTTACTTTTACTTCTGCTGCTGGGGCCTTTCAGTAGGCCTGTCATGAGCCTCTAGCTGAGGTTGGCTTGGGGGTCCTCTGGCTACTGAGAACCAGGCATCAACATCTTTAATGAATCCATCTTTATATTTATTGACCTTTGAGAACCAATCATTTTGCCTTTCTTGTTCATCATGTGGAATAAGAGGCATCAAAGAATCATGCAGTGCATTGGAATTTTCAGACAATTTCATCAAGTTGTGTGTAGCGGTCCCCACCGAAAGATATAAGACTTGAACTGATCATGAATTGATTACGATCCAAAGATCAACGTAAGAACTGGCAAGACAGTACAAAAACAAATAAAAGACTCTGTTAGTTTCCCATACTGTGTGTAAGAACAACAGGTGGCTATCATAACACTAGCTCACTTAAGCTCCAAATTTAAATAATAGAACATTCAAACTGTACTGAAAGTGCTTTTTAACATGGCTTTGACGATCAGTCAGCATTACTATAATTACTTTACAATGAATTAAGGCAGATGACTTCGACATCATCACTTATTCTAATGAACTTGTCTTTTTTCTTTTTTAGCAGTTGTTTTTAAACTCATGAAACACGTTTTTTAACCTTTTTCAAGTGCTTATAATGACGTGTTTTTTAACCATAATGTATGAAATACAGTCATATCAAATACCTTCCTTTGCTATGTACAATTCAAACCTTTCATTTTCAACACACTTTACAGAAAGAGTAGCAAACTCAACTCTGGTTTAGTTTGTTCTTATTATCCATAGCACCACATTCCTTTGTTGCAGAAATACATTTCTTTCATTCAAAGTCCTTCAATATACCTTATGCTGAACAAGAGGTAAACAAATCAAGCAATGCATTTTTAGCAATGGTCCTGTCCTTGTATCACTACAAAACACCTGCTTAGCTGCTAAAGTAGCTAACAAAAGTTTGTAGCAACTCACCAATGTTATCAGAAAGGAACGCTTAGCCCTCTGGCAAGACTGAGATGATGGGCAAGGTGTGTGTGCTGTCTTGTGTGGCTTCCATATGTATTTAGATTAGTATTAATTTGTTTGGGCTCTGTGACTCTGTCACTCTCAGTGATCTCTCCTGCAGTGCAGCTGCAGTGCAGGTTGCCAGGTTGGTTCTGTGGGAATAGGGATTCACAGCAGAGAATGTGGCAGAGACAGAGAACGGGCGGGGCAAGTAGTAGAGGGGTGTCATGTGATTGGGGGAATTCCTCTGTCAGTCTTCATATCCTTGGCTGGCTACGCGCTTGTAGATATGCTATCTTTGTCGTGAAAATATGTGCAAATTGTTGAATATATATTTATATATTTTTAAGTGGACATTTGTAACTCAAATCTTTGCTTCTGAGGGAGTCTACAAATTGTTTTAAAAAATGATGCTATATCAGTGGTTCTCAAACTTTTTCATGTCAAGGACCCCCAAAGTGATATGTATTTGAACACGGACGTAGGGGAGACCATGTTGTTCCAGGGACCCCCGCCTAGAAGCAAAGATTTGAGTTACAAATGTTCGCTTTAAAAGAATATACATATTCAATACATATATTTTTTAATAGCAGTTCTACAAGCTCATTGAGCTCAGTTCGGGGCTCTCCCCCAGGCTGGCAGAGGGAGAGTAGTGCCCAGGATTACAGCTTAGTCAATTGGCACTGGGTGAAAAAAAATGGGTTACAAAAATCGTGGGATAAAAAGAGAAAAGAAAGTGTATTTGAAACAAAACATTAAACAGATCACTAATAGGCTTACACACCTAATTAACACTCAGTGATGTTTGTCATTTTTTTATAATACTTTTCAATCTGTATTTCATGAACTGATAACAAACCAAGCTTACCGTCCATAAACTCAACACAATATTAGTCCGGCCGTTTCGAGCAAAAATCGTACACTTTACGATAAAAGCATGACATTTGGCACACCGTTAGGGCATGCCATAAGGAACATTTTTGGCTATAGGGCCATCGCAGTTTTGTCCTGTGGTAACTATGGCAGCCATTTTCCAAAATGGCCACCACCTGCTGTCATTTTACCAATAACTCAGGTGCTAGACCACCTAGGATCTTGATTCTGGTGACTAATCCTACATTTTCAAGGATGAGGAATACAGTGGTACTATTTACAACATGCTACTACCTAACTACATATATCTGGCATTCAGTTAATTCAATAATTGTAAACCCATCAAAATATGTAATGATGTAGTACAGTAGCCTACATGTTTTCAAACTGACACGTGAGAGTCAAGAATGCAGTACTTCACTGTTTTCACTCTTTTATTAGTAGTCGCATTGCATAATTATTTTAAATGGACTATAAGACACAACAAAGACAGAGTACTCATGAGTCATAGCATAATGGCATATAGACCAATTATTTGCGCTGGTTTCACCCAGCGCAAATACACCCCAACCCCCTCTTGTGTGTTGGCTAGGTGCGTCCTAGCGAGACCTGATAGAATGGGTTTCATTGCGCACATACTGGTTCCGCACATATTGGTTCTTAGCAGTGTGACGTCGTCTGTTAAGGGGTCTATTCAATAAAGCCAGATAATCTACACAATGTTAGTTGCACAGTCCACCACAGTAGCAAAGGGCAGTACACTGAAGTGCTGTCTTAACACATCTGCATTGTCCACTGCATCCCTTTTTGCAACCACAGCGGAAGAGTTCCCGACAGGCCAGGCTCGCTTCTGTGTGGTCCAGTGCACTTCCCATCCTCCTGTCAAAATTAGAATCAGCTTTATTGTCAGATCACAGGTTTACAAGTGTAAAGAAGTGGATTAAATTATTTGCATTCACCTGTCTCCTTCCTCTTCCACCCCCATTCACCTGGGGATGGGAGTTCAGGGGCTGCAACCATCGCCTGTCCCCAGCAGTGGCCAGCTTGGTAGGCTGCCCTCTTTGTATGTTGAATCAGTGCAGCTCGTGTTGGGGGGAGTCCATCAATTGTTCTGCCCTTCTAGGTGAATAGCTGCTTCCGTGCCTGATTCACTGATGCCTGGCCGCTAGTATGGTCATAGAGCAATACCACAAATGGTCAGTATCATTATCATGGTCAGTATCATGGTCAGTACCAAGGTCAGTACCATGGTCAGTACCATGGTCAGTACCAGTACCATGGTCAGTATCAGTACCATGGTCAGTATCATGACCGGTATCATGACCAGTATCATGGCCAGTATCATGGTTAATTATGGTCAGTACCATGGTCAGTATCATGGTCAGTATCAGTACCATGGTCAGTACCATGGTCAGTATCAGTATCATGGTCCATACCATGGTCAGTATCATGGTCAGTATCAGTACCATGGTCAGTACCATGGTCAGTATCAGTATCATGGTCAGTACCATGGTCAGTTTCATGGTCACCATGATACTGACCATGATACTGACCATAATTAACCATGATACTGGCCATGATACCGACCATGATACTGACCATAATTCTGACATTAAACTGACCATGAAACTGACATTCTACAGACCATGATACGTACATGATATTGACATTATACCGACCATGATACTAACCATCATACTTGCCAGGAAACAACAATTTGAGCCGTTATTGTCTCCGCCAGGCCGAAAGGCATGGCGAGAGAGTATGTTTTACCCCTGTCCGTCCGTCCGTCCGTCTGTGAACAGCTAATCTCTGGCACCGTTAGCCCGGTTTATTACTGTAAATGTATTACATTATGAGCAGTTATTACATTATGAGTTGCTACAGCAACTCATAATGTAATAACGGCTCATAATGTAATAAACGAAATGTAATAAAAGCTCATAATGTAATAAACTAAATGTAATAAAAGCTCATAATGTAATAAACTAAATGTAATAAAAGCTCATAATGTAATAATCAGCTCATAATGTAATAAAATCATGAGCCCATAATGTAATAATGTGTTACATTAAGAATCTTGCGTAGCCACTCATAATGTAATAACACTGCATAATGTAACCAGAAAAAGTGCTCCCCGGAGCACAGGTCTCCGCCAGGTCAGGGAGGTTATTGTGGCCTCCTGGTGGCGCTATAATAGGCCAATGTGAAAAGGGTGCTATTTCTTCTTAGGCCTTTCAATCGGACACTGCATTCATGATTTGAGGCATTTTGTTCCAAAAATGTGTTTTGCTAAATTAGACCTGCTGGTGGCGCTATAACAGGCCAATGTGAAAAGGGTGCCATTTCTTCCTCGGCCTAGTGGGAAGGTGTGCGCAAAATTTCACAGCAATCGCACACTGCGTTGATGATTTGAGGCATTTTGTTCAAAACGAACCAATCCTGCAAACTTTGGAAGCCAATCTTAGCCAATCAGGATAGAATATAAAAATCGGAGAGACCCGTGTTGATCACATGACTATATAGATACTGTGTACCGATTTGCGTGAGGTTTGGACAAAATCTGTAGGAGTGATATCCAAAAATGTGTTTTGCACAAATCGGCCTCCTGGTGGCGCTATAACAGGACAATCTGAAAATTTTGGGGCAGATGTTCGGCTTTGGCATCCAGGGAGTGTGTGTGCACAGTTTCGCAGCGGCCGGGCTAACAGACACACGGACGGACGGACGGACAGACAGGGGTAAAACATACTCTCTAGCCATGCCTTTCGGCCTGGCGGAGACAATAACGGTTCAAATTGTTGTTTCCTGGCAAGTATGATGGTCAGTATCATGGTCGGTATAATGTCAGTATTATGTACGTATCATGGTCAGTATCATGGTCTGTAGAATGTCAGCATCATGGTCAGTATCATGGTCAGTATCATGGTCAGTATCATGGTCAGTATTATGGTCAGTTTAATGTCAGTATCATGGTCAGTATCATGGTTAGTATCATGGCCAGTTTAATGTCAGTATCATGGTCAGTATCATGGTCAGTATCATGTCAATATCATGTCAATATAATGTCAGTATCATGGTTAGTATCGTGTCAGTATCATGGTCAGTTTAATGTCAGTATCAAGGCCAGTATCATGGTCGGTATCATGGCCAGTATCATGGCCAGTATCATGGTTAATTATGGTCGGCATCATGGCCAGTATCATTGTGACCATGAAACTGACCATGATACAGACCATGATACTGATCATGATACTGACCATGATACCGACCATGGTACTGACCATGATACTGATACTGACCATGGTACTGACCATGGTACTGACCATGGTACTGACCATGATACTCACCATGATACTCACCATGATACTGACCATGATACTGACCATGATACTGATAATGATTATTGTGATGTAACACTTTACTTTTCTCAACAATATGAGACATTATTACATTATGAACTTTTATTACATTATAAGCGGCCACGTGAGATTTATAATGTAACACATTATTACTGTAGTAACTGAGTAGTACCACTGTAATATGCCTGACTACGCCACCTCCCGCTTGTGGAGGGGGCAGGAGGAACCCTTAAACCTTATTCTGTTCAACTTCCCTTAAACAGGAACAATTATTTTACTAGAGGCAGTTTGTGGAAAAATATAACAACTTTATTACCATAAAATTACAAAACACATCACTGTCTATTACAAACTAGCACGACAATTAAGGTATTTAAGGCAAGGTATTTAGTATTAAAATGGCAATCTAACAGTTACCTCTCACATTATAAGGAAGGGCGGGTGCACACAGTGAATACCAAAATAACTAGGGGAAAAGAAAAGGGGACAGGCCTCAAAGAAATCATGCAATATAAATACAAAACTCAAATACAAAACATGCAGTGCCAGGTTATATGAATACACACCAATAAAACCAAAGGGGTCCCCAGTGCAGTCCCAAGCTGAGAGGAGAGCCGTGTGCAGCAGGGCGGACCCGGCCTTGAACAGGGTTACATGAATTAAACTGTAACAGAACAGAGGAGAGAAACAGTTAAAATATGCCAATATGGATAAATGTTAAAACCTATGCCTACAGTGTACCTTGGCTAGATGGCTCAAACAAACAAAACAAAAAGAGTAAATTAACAGTGGAAAACAGTGGCCGGTGTGGTCCCTTTAAGGAGACAAACAAAACGCATTAGTTGCCAGCCCTAGTATCACACTATAAAACATTATATTCAAATCATTAAAAGAACAAAACAGCTTAAAACCTACTTTGTGTTGCAGTAACGGTGCACACAATATAAGGCCAAGGCGAGGGGGCAACCTCAACACCAGAGCTGCTGTATAAAAGAAGACAGTGATGTTACAAACTAAAATACATTAAAATCCACAAAAAGGCAATGCATAAGATACTGCTTTACCCGTGTCTCCAGGTAGGGCAGACAGAACAGAACAGACACCACCAGGAGGTCACTTCATTTGTAAAACTGAAATAATAAATAAATGCATTAAAAGATAATAAAACACAATGCTGTTGGCTAAATTAAAGTGCTAAAGAGCATGGGAAGCCTCCATGTGCTCAACAGAAAATAGGCAACCAAACAAACAAAAGCCAGTAGTAACATGTGCTCAAACAATAAGCTAAACATTAGCATGAGCTACAACAAACAAAAGGGTCGCACAAAGTAGCAGATCTACAAGGTTCAGTTTTTGGCCTACCATGTGTTCTCCTTCTCCCTGCATGAACCATGCTGCCTACAGCAGAGACAAATGGCTCTCTACTGGGAGGAGCTGGCTTTTATACTTCCTGGTCATATGACCAGGTCAGGTGCAGTGGGTGCACCAGTCACCTAGATTCCCACATTACATTATAGAAAAATCTGTTATTACGTTATGCGCTAATTCTTTTATTACATTATGAGCTGATTATTACATTATGAGTTTTTATTACATTTAAATTATTACATTATGAACCATTATTACATTATGAGCCGTTATTACATTATGAGTTGCTACACCCCACATGATTTTTTTTTGAGGGGGGGATTTTTTTTAGACGATTTGATTAGACAACCTCAGGTTTCCAATGGGACCTTGTCATGCTACCTTGTCGGGAAGGGGGCTAAATACCTAATGATTCAAAGTTAAGACAACATTTTGGCGAGGGAAAAATGTCCATCACCATTTCCAAATGGTCCCTTGAGCTGTCACCTCAATATATGGAAATGGGTTACATGGATACCTACAAGCCTCCCCTGTACACACATGTCAAATGTATGCCAATCTCAGAAAGTTTTGGGCAAGAACCATGCAGTTTTTTGCATATAATAAACAAAGAAAACCCCTCCATTGTCACTTAAAATAACACAATTTCACCTGAAACGTAATTAAACAGAACTAAAGCAATAAAACAGTCTACAATGTAGATTTCAAAAGAATAACATTATTAGATGCATGCTAAATTAGAGCATGCATATAATCTTAATCATATGTACATTTTTTTTGTAACCAAATTCAGTTGGTGGGCTGAAGCTCTGAAGGTCGCTGCCGTCCAAGCATCATCCCAGGCGTCTAAGGTGAAGATAGCGCTGAAAGTTTGACTACTACAAGGTTAACTAAAACACTAGACTGGAGGAGAAGAGAGTGTGTTAGGCATTTCAACAGGTTTCTGAGTGAGTATGGATGCTATCTGAGTCTGAGAACTGTAATGACATTGGATATTTATAGTCGAAGGATAGGATGTTTAGTAGTGTTGCAGTGTTTTGGATAGTGTGCTTCAAGGAACAACAAACTATACTATAAAAACTGGTCAAACATTGGCCAAATTGTCAAATTATATAAGAAAGAGGCACAGACTGACTGACAGGTGGGGGTACTGGGTTCTCCAGCACTCCCATCATGTTGGAAAACTGCAGCAGCTTTCTACCGTTTTCAAAGCAACTGTGATAGTAGAGGCCCTCGGAGGAGTCCACTCGCGACTGATTATTCTTTTTTCTAGTTTGGATTTTTGGCATCCATAGGACCTCTAATATAGGGATTTTGATGATCCCAAGATAAAAAGTGGTCCAAAGTGTGTTTTTTTCAATGTTTTATCACGCCTATGAGTCCTGAGGATGGCTGGCTGGAACGCCGGCGAGACTGTCTTTCGGAGACTGTGGAACGCTCAAATTTAGACGTAGCCCAAAGATAGAGATACCATTTGATTAGACAACCTCAGGTTTCCAATGGGAACTTTTCATGCTACCTTGTCGGGAAGGGGGCTAAATACCTGATGATTCAAAGTTAAGACAACATTTTATATGTAAATATGTAATTTGTTTTTTTATAATAGGGCGGAAATTTCATAATTTTTTACTGCATGCAAAACACTGCATGGTTCTTGCCCAAAACTGCATGATATTGGCATAAAGTTGGCATGTCTGTACAGGGGAGGCTTGTAGGTATCCATGTAACCCATTTCCATTCACATATATTGAGGTGACAGCTCAAGGGACCATTTGGAAAATGGTGATGGACGTTTTTCCCTCGCCAAAATGTTGTCTTAACTTTGAATCATTAGGTATGTAACCCCCTTCCCGACAAGGTAGCATGACAAGGTTGGTCCCATTGGAAACCTGAGGTTGTCTAGAATCAAATGGTATCTCTATCTTTGGGCTACGTCTAAATTTGAGCGTTCCACAGTCTCCGAAGGACAGTCTCGCCGGCGTTCCAGCCAGCCACCCCTCAGGTCTCATAGGGGTAATAAAACATTGGAAAAAAACATACTTTGGACCACTTTTTTTTCTTGGGATCATCAAAATCCCTATATTAGAGGTAGTATTAGATGCATGCTAAATTAGAGCATGTATATAATCTTAATCATATGTACATTTTTGTGTAACCAAATTCCGTTGGTGGGCTGAAGCTCTGAAGGTCGCTGCCGTCCAAGCATCATCCCAGGTGTCTAAGGTGAAGATAGCTGAAAGTTTGAGTGAGGAGGTGAAGGCTTGCATCCAGTGGTGGAAAGTAACAGGTATGTATCGCGACGCGTTGTGAGCTTGTAGATCTGCTATTTTCAAACATCCAGTTTCATAAGTACCACCAGGGTCAAACATTTAGGTGAGCCACGATGTAGGGCACTGCTGAGAGGGTGGTGACATGTTCACAACCAATGTCCAACTGCTTGTAGAAATGGATCTGTACAATATATTTTCTTCCTCTGTGTTCAAGCACGTGCTGCATCCCGTAAGCCTGGAGCTCCTCGCCACTGCTGTGGAGTCTGGCTCTCATGGTGAGTCACACACCCTGTACGAATAGTATCATTGTGTAATGAGTTTCACTATATTCATCTAATTAGCAGTGGTGTAAAGTAACTAAGTACATTTACCCAAGTACTGTACTTAAGTACCATTTTGAGGTATTATTACTTTACTGGAGTGTTACCAATTGTAAGTACTTTTACTTCTACTCCACTACTCAGAGGCAAATATTGTACTTTTTACTTCACTACAATTATTTGAAAACTTTAGTTATTGTTACTTTGTAGATTTGGATTATTATTACAAAACATACATTACCCTTCAGCCTTATATACAATTCGGGCATTGTAAGCTTGTAGATCTGCTATTTTCAAAAGATTTTTTATACATTGTATATATTTGAAACTTGTGAAATGGGACATTCTGCATAATGAGTACTTTTATACTTTAAGTATATTTTGATACCAATACTTTTGTAATCTTACCCAACTGTTTAACTGCTTTAGTAAATCGGAGACTCCTTCCAACCATGTCGTTCACTTATCTCTCCATCGCAGCTCATTTGTCTCAGGAGAGAACCTGTTCCCCTGTCGTCAGACTCCAGCACAGAGGTACGCCCAGTCAAGGAGAACTTTTATTACAGTGTGTAAGTGACAGCTCATGCTCATTGTCTGCTGTGACTTAAAGGTAGGGTAAGTGTTATTTTGGGGTATTTTTTTGTTTCTTTGTTAAAAAGGTTTCAGTACTATATTCTGATAGTAATCATTGCTACAGAGCATTTGTTCGGTCACAGGGGTCTCTCCAGCTCTTTAGTAAACAGAATATAGTACATTTTCAGGTAGGGGACAACATTTAAGCCAATCAGGAGAGAGCACTGAAAAAGCATGTTCTGTTTAATAAAGAGCTGGAGAGACATGGGAGACTCCTTTTACTGAACAAACACTCTAGCAATGACTACTATCAGAATATAGAGCTATTTAACACTTATTTGAACCAAAAGTAAATCACTTACCTTTTAACTGTTGATGTAAATCAGTGTGAATGTTAATGTGCACAAACAGGTTTTCTTTTGTTACCACTGCGCTCTGAGTCTTGACAAGGTGACTAGTGGTTACACAAGTCCACTAGTTGGTGAAATCCTAGGCCACTCTCACAATGACAGGATCAAAGTTTATTTTCTTTTATTTCTCCATAATGCCTTAAGGTACAACAAAGGTTTCGGCTATCCAGCCTAAGTCGGTGTGCGACACGCTGAAGAAGAAAGGCTGGATAGCCGAAACTTTTGTTGTACCTTAAGGCATTATGGAGAAATAAGAGAAAATAAACTCATTGTGAGTGTGGCCTAGGGGTTTCACCAACTAGTCCACTTGTATAACCACTAGTCGACACTGTGGAAGTAGTCGAACTAGTCAAGGTTTTAATTATTTTTAAATGTAATTATTATTAAGAAATTATAAATCAGGGCAGTATATCTACAGCAGATATGCAGCTGTGGGCCCTGAAACAATTGTTCTCTTTACACATCCATGGGTTATTGTTGTCAAACAAATCATAGTTGTCAAATTCTGTTGTGCCTTCAGTGTGGGGCGCTGAAACAGCAGACATAACTCCTTAAATTGTGCTTATTTAACCCTTTACTGGTTGTATCTGAGATGTTTTTGATGACAATTGTGAAGTGTTAATGGATGAAAAAAAAAAGATATAATGTATCCGATATATCTCCACAACTAGTCGACTACATTGTGTTAGTAGTTGACAATTATTAAAATCCAGTAGTCGTGAATGGCCTAGTGTGACTCTTCGAATGTTAATGTGCACTTCATCATCAATGTATGATTATTGTCTAACTGTTTTGTTTTCAATTTCACCTTTTCTTCAGTAAAACCCTGCAAAATCACATGGCCAGTTCCTATGAAAAAAGTCATTCTACACTGTGTCCTATACATGAAGTCATGCAATACTTTAGTTTAAACAAAATGCCACACAGTACTGTTGTTTAACAAAAAGAAAGCTATACATACCATAATACTGTGTTCTTGTTAGCCTAAATTGTTCACAGCACAGTTATCTGTTTTTGTATTTAATTCTTGATTGGTGTTGTTGCAATAAATACATGAAATGGAAGTGGTTGGATTCAATTTACATAATTTGTTATCCCTGAGTCACTAAAACAGCTTAAAACAAAACAGAATTCAGTTCACAAGTATGGGGCTCAGTCTATAATTGATTTGATTGATATGCTGACGGAGACCAGTGCTCCGTGGAGCACTTTTTCTAGTTAAATCTAATATTAATATGCAAATATTTAAACATTTGAATATTTGTATCTTTTGACCTGCCATCTCTTCCTTCAACTTCAAATATGACCTAAAACATTTCATTGATGTGAAAGACCTGGTGGCGTGAAGGTAAAGCACAGGATTCAAGTGCAGAGGGTTGACGGTTTGAATCCTGCTTATGGCTATTGTAGTTTTTTTTGTTCAGAAGAGGAGGAGGATCGATTTAGCCCGCCTTCCTCAGGTTGTAGAGGGAGGGGCTTAAAATTATTTATTTTTTTAAAAATAAAAAAAGTTTTTTTCCCCTTTTTCTTACTCAATTCTCTGGCTCCTATCATCTCCGCCATCTTGTGCCGTTGCTGCGGGAATCTCGTTCGTATCGAGGCGTCGCTGCGGGAATCTCGTTCGTATCGAGGCGTCACTGCGGGAATCTTGTTCGTATCGAGGCGTCGCTGCGGGAATCTCGTTCGTATCGAGGCGCCGCTGCGGGAATCTCGTTCGTACCGAGGCGTTGCTTCTCCATCTTTCGATTTTTCTTTCACCATCTTTCGGGGTATCTCTTTTACCATCTTTCGGGATTTTTCTTTTACCATCTTTCGGGGTTTTTCTTTCACCATCTTTCGGAGTTTATCTTTCACCATCTTTCGGGGTATCTCTTTTACTATCTTTCAGACTTTCTCTTCCACCATCGGTGAGATTTGAACTCACAGTCTTTGCCCTCTGAGGTGGTGATCTTAACCACTGCGCCACGGTGGTTCATACAAGAACTGTCCTCTTGCACAGTCTTCACTGAACGAGTGTTTGCTTTTGTGCTTTTATAGAATTGTTCAGTTAAGAGTGTGCAAGAGGAGAGTTCTAGTATGACCCATGGTGGTACAGTGGTTAGGATACAGGACTTGTAATCCGAAGATTCCTGGTTCAAATCCAGCAAGGACATTTCTTAAGTTTTAACTGGCTCTTGTACCTTTATGGTAAAACTTAAATAAATGTCCTTGCTAGGTTTGAACCAAGGATCTTCGGGTTGCAAGCCCTGTCTATTAACCACTGTACCACCATGCTTCATGCAAGAACTGTCCTCTTGCACAGTCTTCACTGAACGATTGTTGGCTCTTGTGCTTTTATAGAATTGTTCAGTTAAGAGTGTGCAAGAGGAGAGTTCTAGTATGAACCACGGTGGTACAGTCGTTAGGATACAGGACTTGTAATCCGAAGACTCCTGGTTCAAATCCGGCAAGGACATTTCTTAAGTTTTAACTGGCTCTTGTACCTTTTTGGTAAAACTTAAAGAAATGTCATTACAGGGTTTGAACCAAGGATCTTCGGGTTGCAAGCCCTGTATCTTAACCACTGTACCACCATGCTTCATACAAGAACTGTCCTCTTCCACAGTCTTCACTGAACGATTGTTGGCTTTTGTGCTTTTATAGAATTGTCCAGTTAAGAGTGTGCAAGAGGAGACTTCTAATATGAACCATGGTGGTACAGTGGTTAGGATACCGGACTTGTAATCCGAAGATTCCTGGTTCAATTCCAGCAAGGACATTTCTTAAGTTTTAACTGGCTCTTGTACCTTTATGGTAAAACTTAAAGAAATGTTCTTGCTGGGTTTGAACCAAGGATCTTCGGGTTGCAAGCCCTGTATCTTAACCACTGTACCACCATGCTTCTTACAAGAACTGTCCTCTTGCACAGTCTTCACTGAACGATTGTTGGCTTTTGTGCTTTTATAGAATTGTTCAGTTAAGAGTGTGCAAGAGGAGACTTCTAATATGAACCATGGTGGTACAGTGGTTAGGATACCGGACTTGTAATCCGAAGATTCCTGGTTCAAATCCAGCAAGGACATTTCTTAAGTTTTAACTGGCTCTTGTACCTTTATGGTAAAACTTAAAGAAATGTCCTTGCTTGGTTTGAACCAAGGATCTTCGGGTTGCAAGCCCTGTATCTTAACCACTGTACCACCATGCTTCTTACAAGAACTGTCCTCTTGCACAGTCTTCACTGAACGATTGTTGGCTTTTGTGCTTTTATAGAATTGTTCAGTTAAGAGTGTGCAAGAGGAGACTTCTAATATGAACCATGGTGGTACAGTGGTTAGGATACCGGACTTGTAATCCGAAGATTCCTGGTTCAAATCCGGCAAGGACATTTCTTAAGTTTTAACTGGCTCTTGTACCTTTATGGTAAAACTTAAAGAAATGTCCTTGCTGGGTTTGAACCAAGGATCTTCGGGTTGCAAGCCCTGTATCTTAACCACTGTACCACCATGCTTCTTACAAGAACTGTCCTCTTGCACAGTCTTCACTGAACGATTGTTGGCTTTTGTGCTTTTATAGAATTGTTCAGTTAAGAGTGTGCAAGAGGAGACTTCTAATATGAACCATGGTGGTACAGTGGTTAGGATACCGGACTTGTAATCCGAAGATTCCTGGTTCAATTCCAGCAAGGACATTTCTTAAGTTTTAACTGGCTCTTGTACCTTTATGGTAAAACTTAAAGAAATGTTCTTGCTGGGTTTGAACCAAGGATCTTCGGGTTGCAAGCCCTGTATCTTAACCACTGTACCACCATGCTTCTTACAAGAACTGTCCTCTTGCACAGTCTTCACTGAACGATTGTTGGCTTTTGTGCTTTTATAGAATTGTTCAGTTAAGAGTGTGCAAGAGGAGACTTCTAATATGAACCATGGTGGTACAGTGGTTAGGATACCAGACTTGTAATCCGAAGATTCCTGGTTCAAATCCAGCAAGGAAATTTCTTAAGTTTTAACTGGCTCTTGTACCTTTATGGTAAAACTTAAAGAAATGTCCTTGCTTGGTTTGAACCAAGGATCTTCGGGTTGCAAGCCCTGTATCTTAACCACTGTACCACCATGCTTCTTACAAGAACTGTCCTCTTGCACAGTCTTCACTGAACGATTGTTGGCTTTTGTGCTTTTATAGAATTGTTCAGTTAAGAGTGTGCAAGAGGAGACTTCTAATATGAACCATGGTGGTACAGTGGTTAGGATACCGGACTTGTAATCCGAAGATTCCTGGTTCAATTCCAGCAAGGACATTTCTTAAGTTTTAACTGGCTCTTGTACCTTTATGGTAAAACTTAAAGAAATGTTCTTGCTGGGTTTGAACCAAGGATCTTCGGGTTGCAAGCCCTGTATCTTAACCACTGTACCACCATGCTTCTTACAAGAACTGTCCTCTTGCACAGTCTTCACTGAACGATTGTTGGCTTTTGTGCTTTTATAGAATTGTTCAGTTAAGAGTGTGCAAGAGGAGACTTCTAATATGAACCATGGTGGTACAGTGGTTAGGATACCAGACTTGTAATCCGAAGATTCCTGGTTCAAATCCAGCAAGGACATTTCTTAAGTTTTAACTGGCTCTTGTACCTTTATGGTAAAACTTAAAGAAATGTCCTTGCTTGGTTTGAACCAAGGATCTTCGGGTTGCAAGCCCTGTATCTTAACCACTGTACCACCATGCTTCTTACAAGAACTGTCCTCTTGCACAGTCTTCACTGAACGATTGTTGGCTTTTGTGCTTTTATAGAATTGTTCAGTTAAGAGTGTGCAAGAGGAGACTTCTAATATGAACCATGGTGGTACAGTGGTTAGGATACCGGACTTGTAATCCGAAGATTCCTGGTTCAAATCCAGCAAGGACATTTCTTAAGTTTTAACTGGCTCTTGTACCTTTATGGTAAAACTTAAAGAAATGTCCTTGCTGGGTTTGAACCAAGGATCTTCGGGTTGCAAGCCCTGTATCTTAACCACTGTACCACCATGCTTCTTACAAGAACTGTCCTCTTGCACAGTCTTCACTGAACGATTCTATAAAGGTACAAGAGCCGGGTAAAACTTAAAGGATTATCCTTGCTGGATTTGAACCAAGAACCTTTGTGTTGCAAGTCCTGTATCTTAACCATTGTACCACCATAGTTCATTCTAGAACGGTCCTCTTGCACAGTTGTTACTGTACGATTCTATAAAGGTACAAGAGCCAGGTAAAACTTAAAGAAATGTACTTGTTGGATTTGAACCAAGAAACTCTGGTTTGCAAGCTTTGCACCTTAACCACTGCACTACCATGGCCCATACTAGAACTCTCCTCTTGCATAGTATACTGAACTATTTTATAAATGTACAGCGCCAGGTAAAAGTAAAAAAAAATGTCCTGGCTGGATTCGAACCAAGAAGCTTCGTGTTGCAAGCCCTGTATCTTAACCATTGTACCACCCTGGTTCATTCTAGAACTCTCCTCTTGCACAGTGGTCACTGTACGATTCTATAAAGGTACAAGAGCCAAGTAAAACTTAAAGAAATGTCCATGCTGGATTTAAACCAAGAATCTCTGGTTTGCAAGCCCTGGACCTTAAGCACTGCACTACCATTGCCCATATTAGAATTCTCCTCTTGCACAGTATACTGAACGATTTTATAAATGTACAAGAGCCAGGTAAAGGGTTAGCTTGTAGATCTGCTATTTTCAAAATATTTTTTATACATTGTATAGATTTGAAACTTGTGAAATGGGACATTCGGCATAATGAGTACTTTTGTACTTTAAGTATATTTTGATACCAATACTTTTGTAATTTTACCCAACTGCTTAACTGTTAACTGCTTTAGTAAATCGGAGACTTAACTTTTTAACTTACCTAAAAAAAAGGTATCTTTAAAGATTACTTCAATGTGAATGTATATGAAGACACTGTATCCAGATGAATACTTCTCAACTCTGTGCATAATGGGTTATTTGAAAGGTGTTAAATAATCATTTTTGGTTGGCTTTAAGTCGAAACTCTATATTCTGGCTTTCTGATCTAATCAGTGCTATGGTCTTGTAGGGAATCGACGGACTGTGCCGACTACAGTGGCCGAGCCTTGAACCTGTAACCTACAGATCACCAGGTAGTCACACTAACCATTCAGCTACAGCTCTAATTAGATCTGTGGTTCTAAAACATTTTGTTGTCAAGGGCCCCCCAAATTAACATGTATTTGGCAGTGGACCTCAATGTGAAAAGATGTAGTGTCAGGGCCCCCCATGAAAAAGATTTATATTTAAAACTTGAAAAGAATATATATATTTATTTTCACACAATGTCAGGGTTAAGAATCAAACTCCTAACCTTTTGTTTCTCAGGCAGGCTCTTTATCCAGTGGGCCACTGTGCCATGCTAAAGATTGAAGGCCAATTAGTGTAGATAATGACAGAAAAGCCAAAGGCTTGTTTCCATTGGGGTTCATTAAGCATTCAGAAGCAACAGCACAACAAACCATAGACAAAATGATATGCTGTAAAGATCTTTTTTTTTTTTTTTTGTATTGTTGTGTGTTGTTCCCTAAAGAGGAATGAAGACCTCATCACAGCAAGGCAGCTGGTAGCACAGTGGGTTGAGTCACTGCCAACACTGTTAACATGTTGCAGAGATTGTGGGTTCAAACCCCACAGACTCTTTACCCCGAAACCTTCCTTTAAAGACTGAGTTCCAGAAGAACTACTGTAAAGCCGCCCGGAAAACAGTGAGGATTGGCCGGTACCAATGGCGCAGCGGACTAGTCACAGGGCTAGTGGCGCAGGACACCTTGTACAATGTACTTGGTTCAAACCTCGTGTCAGGTACTGAAAAATAACCCATCGATGCGTGAGCAGTGGGCACCGGGAGGGCCGTGTCCTCCCGGTGGTTTCCAGACAATAAAGCAGAGGGGTTATAGTAAAATTCCAAACGGACAGCTGGAATATTACTGAGAGAGAGTACTTATACTACTATAATTCTAGTAACCTCTGTGCGTGCGTTTGTAGTGGTGGTGGTGGTGAAGCTACCCGGTTCTCCCCACTGGCTGGACCAATTGCTCTGATTTTGCACACAGCCATTGACCATTACCATCTGAACTTAACTGTGAAGCCCGTTTTTCAATTTCATCAAATCTCAGCTTCTTATTAGCGTTTTTGTGTCAAAGAATGTCGTCCCATAGCTGCGGCTGCCCAGCTATGGGACAAACTGCCTCCCGGGTTGCCAGATCATGTGTGTATATCCCCCCACGGCTGCGCCGACCGGGTATGGTCTAGTATAACTAACTAATATACTTACTATATAACTAACTAATATACTTACTACATAACTAACTAATATACTTACTACATAACTAATATACTTACTACTATCAGTCAATTTATCCACTGCCCCAAGTTACCTGGGACACTTGACTCGAGTGGGAATCGAACCCACTCAAGTCAAGTCATGTTATTGGACAGACGCTCTACCAGTCGAGCTATGCTGTTGGCTGAGTTACAGGTTTCCTGGTGGTTTTAACTTGTTTTCTAGAAGTTAGTCTGCAAAGGGAAGCATCACTAAGGATATCAGTCAATTTATGCGTTGCCCCAAGATACCGGGGACACTTGACTCGAGTGGGAAACGAACCCACTCAAGTCAAGTCATGTTATTGGACAGACGCTCTACCAGTTGAGCTATGCTGTTGGCTGAGAGTTACAGGTTTCCTGGTGGTTTTAACTTGTTTTTCTAGAAGTTAGTCTGCAAAGGAAAGCATCACAGTAAAGACACCAGTGGGATTTGAACTCATGGCCTCTGGATCATGTATACTGCGTCTCAACCCATTGAGCTAACAGTTGGATGACAAATACAGCCTTCCTGGTGCTTTGACTTGAACAACAAACAAGACAAATAACTTTAAAATGTGTTACAGCATAAATATAAATCTTTTTCATGGGGGGCCCTGACACTACATCTTTTCACATTGGGGTCCACTGCCCAAATACATGTCAATTTGGGGGGTTGACAACAAAACGTTTTAGAACCACAGATTCCAAGGAAACAGCTGTAGGTGAATGGATAGAGTCACTGACTAGTGAGCCGCAGGTAACAGGTTCAAGCCTCAGCCACAGCAGCAAGTCAGGATGTCAAATCAAATAGGTACTATTAGGAGTGAAATGGTTGTGTTTCTTCACCCCAACTGCACATGACAGCAGTTTTATATCTGTTTACATGTACGTTATTTTCAGTGATGAAGACAAACCGCACAGACGTTCACTGTACTTTAGTACATTTTGTAAACTTATGACTCTGAGTAGAGTATAGCCTGACTTAAACAAACAAATAACAACTTAGTAGGCTATAGTCAGATTATTTTTTACACTTACATTTTGTAATCAAACTGCCGAAACGAAAGTTTCATCGAGCTCTGGACTTAGTAAAAAAAACCTGTTAGGAGTACGTTTCAGGCAATTTAGAGTTGATTGGTAGTACTTTGTAGTGACTTTTTTTTTGGTCCCTAACATTAATCGAGCTCTGGACTTAGTAAAAAAAAGAATCACCATTGTGTCACTACTGAAACGAAAGTTTGTCACTTTTTTTGTATTATAACCTCAGCTTGAATGAATAGCCGTTTTAGGTGTTTAGTTGAGTTTTGAACCTAGAACCTTCGGCTTTAAACCCAGAATAATTTACAAAAGAACACTTCAAACACACATGTGAACACATAAATAGGCGACATGTCAGCAGAGTTCAACTCAATAAAAGACAGACAACAGGTCCAGCGGTTTTATTATTTGGTACCCATAATAAGATAGTAGGTGCTTGGGTCTGTTAAGCTAGATTCATACCCCATCGCAAGGCGGCGTCGCTTCCCGACAAAACCTGACAAAACCTTCTCGGCAAGCGGCACCGTTGTACTACGAGGTATAAATTAGGCCAGTAGTTATCTTGCTGATTGAGATACTAGAAGCACAAAATGCCCTGGATATTTTACATGCATAGTAATGTGCCCATACCATAAAGTGTGCTTTTAGATAATGAAAATCTATAGAGCTATATATATATATGTATGTATATAAATACATATACATATACATACTATATGTAAACACACATACACAAAATGCACTCTGTACATACATAGTGCCCCATTGTGTGCAGAGAATAATATTCAGCATAATATTCAATACACTGACTCGATGAATTAAGCAATTCTGTCTACATTATAATCCAGAGGTTTATGATATATCAATAATAATAAATATCAACTGTACAGTGCATTGCAATGACTCTAATAGAAAATAATTGCCTGGAATATAGCTAGTTCCAGGGACGTGCACAGATAGACTCTAGGTGGTGCTAGAGCACCTGCCCTTTGCCCTCTTGACCAGAAGTGCCCTTTTGAAAAAAAGAACAAATAAAACGTTTTTTGTTTTTTTCAGTTTACAGCAGGGGTCTTCAACAGGGGGTCCGGGACCCTAGGGGGTCCTCAGAGTTACTACAGGGGGTCCTCCAAATCTTTATGTGATATGATTTTTCTTTTTACCATAACCACTCGAAACCTAGCATCCCTTTTCTGAGGAGAACTTTAGCCAAAAATAGCCGATCTACAAGCCCACAACGCCTCGCAGCGCGAGGCGTTGTGGGCTTGTAGATCGGCTATTTTTGGCAAAGAGGTGTAGGTGTAGAGGGAAAAAAGAGCAGACCAAGTAAACAAAAAAAAGTATAATTTACTTGAGCACCTGCCCCTCAAAATGTCTGTGCACGCCACTGGCTAGTTCTCTGGTTCAGTGGTGTAGTGTAATGTCACCATAGCAGCCGCTGGCAGTTGACGACAAGGCCCCAAGTGGGAGGAGCTAGAGAGACTGAATTCTCCTCAGTCCAAGCACTTTCTGTCAGTAGGAGGAGGAGGAGGAGGAGGAGGCCATATCAGGAGAGAGAGGTGTGTTGCACTAAGATGTATTATAGGGCATAGCGGTGGCCATTTCATGGTGCCACACATAGAAACCCTGTTGGTTTTCCCATCGAGATTTCCGAAAATATCATGACCGTAACACATTTGATTCTGTGTCAAGAAATATTTGAATATTTTATTATATTATAGACTATATTTAATAAATACCCTTATTTTGTGTTTTTTTAATATATTTTTGGACACAGAATCAAATGTTTTATGGTCATGATTGACCAGGAGCCTGGATGGCTTGGTTCCAGGCTTAACATAATTAATATAAATATTTTCAGAAATCTCTATGGGGGAAATTAATGGGGTTTCTATCTGTGGCATCACAAAATGGTGCCACACTATGCCCTATTGAGTAGCCACAAAATGGGTCAAAGAATGTTTCCAGTATTTGGTGGGTTGTGTGATGTCCAAGCATGATGGATAAAGGGCCTTTTTCTATTGTCTTTGGAGAGAGAACTGCAGCTTTGCTGTTGGGTTTCACACCATTTGCAAGCTTCCCCTAAACATCAACTAATTCTCCAGTAACATGCAGTTATAAACCAAGGGTTGACAAAATAGTTCTGAACATGGAGATTACCAAAATGAGGAGTTTCAAGGAAACACGTCCTTGAAGAATGGACATGTGGCATCATTTGAGGAAAAAAAAAAACAGAAAACAGAAAAAGTATAAAGTTGGTCATTCATGCAACACAACAGCAATCAAACAGAAATGAACACCCCATATTAGCCAGTTGGCCTTGCATTCTCTCTTACATTACATGAGTTGACATCATAAAAAGGAATAGGCCACTACTGCAGTTTCAAGACCTGGGCTGGTCTTGTGGCTTACCTACCACTAGATAGAGCTGTGGCACTGACAACATAAGTAGATTACACTTGGGAGTCCAACAAGCATGTGGACACCCCCTCCTGTGTGACATACGTGACATTCATCAAGGATTTGCATAATCACACACAAACTATGACTGAAAGAAAATTTGTAATGATTTCGATTCAAACAAACAGGACTGTTATAACTGCAAGGGACCATGTTTTTTTTAAGCCTCTCTACAATTCAAATAGATATTTCTTCATTGGTAATGACAAATGTGAGGGTTTATGGCCTGAAACAAACACAACGTATGTTTTGTCAATATTCTGCTGACATTAGAAGATGGTCAATGGTCTACCTGTTATGTAATCGGAATAGTAAACTGCCAAACCTCCAATTAAAGCCATCTAAGTTGATTATGAAGTTGGTGTTGTAATATGTATTGTGTCTCTCAGCATACTTATACTGTGCCATACATCTTGCTACAAGGAACTAGAGTATTTAGACCTAGCATTAATTCAATAAACAAAGACATTTTGATGACTGCAACGATGCTTTGTCAATGCTACATTAAGCCCTTACGCCAGATTTTGGAATGTAATGAAGCATGGAAAATTATACCCTCAAAAATTATTTCTGTAGACCGCAGCAGTTAAAATTTATGGGCAAACAGAGATATAGTCCCGATCACTACCAAAAGATTATGTTCATCCGTAAAATGACATATATTATGTGCTTTATAAGAAACAGACATGGTATAAATTTCAAATCTATAAAAAGATACTGGATATATATATATCTATCCCAAGTGTTTTCCTGTTCTCTTTATTGCTGGCTGCCTTGTGAGTAAAGAGACGTACTGTATGTAACGTTAATGTGAATATATTCCAACGTGCTTCTTTGTCCTTTACTGTGTATGTAACTGTGTCAGTATCTGAAGTAGGACCGTCTCCAACTGTATCGGTCAACAGTCATAGGATTTGTTGTTGACTAAATGAATAGTCCATTCAATCGATCAATGCTTCTCCCACGTCTTTCTGCAAATTTATGCAATCGTACGGAATTAACTTTAGATGTAGTGGCACACAAAGACAAAATATCTTTTCAATTATTATGTTTATAATTTTCCATGAACGGTATTAAACATGACTCGTCAACTCAATCGACTGACATCCTATATTTGTGAACTACTTGACCAATACTCTGGATGTGCTTGTACTAATATATATGCTGCATGCCATGTTTGGTGCATTGGCTGAGTTTTCCCCATGTCAACATTGTCCTTTTCCTCTGTGCTTCTATCTGGGATACTAAGCCCAGCAGGCCCAGTGTCACCGGTGCTGCCCTCCCAGTATAGCAGAGGTCCCCCTCCGCAGTGTCTGGGAGTATCCGGAGCAGCTCTACCCAGCCAAGCTCAACAAACGCCCTTCCAGCCCCAGCCTCCATGTCCCTTCCCCGGCCCCCTCGTAGAGATCACCCCTCCGCGGGGGTCCGGCTGTGCAGCTCCGGCCCAGGCTGTGTCAGGACGACTGCATCAGGCCTGTCAGTCGCTTTCCCGTCAACGACTTGCCCTGGAAAGACCAACCCAAGACGGAAAAAAAACAAACCAAACAACAACATCACTGACCTGAGCTTTAGCCAAGACCAGCATGTAAGCGTGAGGAGAGTGACACACAATCTCGACTGCATTGGTTTGCAAGAAGTTTGGTAACACTTTACTTAAAGGTCGGGTCTATAATGCATTATAATCACATTTATAATGCATTATAATTTGCTTATAAGGCATTATAATTTATATAATATATTCTAGCAGAAGAATAATATATAAATGTTTATAATCATGTCAACTTAACATTTATAACGTATTATAAGTGCTGGTCATAATGCATTATACTGTAAGTTCAGTGGAACAGCACATTATAACTAACTTAGTTAGTTATAGTGTCTTTGTCATAAGTTGTTATGCATTATTATACACATTTATAAGTGTTATAAGGCCTTATACTGTAAGTGCATTATAATGCACTATAAATGTGGTTTTAACGCATTAGAGACCCAACCTTAAAGGGGAATTTTGGACCACGGTTTTCTTACCTTTTCTATGATATCATGATATCCTAGGATGAATGGTACAGTAGAAAAAAATCATAACTCCATCCCAGGTCCGCCACAGCTAAAAACACTCGCCAATAGGCCTTGCGCTAGATCGCATATTTTGATAGCTTTTTCTTTTTTTTTTTTAGATCTGCCGTTCATAGTGACAGAACACTATGCAATGTGATTGTCTTGATTGCGCCCCACCGGAAGTCTCGCTAGATGAGATTTCCGGTGGGGTGCATTCAAGACAATCACATTGCATGCAGTGCAGTGTTCTGTCACTATGAACGTCAGATCTAAAAATAAAAAAAGCTATCAAAATATAGATCTAGCGCAAGGCCTATTGGTGCACGTTTTTAGCTGTGGCGGACCATCCAAGGATATCATAGAAAAGGTAAGAACACTGTGGTCCAAAATTCCCCTTTAAAGGAGTAGTTCACCTAAAAATGACTACAATTACACATCCTATGAAGCCTTGAATTCATGGAGATTTTTTTTCAGTCAATAATTTGATGACCGGCGGAAAGATGCTAATGTCTCCGGTAGGAGACTGAAAGAGTCTCCTTTGAGTCTCCTATTGAACGATGACCCAGTCATCAAATTATTGGCTCAGGAATGGCTCAAAAACAAAAAAATCTTCATGAATTCAAGGCTTCATGGGGTGTGTAATTGATAGATAATAAGAAATGTTTCGGGTGAACTACTCCTTTAATATAAAGTCTTACCAGAAGTTTCATTCACAAAACATTCAAATAACCGTTGCTTTAATACATCTTTAACACCAGCACAATAATAGAAATTATGGGCTGTCACTAGAGTGGAATGTGGTCATCAGTTCACACTGCAGAAAAAACAAAGCCACTGGTAGTGAGTCAGCCAGTGTGGTCTGTGATGGTGGGGGCAGCCCCAGCTAGCCTCCAGGTGACTTACCACGCTGCGGGTGAACTTCTCCAGGGAGGTGCGACGCCCCTGCTCAGTGTCTGCTGGCTGCTGCTATTGGGGGGGAAGCAGGGTGAGGGTTTGGGTCAGGTCAGGGTGTCCACGGAGGGGTGGGGGTGGGTGGGATTCGGGGGTGGGTGATATAACAGTAGATAGCGAGGAGGAGGCAGTGGAGCGGTGTAAGCAATACGGACCAGGGGACAAAGTGGAGGTCACAGCATAGGAAATAAGAGAGTGAGAGACCGGTGACAGGCCAGCAGGGGGCGGAGTGCCTAAGCAGGGAGTGGGAAGAAAAGCTAACAATACACAGAGGTAGCTGTGATTGGCTACGAGACACTCCATTACATAGAAACTACCATCTGATAGATTTCTATTGTTTTACGCAGATTGGAGAATGTGAGTTTAGTCAAAGAGCAGCAGTTTGCGACCATGACATTTCTAACTTCCGACAGAACATGAAATGGATAACATTTGTACAGTGTGATTTCCACAGCGACTGCGCATAGGCCTGTCACAATTATTACATAATCGTCTATAATCTAAACTATAATCGTTGCAATAATGTTATATAATCGCAATAACTTTTCAATATTTTTTCAATTCCATGTTAAAAAATGTCATATATTTTCAAAAAATGATAAAAATAGTGGAAATAGCAGATCTATAAGCTCGAAACGCGCCGCGATGCGACGCGTTTTGAGCTTATAGATCGGCTATTTCCACTATTAATGTTTATTTTTAAGTATAAAGTAATTAAATATGTGTTATTTGTCATATCTTCCCTGTGCAACTTTTGTTTACGAAGGCTAAAAGCCAAACAGAAATGTCATTTTTATTCATAATGTTCCATATATTTTCAACGACAGAAACACAATTAAATCGTTAATCGCAATTATTTGAGTGATAATTTTTTTTTAAATCGTCAACTTAAATTTGTAATCGTGACAGCCCTAACTGCGCGGGGGAAATGATATGAGGTCATCAAAACATGAGGTGAGGAAATGAACAGGAGAACAACCACAATGTGTGACAGTGGGGGCTAAATGTGAGTGTGTCTTACCTTCTTCCTGGCCAACAGGAGGTCTTGGTAGACGTTGGACCTCAGGAAGCGTGCATAGCTGTCACTTTTCATTAGCTTGTAGATGTGCTCCTGAAACAGGAAGAGAACTGGTGAGTGTGTGTGTGTGTGTGCGTGCGTGTCTGTCTGTACGTACGTGTCAGCCTGGGGGTTACAAATGTATGAAGGGAGGAAAATAGAGAGACGTGAGAGAGACAGGGAGGGGGGTTAATAATGGAGAGAGAAGGGTGATATTATGTAATATGTAATAGTGGTCAGTGGAGGGGGGGGGGGGGGGTAAGGGAACGAGGGGTGGGTGGGTGGGGGGGTTGGTGTTGGTGTTAGACCAAGCGTGCAAACATGAAACGGAGGATTTCCCAGGAGAGAGAGGAGCAGAGTGAAACGCTGCAGCCGTCAGCTTTCATTCCTTGCCAGGGCACGACACCAACGACACTATGAACCGCTTTGCATGGGCCCATTCACGGACATTACCCGCCTCATTAGGCCCTGGCCAAAACAACGGGAACATTAGAATAAAAGGACCTCGGAAAGCAGAAGTCTTCACCGTTCTTCTGCTGACGCCCTTCGTGCTTTACCACACGTGTGAATGCATGCCACGGTGTAGGGATTTTTTGTTGTGCTGCCAGGAGCTGTGTGCGCACAAACCCAGTTTACAGGCGTCTATATGTTCACACAGGCCTGTGCACGGGTATCCCTGCATGCGATACGTGCCCCGTCTATGTCAGTGGTTCTCAAAGTGGGGTCCGGGCTTCCCCTAAGGGTCCTTGTGGGGGTTCCAGGGGTCCCCAGCTAAACGATTGATAGTGAGGAACCAAATGAATCGCTACAAGCCTGTAACGCCGAGAGTGTGTATAAATGGAACCAAATACGGGTCCATTCGGTTTCCATTTGTACACTCTCAGAGTTATGGGGGTCTGCGGCCTTAATGCATAGCAAACTGGCGGTCCTTGAAATTAGAAAGAGAAGTGATTTTGGGCACCTACTTGACAGGTGCGTAGGAGTAGACAGCCAATGCAGAAGAAGACTAAAAAGAATCCTGCACTGTCTTCTCTTTACAGCAACTATTTAATGCAGAAGGTTCGGTTCTGAGCTTCATCACATGATGAAGGTCAGTGCCACGGAGAAACGTTGTATTTTCTGCATTAATAGTTGCCGTAAGCGAATTATGTTTTTGGTCCTTGAAATCAAAAAGTTTGAGAACCACTGGTCTATGTTCCCAAACTTTTAACTCTCGAAAATTTTATGTCTCTCAGACTAGTGAAAATAGCCAAACTACAAGCTCACAATATGTCACAATGCGACGTGTTGAGAAGCTTGTAGATCTGCTATTTTCAGTTCTTGTTAAAAGATAGTTTTTTATGTTATTTCTTTGATTTCTTTCTTTATCATCATTATATCTTTTATAAAACAATACAAATATAAAACAGGAAAGGAAAATGTACTCGGGACCCATAAAGATGGGACCCACTGTTTGGGAAACACTGTACAACACATTCGCGCAGGCAAGACGTGTGGCTTTGGTATAAAAGGTGACACGTGCTGACTGTTCCACCTGAGCGTCCTCAAAGCTGTATCGGCCCGGGTCCTTGATGTTCTGGCTGGTGCGCTCGTAGCTGTGGGAGTCCAGGTTGATGGAGCTGGGAGCTCCCTCGGCCAGGAACTCCTGCCAGATCTCCTGGGCCCGGGAGGCCACTTCTTGCAGGGGGCGCCGCTTCAGCTCCTGGACCGCCAGCCAGAACCTGGGAATGGATGACAGCATGACACGCTTCAGTGGGATCATCGTCTCTAATCCAGCGGTTCTCAAAGTGGCGTCCGGGCAAAATGTGTAAATGCAGCATCGCAACGATTTTAACCCCTTCATCCATATTTTATATGTGTTGGCTATTCAAAAATAGCAGATGTACAAGCTTGAGCTTGTAGATCGGCTATTTTTTTTACATTTTAGAAAAATCTTGAAAGAAATAAAAATAATAATAATAATAATAAAAATAATGAAAATTGAATCATTTAGATTTTTCTTGTCTTCTGGGGGCCCGTGGCCAAATATATATCAATTTGGGGGTCCTTGGTTGGCACGAAAAAGTTTAATCCTCCCATGCACTGGATCAAAATCCTCACGATGTTGCGAGGTGGGGTTGTCTGTAGGGCTGCATCGGTTATTTTCTCAGTGATTATTCATTCGATTACTTAAATTAGTCGAATAATCGAGAAACCCCATCTTTAAGCGTTATTTTAAATTTTGCCGTACAACAGTAGCCTGCCATCACTTCAAACGTACAGTAGGTGGGGACCGGTTGAAAAAAACAAGGCACATTTTCCTTTTACATTTCACCTATAATGACATAGGGAACGATTATTAATAAATACATTCATTAAATTATCAATATTATTTTTTATAATCAATTGGTTTAGATGTAATCGATTAACTGTTGCACGCCTAATTGTCTGCATGAAACAACAAATAGTATAATTCCCCTAAAAGGGCCTAGTATGTCAAGTAGCTCTGTGTGAGGCTCAGACTCACTGCAGGTTCTCTGAGCTGAACTCCGACTCCAGGAACTTGAGGAACTGGTCTCGTCCTGCTGGGTCCTTCAGAGCTTCCTCCAGAGAGAAGCCCCACTTCTTCACTCGCTGCTGGCTGGGGTCTCGGCTGCTAGGAGGAAACAGCATGGAAAACAATACCATAGAATATATTAGAATACAATAGAATAGTTCAGTGGTTCTCACCCTGCGGGTCCCCACATCATTTTGTATTATTATTATTTTTTTTTGGGGGGGGGGGGGGACCTGCAGTATGTAAGTGTATACAGGGTGTCAATTTGACACTTGTCATCGCTGTGACAATTTAAGGACAATTTAAGACCTTTTTAATACCTATAAATAAGACCATTACTGCGTCAAAAGTAATCAACAAACCACAGTAGAAAAACTTGTCAATTTGTCAAATTGGCCAATTTGTCAAATAATTTAAGAAAGAGGCAAACATTGTGAAAATAGCTGATCTACAAGCTCAGATCAGCTATTTTCACAATATCTATCTGTGTAACCGAGTCAAACTAAATGTAAAGCCTCAACTCCTACAATTACAAGTGCTTGTCGGGGTGGGGGGTCCCCAGTTCAAATATGATTGATTACCACTGGAATAATTCACCGACCCCTATTATTTCAGATCATTATCTGAGGTAGGACAAAGCACAACCATGTTTTTTAATAACTTCAATATGCCTAGTTTTTGGTTGGATGGTTGTATGAAAATAATATATACGATGCACGACTAGAGATTTTTACTGGTCGACTAATTTGACCCAGTGGTAGTCGACTAGTCGACTAGTCCGGGGATTTTTAATAAAAAAAATATTACTATTAAATACTATTATTATTATCCTCCTGCCTTTATTTTTATGCCGTTTTAAGGGAAGCGCTTCTGGCACAGCAGCACAGCAGCGTCTCCAAGGATCCTCAAAAGGGGGTTATTGCCCAATAATAGGCTATTATTGGGCATACTTTTGACCCCTTTTGATGAAAAATAAAGGCAGGAGGATAATAATAATAGTAATGGGCCATTACTATGGCATTTATTTATTGTTCAATTATTCAACTAGAACCAACAAGGTTGACTAGTGGTTATACTAGTCGACTAGTTGGTGAAAGCCCTATATACGATATATCTTTTTAAATATGTAATGCAAAATTGTTGGTCCGGGGAGGGGTGGGTGGGTGGGTTTATTTTTATTTTTATTATTATTATTTTGTTTTAAGTTGTTTGTATCTTGTTTTTGTTGAAAAATGTATTCATATGAATATAATTGTATTGTCGATTTGATAATAAAAACAATTGATAACAAAAAAATAATATATATATAATGCATATTCTCATGTTTCTACGAGACTACACGAGGACAAGCTCGCTCATGCATTAGAGTGGTAAGGCTCCACTGCATGGTGCTCCAATGGCCACACACTTCTGCTGCTACTAGAAATGCTTTGTTTGTATACACGCTAGAGTCTGACCTAATAATCTATAGAGTTTGACCTGATAAGTGATCAGTACACGCACCAGTGTGGTCCTCTCACGTGAGGCAAAGAACTGGCCAAAGACATGCAGGGGAGGGGGGGGAGGGGGTGCATTGCTGACATACAGAAAGAGAAGACCGTCCACCAGGCAGGCATGAGGGTGCCTGTCATGCTGAAGGAGAGGGTTCTCCAGACTCTGACTGTATTATTGAAGATGAGTGGGAGGAGGTCGATGAAGAGTCCCCACTCAGACGACGAGGCGGGGAAGGAAAAGGCAGACCACGGCAAAAACTGTGTCTGACGATGAGCAGTGGTGGAAGAATACTCAAATGTTTTACTTAAGTAAAAGTATCAATACCGTATTGTAGAAATAGTCTGTACAAGTACAAGTTTGGTTTTAAACATTTGCTTGAGTAAAAGTACAAAAGTATTGGCATCAAAATATACTTAAAGTACCAAAAGTAAAAGTACTCATTATGCAGAGGGTCCCATTTTCCCAAGTTTTCAAATGTATAAAACATCCTTTGAAAATAGCAGATCTACAAACTTACGCTTGTAGATCGACTATTTTCAAATTGCCGATAGGTCTGAAGTGGTTTTGTAATAATAATCCAAATCTACATAGTAAGTAGTAGCTAAAGTTTTCGAATAATTATAGTGGAGATAAAAGTCCAATATTTGCCTTTGAGATGTAGTGGGGCAGAAGTAAAATTGTTGAAAATTGGAAGTACTCCATTAAAGTAAAAAATACCTCAACATTGTTCTAAAGTACAGTACTTGAGTACACTCACTTAGCTACTTTCCACCACTGAAGATGAGTGAGGAGGTGGAGGAAGAAGAAGAAGAAGAAGAGGGGGATGATGATGATGAGGACGCATTTAGCATACTCAGGTTTGTGGGAGCAAGATGGATGCCGTGAGAATGTGATCAAACCAGCTCGTTCCGCTGCCTCCATCGGGCAGACTAAATCCAAACAAATCCTTTTACCCCAGAACCTAGGATGTAAATTTGACTGCATTTGCAGGCTGTATAACCCACGAAAGCCAGAGCCGGGTTGCCAGTTGCTTCAAGTTAAGCCAGAGACCCTTTCTGTAAACAGTCACTCCTCTTCAGAGGAAGGAGAGCCTTTCAAGCCTTTTCTTTTAACCCATTAAGACCTGAGGCCGATTCTACAAAAATGTCAGTTTTCTGAAAAAAATATTGTTGCTGTATCAGTGGTGCTCAAATCTTTTCGTGTCAAGGACCCCCAAAATTATATGTATTTCCAGGGACCCCCCAGGAGCAAAGATTTGAGAGATGGGTACCGGTCGCTTTGAGACGTTTAGTACATATAGTACTGTGAATGCATTTTTGTGATCGGCACCCTTTCATTAGTCACAGATGTATAGGCTACATACTGTAACTTTTGAAGTGTGTTTAAATGTACAGTATATAATTCAAAAGTATTGATGATGACACATTTGCAATTCTCATTTTCTACGAATAACTGTTTAATAAATAAACATCAAGTCCAAATGTGTTGACGTTCAGATCATTATTTCCAGACACACAGTACATGTGATAAAGCAGACAATGTCTCTTTTGTAAAGCCTATGTTGTCTTTTCTTTTTTGGAGAGGATCCAATAACAGCCAACAAATAATTTTGTTGTAACATATTTTATACAACCATCCATTTTACCGGAATAACATTAAGTACATTAAGCCAGTGGTTCTCAAAGTGGGGTCATCATTAAATCAGTTTAACCACTTTAACTTTGGCTATTTGTTTTTAATATTTTGGAAAAATCTTGAATCATTATTTTGGAAAAATATTCAGATAAGGGATTGCAGCCAATTGCATTATCAGTTTGTTGGTCCTTCAATCTGGGAACCTATAGTTTTAAAAAAAGGAAAAAACAGCACCCTCTGCTGTTTTTTTCCTTTGAATTTGACTCTGGAGGGACCTCCCAATAGAATGAGGATAACAGGATGTTTCATAAGGATGTTTCATTCAGAACATTCCTAACTATACACGTTGTAACAGGAGCTCCCGACAGATTCAGCCGCATAGCTCTGAATCTGTCTTGGGAGATTATGGGTCCTTTGACATGAAAATGTTTGAGAACCACCTGAGGCCTCCTCACTTCAAATGACCGTAGCACTGGTCATCAGCCCTCAGCAAGACACTCAACCCCCCCACACACACACATGCACACAACCAGCGGGTGTCTCACCCTGCCTCCAGGTCCCAGAAGGAGGTGTCATCAGTGAGCCAGGGGTTGGAGGGCTCCGTGGACGCCACAAAGGAGTCATACTCCATGAACTGCTCCGTGTAGCTTATCAGACTGTCAGCCACTTTGGACACCTTCATGCAGTGTCTGTCCAGCTGCATGTTCAAGAAGGAAATCTGATGGAGAGAGAGACAGACAGACAGACAGACAGACAGACAGACAGACAGACAGACACATGAGTGAGCCTGTGGGCAGTGAGGATAATACAAGTGAAGTGGGCCCCCAAATTATTGGCAAAACACTAAGATTTTATTGGCAATATAACTTTGCTCTCGGGGCAGAAACTTGAGCTTGTACATCTGCTACTTTTGCAATTTTTTTATTTGAATCCTGAAAAGTGTCAGTTTTGGACATATGAGGTTTCCCCCCGACAGAGTCATGGTATTTTTTGTTTAAGAAAATAAGTTTTCTTTGTGATACAGATAAATAGGAACTTAAAGTATACTACTTAGTTCTATTGATCCCCACAATCGAATGATTGATCATTAAAGTAAAGATGCTCGGCCCGGACGGCAGGCGTAGCGGTTCGGGCACCTAGGCTGCGTATCTTGGGTTCGAATCCCGATCCCTTTGCTTGCGTGTCACTCCCCATTTCATGTCAGTCTACTAACAGTATGCTATCAATAAAGAAAAAATCACACCCTGTGTGAAGGTAGCGGCGCCTTTGATACATTATGTCATCGATATGTGTTTATAATGTGTTTATAGCCATGTGTCACGTGAAGCTTGACCAATCACTTTGTTGACGGGTCTGACCAATCAGAACGTTGACGGGTCTGACCAATCAGAACGTTGCCGGGTCTGACCAATCAGAACGTTGACGGGTCTGACCAATCAGAATGTTGACGGGTCTGACCAATCAGAACGTTGACGGGTCTGACCAATCAGAACGTTGACGGTGAGCACGGACAAAGTCAGGTATAGAGCTGGATTGCTCTATACCTTTAGGTAAAGAGCGGCTAGCGCCGCTAAAAATCACACCCAGTGTGAAGAGAGTGGTGCCTTTGAAAGTGTAACTGGTTGCATCCTTGTGTTGCAATCAGCAACAATATGTTGTCACGTGTCACGTGAAGCTTGACCAATCAGCCGTGCTCAAACATACGGACGGACAGACATACGGACGGACGGACATAGTCAAATGTAGGAGTGGTTGGCACCACTCAAAAAAAATCTTAAAAAACAATTAAAAAAATAAACATGCTCTGAAGATGCACGCGGCCCACCCATGTGATGTGACCACTTAGCGTGACCCATATGTGGACCACTTAACACGGCAGCGCTGCCGTCTGCCGTGTTGAGGGCCGCCCCCGAAAACGCTTGTTTCGAGATCGCTAAGTGGCGGGCCCTGATCCAGAAAAGGTTGGGATGAAGAAGCGCCGGGGCGCGGCTATAGTGGCTTTATTATTATCAGCGAGCGTCCCAGGATGTTTCTATAATGGATGACCGCACTGGTTAGAAGGAACCGTCAGTTTGCGTTACAGTACCTCCTTCTGAACGTCCTCTCTGGTGGCCTTCCGGGCCGGTTGGGAGGGGATGTGGACCGGGCTCGGGCTCTGGCTGTCGTCTGGCGTTCCGTACACTGACTGCAGGGGACAAGCCAGTGAGACACTCAACATCAATGGGGGGTGTTGTTATGACTCTGGCAGTTTAGATCATATCACTGGTACTTTCTTTAACCTCAGTGGTTCTCAAACTTTTTCATGTCAAGGAAAAATGATCTACAGTATATAGATAAGAAAATAATGATCTAACTATTACCTTTTTTACTCTGTGAGGATTCCTCTCTCTCCGGCACTTACGAATGTCCATCTCTGTGGTATTGACACAGCCTGGCTGTGAGGGAGAGCGAGAGAGAGAGAGAGAGCGAGAGCGAGAGAGAGAAAGAGAGCATTTCAAAATTAAGTCAGATAACAGCGCTTCACCACCGCGTTCAGTGGTGGAAAAAGTAGGCCTCCTCAATTTACCGCAATGTGGAAATACGATTTTACAAGTAAAAGTCCTGTATTAAAAATTTACTTGAGTAAAAGTACAAAAGTATAGGCATCAATATATACTTAAAGTACCAAAAGTAAAAGAACTAATTGTGCAGAATGTCCCATTTCGCCAAGTTCAAAATGTATAAAAAAATCATTTGAAAATAGCCGATCTACAAGCTCACAATGTGTTGCATCGCGACACATTGTGAGCTTGACCCCCAAACCTTGTAAGTCGCCGAAATATATATAGGGATGAAGTGGTTAATGTGTGTTTTGTACTAATAATCCAAATCTACAAAGTAAATAGTAACTTAAGCTTTCATATAATTGTAGTGGAGTAAAAAGTACAGTATTTTCCTCTGAGATGTTGTGAAGTAAAAGTATTGAAAATTGTAAATACTTCAAAATGGTTAAGTACAGTTAACTTAAGTACAGTACATGAGTACATGTACTTAGTTACTTTACATCTCTGCCACCAACCACCGTTATCCTGCAAACAGCACCAGTGCAGAGCCGTTTTTTTCCATTCAACAATTCCCTAGAATCTGATTCTACCACTAACTGTACTACTGTCAACCTAATAGGCCTCTCCGCTGAAACATCCAGAGCTTTTTGCATGCTTTTAGTTCCACCCTACCAAATTATTCATCTGTGCCACCTACTTCTCTTCTATTTGTCCTTTACCTCTCTAATTGCATTTCTCTGCCTCTCTGTTGTTTCTGTTTGATTCTCTCTCTCTCCCTCTCTTTTCCTTTTAAACCTGGCTTGAATCCCAGCTCACCACAGGCCGGTGGACATCCCAGAATGCTCTCTCTTGAGAATCCAAGATCTTCCTCTCGGCCTTGTCTTTCTTTCGGTCGATCCTGTGGAGAGATGAATATAGGTCAGAATTCGGGACTCGCACGCACGCGCGCGCACGCACGCACGCACGCACGCACGCACGCACGCACGCACGCACGCACGCACACACACACACACACACACACACACACACACACACACACACACACACACACACACACACACACACACACACACACACACACACACACACACGCTGCTATGTGCATACATGCCATTCCCAATGACAGACCAGAGAGCAAACATCTCGAGAAGAAAGGGTTATAACCTGTCTCCTTTGCTTCACCAAAGCAATGCCTGTCATTTCTGCCGCCAGTAGGAGTCCTTACATAACTGACATTTACCATTGGGGCGCTTGCTTGACCTAGTTCAACTGTCATGATGCAGCAGGACTTAATGCTCTCCCTCCACTTATGCACAGTGAGTGGACAGGCGTGTGACCGTGAAGTATACGGTCCCGGTTTGGCCCCAATTGTCCCCGTTTTCAAGCTGGGTGTCCAGAGTCCCGACAAACGTATCTTTAAAACACAACGTGCACTACCGAATTGTCCCGGGGTTTTCAACACAATTAAAATAATAACACTTGTTTTGAGTGCTTATACTGTAACATAGATGTTTATCATGTTCTGTTGTTGACAGGTGCAGTCATTAGATCTGCTAAAGTGATACAATAATTGTACCCCATCCTGATGAAAACACCAGGTGAAAAGGCAAAAGTAGCTAAATTAGCAGATCTACAAGCTACAGCTCAGCTCTGGTTTAGGTTTTTGAAAATATGTTCACCCTACCCTACCATGAAGTGAATATTCATAAACATGGCAGATTATGTAATACTGTATAATTCTAACGATCTCACAAATCCGGCTGAAGCTAAAATGCAACCATGCATTTTCGGTTGTCGCTCCAAGCCTGTGTCACAGCCTTTACCTGTTAGGTCTGTACCTTCTTTGGACATTTTTAAATACTGTTTATATGATGTTCTGCATAGTAGTGTATTTCTGTCTGTCATTTAGTCACTATGAATTGAGTACAAAGCCATTAGGCTTTCATGGGCTTTTTAATTCTATTTAGTTGACCTTGTATTTAAACTGCACTTTCATGTGCTTTTTTTCTGCAAACCTCTAAATGAAGTATTCAATCAATCAATCAATCAATCAATCAATCAATCTCAACAAATAAAATCGACCTGACTTGAGCTGCGCTTACACATGCTCACCACCTGGTGGAGACAATGAAATACAGTTGGACGCGGAGACGCTTGCATGCTTCAGAGATGTTTACATCAAGGAATATCTGCTTTATTTGACTGCAGTCAAAGCAGGGCGCTGAAGGAATGCATTAGGTACAGCAATGCTCAAAAGACACACATTTAAAAAGACACACATTTAAAAAACATTCCGCCTCCCTTATGAATTTGACATTTCCTTTCATGCATATCAAGGAAGGTTAGTGCACACATTCATGCATACACTAACTTAGTGTATGTATGTATGCATGAATGTGTGCACTGTGCGCTGGGCAAATGAATATAAATTATACATATGCACACTAGACTAATTTGAGTATGAATCTCATTTCAATCTCTTGCTCCCTCAACCAGCAGTGACCTGGGGCAGTACGAGACATCAGCATGTTAAGATGCTATGCCAGTTCACTGGAGCCATTAGTCATTCTGGGCCTAATGAGAAAATAGGGCACTGGACGCCCCACTACTTATCAAAATCTTTAACTCACAACCACAGGTGGAAAAAGCCTCTTTTTTTTTTTACTTAAGTAAATGCAATGTAGAACTGTAATGTAGAAAGTAAGTAAAAGTGAGTAAAAGTACAAAAGTATTGGTGTCAAAATGCTCACAACGCGTCACAAAGCGACTTGTTGGGAGCTTGGCTATTTTCAAATTGCCAAAGTATACTGTATATAGGTTTGAAATGGTTTTGTAATAATAATCTAAAACAAAGTAACTAGTAACTAAAGTTTTCAGAATAATTATAGTGGAGTAAAAAGTATGTCAAAATTGTACTTAAGTACAGTACTTGAGTTAATGTACTTAGTTACTTTACACCACTGCGCCCCACTACTTATCAAAATCTTTAACTCACAACATATTTGAGGGGCCTCTGTCAATCCAGGGTCACACATATTCAGGTTGTTTTGCAAAAGAACATATGTGAGAATCCTATCCTATGCAATGGGTCAGGCCATAAGTTGATGTTGTTTCGTTTCGTATACTGCAGTGATTCTCTCAACATTTTCATGTCAAGGATCCACAAATTGATACGTAATTGGCAGCAGACCCCCACCTGAAAACACTTTATGACCCGGACCCATAGAAGAGAAGATTTGTGTGAAAGATTTTAATGAAATTATCAAATTATTATAAGTTAAAAAAATAATAATTCCATTCTACAAGTTCACACGTTGTGATCTTGTATATAGGCTACTTTTGAATAGCCGAAGTATAACATAAGGTTAAAGTGGTTAAACTAATTGGGATGCAATCCAATCAAACTAATTCAGCCGGGGACCCCCTGGAACCCCTTCTCCCCGGACCCCACTTAGAGAACCAGCAGTGCATCGTATACTGAATATATGTACACACTCACTTGACTTGAGCTTCAGCCTGCATGAAGATGAACTCCCACTTCCTGGCGAAGGCTCTCTGCAAACGGGCGAGGTTCTCCTGTAGGAACCAATCAGACGTCGGCGTCATGGATGAAGGGAACATGATTTGAATTCAAAGGCCTCAAGGTGATTACACATACCATTTATTGAGAGCAAAGCCCAGAGCATCCCCCATGCCGAGATGAAATGACACCTCACAAACTCACTTAACCCTGTGTGTGTGTGTGTGTGGAGTTAAGTAGTGTTATTTTTTTCAAATAGATATAGATTATCATTATGACACTTCTGCCATACATTAATAGCATACAGAGGAGAGATTAGAGGCAGAGTTCAACACCCTGTCTCAAATGAGTATGTATTATCACCCTGACACGCACGCACGCACGCACGAACGCACGCACGCAGCCTATAATGGGTATTGTCAGTGGCGTCGTTAGGGGTGGGCTTCGGTGGCTATAGCCACCAATGTTTTATCCAAAGCCACCAATAAAACATTTTAAAAAATAAAAAAAATAAGTTTTATTTTTTATTTTTTATTATATATCTATCACCCTAACCTAACCCTACCGCTAACCCTAAAACCGAAATAAAGTAACAAAAAACGGGGAAAAAAGCACCAAAATCCGCGAAAAAAAACGCGCACGCGTGAGCAGATCTACGTTGTGAGCTTATAGATGGGCTATTTTCAAATAGCCGACGCATATATGGTTAAAGTGGTTAAACTTATTTTGGTGGCATATTATCTGGGGACCACCCTGGAACCCAATCAAGGACCCCTGGGGGTCCCTGGACCCCACTTTGAGAACCACTGCATCAGAGCAGCTTCAAGTGGAAACTGTTAAGTGTAATTCTGCAAGAAAAAAAAATATTTTTGCTCAGACAGCTTCTTATGAAAGGATCAAAATCCTGGAACTCACTGGACTTGCTGAGAACTTGAAATGTGCTGCAAAATCACCACTTTTTAAGACTTAATCCAGCAACAAACCAGCTCACCTTCTCCTCCTCACTGTTTTTTAATCTCCTATTGTCCCACAAAAAGCCCTTCTAGGGACGTGGGTGTTGGAAACGATTGCATTGCATTTGGATATGCAAGACGTAGTAAACAACACGTCTCACGATCACAAACATCTGCCGAACATTACCTGACCTCATTATACAAGTGAACAGCAACTAGCAGGCATGTAATGGAGAGGGGGATGACGCCTGGGGGCACGACATGACCTGAATATGAAACACTAGGACGCTAGTGGACAGCAGTCCCACAGTGGCGGAGTGCACACCACTGCCACACGCAGTGTCCAAAGAGTTAATGTAATTAACCCAGAGGGCAGTGGTGGAAAAAAGTGATGGTTTGCGAGATTACCCCGGACAAACAAACAAACAAACAAACAAACAGACAGACAGACAGACCCATTTGTAGACATCTTGCCTCTTACACAGACACGCCGTGAAAAGCTATAGAAGTCAATATGATCCCGCTGTAGCCTGTGCAGTGTGATACCACTGACCTGGAAACTTCACGCTGAAAGATACAGTACTTACCGCTTCATAATCAGCTAGCTCCAGCCTGGCCTTGTTTTGCATTGTGCGCTTGCACAGGTAAATGGCTGAAGGAAGCAAAGAGACGGAGAGACGGAGAGACAGACAGACAGACAGACAGACAGACAGACAGACAGACAGACAGACAGACAGACAGACAGACAGACAGACAGAGAGAGAGAGAGAGAGAGAGAAAAAGCAAGTGGCTGCAGTCACAGAGTTACAAAGCCAGACGTCTTTGTCATTTTGACTTTTACTAGCAAGCTAAAGGAAAGGAGGTCACCTCTTTTGGCACGTTGAGAATGGTATTCTTTTGTCATTGGACAACAATGTGCACTTCTTCATACAACTGCGACGCAACGATGTATGAATTAGGCTTAACTGTGTGGAGCGATGTCAATGAACACATAATTATACAGTCAGTTAGATGAGGAAATGTGGACATGCTTTGTCGTCTGTCTATAAATTCACAAAACCTGTGTGTGTGTGTGTGTGTGTGTGTGTGTGTGTGTGTGTGTGTGTGTGTGTGTGTGTGTGTGTGTGTGTGTGTGTGTGTGTGTGTGTGTGTGAGCATGCACATGTGCGTCTGTCCCGGGCATAACTTGGGCACTGCTCGACTGATTGACTTGAAACTTGGCGTGTGTGTCCCAGATGACGCACCAAATCTCTGTGTGTTTGGGGTGGTGTGTGCATCGGCTTCCCTGATTGGCCAACCCGACCCGTTGGCTTCACAATTTGGCCGAACTTGCATAGTTGCCGACTTGCGTGGTCCCCGAGCAGGCCGTTCTCGTTTACATAATGAGCCTACACAAACACGAGGGCCTGGATACTATGTGGCAGTAGGCTGCTGTCATGGCCTGGTCCTTTACTGCATTGGTTCTCAAAGCAGGGGTCATTGGAGGGTGGGGTACATTTTCAGATGGGGGTCTGCGGCCAAATATCTATATATCAATTTGGGGGTCGAAAAAGTTTGAGAACCACTGCTTTACTGGTCAGCTAGTCTTGTCAGCCTGCCAGGATTCTCCTCAGTGGGAGATCCATGTGGGCCAAACTGCTCACAGAAGTTTTACAGGAGGAAGCATTACAGGAGGAATGGCCTCCTGGGCCTGCAGGTGTCAATAACAGATCTATAGCCTCCACTGTGGAGCGATGAGGAAACTGTCACCTGCCCAGTAAAGACCTTTACACAGTGGCGGCATGTCAAATAATGTGAGAATGCATCAAATCTATTCATATAGTTGATGTCTCATTCATAAAGACTGACGACCTTGTTGTGAATAAAAATGACATGGCTTTATTGTCGTGTAATATTTACACTCTGAGTGAATGTACTTGTGACACAAACAACAGTTTGAAAAAATATATCCCCCCCCCCCGATGTGTAACGCCCTTTATACTGCAAAGAATTACATGACAATATGTCATGTAATTACATGTCATGTAATTGTTTCAAGACACTGACTTGAAACAAATTGCCTTTTTTACTATGTTTAAGATTATTCCTCTTGTTTCATGATTATTTTGTTCGACAAGTCATATTATCATTTAACAAGTGAAAATTCATGAAAGCGTCTACAAGATCTGCCAATTCAGTATTTCTGCCAAAAATATATGCCAATTCTGCCAAAAATATTTGTAAAGATTACTGAAAAGTCTGAATGCAAGATATAATCACTTGTTAAGCTTGTTATTTTCTTTGCTGTGAGATTTGAATGGCTTGGACAGAGAGAAAGAGAGAGAGGGAAAAGCAAACCCTAACTGCCAGCGGGTCCATAATCTGACTCACCATAGTCGGTGTTTTCTGGCTCCCAACAGTTTGAAGGCCAGAAGTATGGAGACTGTTGAGAGAAGAGCAAAAACAAACGTAGATGAAGTCCCCACATGTTCCCAGTGGTGGAAAGTAACTAAGAACATTTCGTCTCTGTCGGGTGGACACCACACATGTCCAAAACTGTTCATTTTCAGGATTCAAATTCAAAAGTAGCAGATCTACAAACTCGAAACGTGTCGCTTCGCGCCACGTTTCGAGCTTGTGGATCTGCTACTTTTGATACTTTTGTGTGACGCTGTAGGATGATCAAGTATGGCGTTGATTTACGGGGGGAAAAAAACACAAAAAGTTAGAATATGGAGACAGTCCAGTTGGACACAGAATAAAGCGCAATGAGAGAATATTCATAGATATTTGTCTTTTACAAGCTAAAAGAGTAATAGCATTGACCTGGAAGAGGCCGGACAAACCAAGCATTGCACAGTGGTTCAGGGAACTGTCTTTAAGTCTACCTCTGGAGAAAATCACGTATATCATTAGGGACAAACAAGAGATGTTTCAGGAGGTGTGGGGTTGTTTTATACAGTACATGGAAAACAATAATCTGTCACATTTAATGGAAGAATCTGGAGAGGAGTAGTGCTGATGTCATTGTGTGTTATTGTTTTGTTTTTTAGTGATTGTCTTGTAATGTTTAACTGTACTTGTCCATTTTGCTTTCTGTTATGTATGTAATGTAATGTTGAAATATTTTGTGGAAAAAGGAAAACATCGCTTTATACTTTTACTCCACTACATCTCTGGAGACATTAGGCTTTTGGTCATCAGGCAGAAGAGGGTCTGAACATGCACTCCTGCTACTATCCTCAAGCAAAGAAAATCAGAATACTTCTTCCACCATTGGCACGTTCCATTTCTTCACAACTGCGCGGGACAAAATACACATGCCAGTAGTACTACAGCATGTACAGTACACGGGCTGTAATCACTCCTGCAACTACCTAAAGCTCCCCCCTGTGCTCATCTTCAGCGCTATACCGGAGGTCAAAAGAGGCTGCACTTGTCAGATAATAATCAATAGCTTCCTTACGCTCCACAAGCGGCACCTAGGGGACGGACCGCCGTACAGTAGCTATATTCTCTCTATCCATATTTCATCATCTATTGCAACTGATATTACTGATTCAAAGTTCATTCCCTGGCCCATTAATAATGGATCTGTCAGATCCATCATGCATTCTTAATGGCGAAAGGGGCAGAATTAGAACGAGGGTAATGCTCGGCCATATACAGTGCAGTTCATTTCCAATGTTAACTCAAATGATAATTAGCCCCAGAACAAAAGCCTGACACTTATGAATGTGCTGTGATTAAGTACAAGCTAGAAATGAATAGCAAGGTTAACGCGTGGCGCTCACGCCTCCTCTCTTTAATCTTCATTTCAACTCGGGGAGAGGATCAAAAGATGAAACGCTTTCGCGGCCACGCACGTAAATAAGCTAATTCCTCGCAGAGCAACGGAGGGACATTTGTCATAACATCACGGTGTGTTCCACCACCAGTGTGGCGGCCTATTTATAGCACCGTGGCATTACGCACGGGGAGGAAGAAGAAAAATCCCCAGGCACCGATGAATCGCGGTACATTCGGTGACGAACACAAGGATACATATATTTCAAAATGTGCCACGCGGCGGGTCTCTCTTTATTGGTGCGTGTGACGCGGGCCCTTGTTGCATCATGACAACATCAGAGAGAATATTTTTAGCCGCAACTCAATGCGAAGTGTGACACACATGTTACTACCCCCCCTACGCGCACGCACGCACACACACACACACACACACACACACACACACACACACACACAGTTGTACTGTATTACTGTACTTGGGAGGACATCAACGTTGGACGTTGATTTTTATGAATGCCAATATTTGTATTTTTAACGCTAACCTTAAAGCCGAATTTGCGGATCTATACGAGCTCACAACGTCCCACGCTGTGATGCGTTGTGAGCTTATAGATCGGCTATTTTCGGGGGAGAGACACCGTCACACAGATAAGAGTAAATCAGGCATAACTCTCTAACCCCAATGCCCTAAACCTAACCTCGATCATCCTAATCTGCAAATGTTTAACCATAAACAATTACTCTTGTGAGGGACCAGGAAAATGGTCCTCACAAATGTCTATTTCTCAAAATCTGCTGTACCTGTGGGGACATTAGGCCCATACAAGCATAGTAATACAAGCACACACACACACACACACACACACACACACACACACACACACACACACACACACACACACACACACACACACACACACACACATTATACCGTCACCTCCAGCACATGCACAGGATGCCTTCAATCTAAGGAAATAGAACTGATAAATGGATTGTGAGGTAGATTGGAAGGAAGGAGGAGGCTGGGAGGGTGACAGGGAAAAGCGCAGCACTTCCCATAGTGACAAGCTGCCTCCGATGTTGCCAGATTTTGCGGGAGAAATAAGCAACCACATCTATGAAAACAAGCCCAAAAGAAGCAACTACATTAGGCTACATGAGCATTTTAAACCTATATGCGTCGGATATTTGAAAATAGCCGATCTACAAGCTCACAACGTGTCACATTAGATCTGCAATTAAAAAAATAGGGAAACATTTTGAATATTTCTTTTGAAACATTTCAACACAAATCTGATACAGCTACAGGGGTCACAAAATTATTTTAGATGGGGGGGTCCGTGGACAAATACACATTGACATGTAAATGTGTGCAAACCACCGGTTTAAACAACATTTAGGTAGAAAGCCTAAAATAATTCTACACTTTAGAAACAAGCCCCCCCCCCAAAAAAAAGCACCAATATTTACAAGCGACTTTACAAAAAAAAACAAGCCCATGAAGTCGCTTATATAAATAAGCATAAATGACAACACTTCTGGCCTGGCTGCATTAGCATGCTAATGGCTACGGTTGAAGGAGTGAGTCACAGCGGAGGACAATAGCCTATCAGCAAGACCTGTCACACTTCATACCGCTTCAGAGAGGAAGAAACCGCAAACCCCTGCAAGCTGGCTGCCTGGCGCTTCCCGAAGGGTTAACCTTCTGCCAGAGGTGGAAAAAAATATCTACATTTTTTTACTTAAGGAAAAGTATCAATACTGCAATGTAGAAATACATTCTACATTGCAATGTAGAAATCACAATGCGTCGCATCGTGAGCTTGTAGATCGGCTATTTTCTATTGGCCAAAATGTATAGGGGATGAAGTGGGTAATGTGTGTTTTGTAATAATTATCAAAATCTACAACTGAAGTGGAGTAAAAGTATAATATTTGCCTCTGAGATGTAGTGGGGTAGAAGTAAAAGTACCGAAAACTGGAAATACTTCAGTAAAGTAAATACCTCAAAATTGTGCTTACGTACAGCACTTGAGTAAATGTACTTAGTTACTTTACACCACTCTGTGCCCTCATCAAAGCAACTTCAGACAGGAGAGACAGAATGTCTCAAGGAGAGACTCAACCTTCATAGGACGAGGACAGGGATTGATGGAGCAGCAGCATCCCCCGCAACAACCCCCAGCCTATTACATCATCACCTTGTATCTATAGAATACTTTTCATGTTTTTTTTCCCGTAAACTAATGACCAACTTTGTCGAAGTGTCATGCAAAAGTATTCAGATAGATCCGCAGAAATGAATATCCGATCAAGCTGTCATGCAATTTTTTTCTTTTTACATTTTGAAAGTGAAAGTGATTAAGTCTGGCTGTGGGTTTTATGAATAAATAAAAATGAAAAGGTATCAACAAGAGCTTGTGACTGAATAATAACTACATTGGATCCATTGGAGAACATAGATAATTTTTTCCATTTCCTGAAAAGTAACGGTTTTGGACGATAAACGTATATCACTGAAACAACAAACAAACAAGACCACATCACACCCATCCTCCGTTCACTCCACTGTCCACCTGAGAGCACCACAGTCGGTTGACTCGTGAGTCCTTTAAGAGAGGACTAAAGACCTACCTTTTTTCTTTTTTTTTTTTTTATATATATTTTTTGGGGGGCTTTTTATAGCTTTATTTGGAGAGGGACAGTGAAAGTAGGACGACAGGAAACGGGGAGAGAGATGGGGGAGACACGCAGCAAAGGTCGTCGGGAACGGGACGCGAACCCACGACACGCTGTCAGTTAAGGGATTTCAACCGAGGGTGCCTGGACCGCGACGCCACGGCCCAGGCCTAAAGAAAGACCTACCTTTTAACAAAGCTTTGCTGGTTTTACCTCTTGGCTTTATACCCCCATGTCTTCATTGTTTTGTTTCAGTTTCTTAAATGTTTTTAATGGTGTGATGATTCTTTTTTTAAGCAATTGCCTACTGTAGCACTTTGAGATTTTAACAAATGTAAAGTGCATTATAAATAAAATCCATTATTATTATTATAATTATTATTAATTATGCTGCTGTAATTAGTCACTGAAAGGACTGCATGCACATACCAAGGGCTGCTTCCCCATAGTACAGCTTGGTATATCACTGTGTCTCACCTGAAAGCGGTAAAGGGTCCCGTCGTCTTTGAGCGTGAGGACGTGGTCCGAGATGGGGAAGAAGTAGCCCTGGGCGGCGACCAGACTTCCCAGGTGAATGGCTTCGGCTGTCGAAAAGTAACAGCAACCAAGGTTAGAATGGCGGAAATTGACCTTTTATTCAATAGGTCCTCAATAGCACTGGTAGAGCAGTGGTTCTCAACCTTTTCAGGACATTTCAGGAGCTTATTATGAAAATAGCCGATCTACAAGCTCACAAGCTTTGCGAGGCGTTGTGAGTCACCTAAAAACATGCAGTCATGTTTTTAGATTTTCGTTTGAGGTATTAAAAAGGTCTTCAAAGTACTAAAATTGTCACTTCACTGTCATTTGGGCCCCCCCCCCCCCAAAAAAAAAACCCTGGGGTCACGACCCACATGTTGAGAACCACTATGGTACAGGATGCATGGTGGCGGTTAGGTTTCTCGGCGGGCATACAGTACATACCTGCATCCTCGATGGAGAGGTTTTTCACCAGCCACTGAACAATGTCTGCTCCTGGCGTACAGAGAAAGGATTAATGCTTTTTTTAATGCGTGAACACACACACACTGTCCTTGAGCAAGTGTTTGTGAACATGGTATATTCCACACATTGTTGTTCTCTGTGTTGGCGTTCACACACACTGGTGATATACTCATGCGGTATAGTGCTAGGGAGCGGTCAGCCGTGCCTCACAACAACTACACTATCAAAGCCGTGGGTCAGGGCTGAGTAGGTGTTTTCGGAGCCAATTAATGCATTTGAAAAACCCCTCTCATCCTAACGGACTATGTTTAGAGTCTTTTCCTCTCCAGCTCCTGGACCGCACAGAATTTGGGCCAGACACTATGCTTGGCAGAGGCTGTGTGTGTGTGTGTGTGTGTGTGTGTGTGTGTGTGTGTGTGTGTGTGTGTGTGTGTGTGTGTGTGTGTGTGTGTGTGTGTGTGTGTGTGTGTGTGTGTGTGTGTGTGTGTGTGTGTGAGAGAGAGAGAGAGAAGAGAGAAAATCCTTAGGCCTGGGGTAGTCATGTAAAGGAGTGATTCACTCGCCTCTGACTCCGTTGACTCACTCACAGACACACACATCTTCCTACTTCGCACAGACGAACACACAAAAACGCATGCAAGCGCATGCGTGCACACACACACACACACACACACACACACACACACACACACACACACACACACACACACACACACACACACACACACACACACACACACACACACACACACACACACACACACGCACACACACACACACACACACGCGCTACTCCACTGACAAGGTCAACAACCAACCATAGCCATCCGCACCATGGTTGTTAAGGTCTTCTAATTTGCCTCCATCTGGAGCAGCATTTTAAATGAGCCCAAAGGTCCTATTTGCTTCCTTGATTCTGACTCACTCACTGTGTGAACAAAAAGTAAAATGCACGTGCGCGTGCACAGACACGCACGCACACATGCAAATGTAGAAAAGCAGAAAGTTACCAAATGTTATTCCAAAGCATTAACACATGCTTGCACACACGCACTTTCTCTCTCTCAACACTGTTTTTGAGAGAATGCAAAAAAGCCTTCATGCAGAAAAAGAATCACAAATGCTATTCCTATGCCAACACATGCACCATGACTTGCACGCATATACTCAATCTCACACACACACACACACACACACACACACACACACACACACACACACACACACACACACACACACACACACACACACACACACACACACACACACACACACACACACACACACACACACACACACACACACGTTACCTACCTGACACCACACTGGGGATCTTGGACAGGAAGCTTTTGACCGTTCGGATGGCTACACCTCCTGCTTTCTCATCTTGTATTCGCATGACTATGTCTTCAATCTGCAGGAGGGACAAAGGCAAAGCATGTTCAACGGTCCTACACAGCAACTCAAATGTTATTTCTGAACCAAACGTACTGTCAGTGATTTAGCACAAGACCCAAAAGAGAAATGTTGTGTCTGTCTCTGGACCCAAACATACGCATATTATAATCACTTAATTCAGTTCATTAAGTCCAGAAATAGTGACCACCCCAGCCACAAATTGTTCACACCCCTACTACGACCGTGGCCAGGCAAGGATGCCTACCGTAGTATGAAGGGCAAGACCACCAGATTTCTGAACAGCTTCCCCCCGGCTACTATCAGACTGATACCGCCTATCACCAGGCTGGCCTGTCAGCTGGAACTTTTTACTTGAAACGGACAGTTGTGTACTATATTATGTTCCTCTGTGCAGACTTTACTTTCTCTGTGGACCTGCCATGTGGCAGCCTGGTCGCCAGAGAAAACATTGTCATAATGTTATCACATAACTGTGATAATTTTTTTTACCCCCAAAACGTTGCCAGTGACCGTGGTCCACAGATTAGAACCATGTAGAGTCAATTGTCGATTTTACGTTGCATACTAACGAACCCTAAACCTAACCTTAAGCCTAACCCTAAACTTAACCCTAACCCTAATCTTAACTCCTAAACCTAACCATAAACCTAAACGTTGAAATGCAATGTAGGCCTACCTAAAAATGTAACGTTTTTGCGGTCCAGAAATGTTGTCATTGAACATTTCTGGAGAAACATTCAATCACGTTTCCTCTGGCGATAGTGTTGCATGTGGATGTTTTTTACCGGTAAAGTTTGTGCCCTATGTGTTTTTTTGGCACTCTTGTATGTTGCAACGTCACCGGAGCCGTGCACATCTCGCTCTCCCCCTCCCTGCCCTCCGCTTCCTGTCTCTCACTACACTCTTATCTAAATAATTGCGTGGAAAAAATATATATTCTCTCATTAAATCAGCCGGGTAAACAATATTACCATTTTGACAGGGTTCTAGCTTGGAGCAGAGGAGGGAGCATAAGATTAAATCCGCCAACGTTTGTCCTCGTCTGTCCTCACTTCACAAACGGAACATTTCAAGATGATGACTTACAGTCGGGGTAAAGGTTGAGGTAAGGTTTAGTCATACTGTGGTTCAGGTAAGAGTCAGGGTTAAGGTTTAAGAACACTGTCAGCCAGTGTCACATCAAGGTTCAATGTTTCTTTATTGAAACATCTTGTATACGCCTATACGGGTATGCAGTATAAGAGTACAAATATGTTGTTCAGTGTGTGTGTGCGCGTGCATGCGTCTGTGCATGTCTAATCCTTTAAGACCGGGAACGCATCAGTGTCATTTTAAGATTTCTTTAGCTATTCAAAAATTGCAGATATACAAGCTCATAGCACGGCACTTGTAGATCTGCTATTTTTTGAAAAATCATGGAAAATGTATGCAAATCTTTGCATATATATATGTGTTTTAAAGCGAACATTTTTAACTCCGATCTGTGCTTCTGGGTGTCCCTGGAACAAGCTCATAGCGCGGCACAGTGCCGCGCTATGAGCTTGTTCCAGGGACACCTTGTATATCTGCTATTTTTTAATAGCCAAAGAAATCTAAAAATTACACAGATGCGGATCCCGATTGAATGAGTTAATGATCTATGTTGATATCGAGCATTGCAAGGTAAGCATGGAAGTCAAGGTGGTTCCCACACTCTCTCACCCTCCGATCTCATTCGCTCCCAATCTAACACCTACAGTACACCCTTAATTCTAATGGGTCAGTCTAGTCTTTTTAAGCAGAACGCAGCACCTCTACTGCAGTTAGTCAGTGATCAAACTCCCTCCACCTCCCAGCCTCCTCCCACAGTAGCATTTAGGTCTTCACTATATGTCAGCGTGATAATTATGTGGATTCTTGTGGATTGTATCAGGCTTAATATCTGTGGATCTTAAGTCGTTCACCTGCTATTTTATGAGCTCAAGCAGTCAGAGGAGGTCATGTATGTGAACATGATGCACAGAGCCCATGGTTGCCGTGGGCCAGCCTTGATGGAGTCTGCCACCAGAAATCAATCTACATTAAAAAGGTCCTGATTTATCACAGTTGTCTGTATTAACGAGGGTTTACTGTATAACTGCCAAGGGCCAAACTCTGGGTATTAAACCCTTATACCTATCCCATAATACTGCTTGTACAGTAAAGCATCTGCACACATATACATAGTATATCGATTCTATATCTATCTTATCTATCTATCTGTGTGCATGCATGTGTGTGTATGTGTGGTGTGTGTGTGTGTGTGTGTGTGTGTGTGTGTGTGTGTGTGTGTGTGTGTGTGTGTGTGTGTGTGTGTGTGTGTGTGTGTGTGTGGGGACGCAAACGTATACTGTACACAAACAAGCATACACAATAATACACATACATCAAGCATACTGAGGCCAATGGTGTTCAATGGACAAGGTACTTATTGAAAGTGCATGGACGTGCACATTTTTAACGTGTCTATTTTTTGTGTATTATGCAAGGGATAATGCATGGGGAGGTGGTCATTATTGAAATTTGAAGCCCGACAGGGTGATTATGCACCAAGGCGGAGCCGAGGTGCATAACCACCCTGATCCACCCTGAACCACCCTTATCCCGCTTATTACACGGCTACTTAATAAACACGTCAATAAATTTACCCTAAAGTAACAACAAAACTAAGTATTTCCTTGCTTACAGCAATGAAAGTATTCCATAAGTATTGGGCTGGGCGGACAAGTTCGCCTCGGAAAACAAATGACAGTATTCCACAAGGTAACCGGAAAACTCGCCCCAAAACACATTCGCCCCCATTCTATATACCGCCGATTTGCCTGTAATACCGCCGGATTTGCCCCGGGGGGGCCGAGCGATTTGGTATTCCCTCGTTGTTGTGCCACAATAAACAAGTGCAGTGGATCAATAGAATCACTTTTCGGTTATTGCATCGTCTATTTCTCACTTCAAATGTTTTCAAAAACATTCTTGAGAGCAACGTTTAGTTGTAACTGACATTAGCTGTTTGTTTACATGGCTGTCATGTTGGATAAAGCCCGGTTGTCAACGGTGGGGTTACATCACTATTACACGCCCATTCAATCATGTCAGCAGTCATATTAAAACAAACAAACAAACAAGTCATTTAGAAGAGAGAGAGAGAGACAGAGCAGCATGCTGTCCTCTGTTTTATGTTACTCCATCCATCTGGATCTCCTCCGTCTCTCTTTCACACCTCTTTTATCCTCCCCCTTCATCCATCATTGAAACCGATCTGTTTGTGAGTGTGTGTGTGCGTGTGCGTGTGTGTGTGTGTGTGTCGGAGCTAAGGAGCAGCTTTTCGGCAGGTACACCAGAGCCAGAAGTTTGTAGAATACACCATCTCTCCCACCCTGTGTGTGAGGGAACAGGTGAGGGACTAGTTTCCTGCAATGGTGCAATGGTTCTTTGATTTGACGAAAGATGCAGCGTTAAGGCAAAGAAGTTAAGGTTAATTTATGAAGATAGACCATCCCAATTGGAGCCACTAGAGGCGAAATAGTAAATGGTCTCTTACGTGGGCAGTCAGGGCACCGCCGTCTGACGGCAAATCTCGCAAACGTCCTATGTTTACCAATAACACCTGCTAGATCCCACAAGAGTGTTTTTTGATTGAATTTAGTTGAATATCTTATTAGGCAGAAAATGTAAAACAGCACAGTTACATTTAAAATACTTTGTCTAACAGGTCCGTTCATAAAAGTCCTTGCGGACTTGTTTCCACTGAGGGCCTTGGTATTCAATTCATAGACATATATAGTGGCACCACAGTTGTTGTTGGGACAGAGAAAGGTTGACAATAAAGTTGATTTTCTCATGGTTTGACTCTCTGAAAAAAGCAATTTTAGTATGAAAATCTTGGGAATATTATGTGGCTTGGTCCAATACTTAGTTCAGTGACCATGGGGCTAAAGAATGGTTCAGAAGCTGTGTTCACGTTCACTCTTCCATTGAAATGAATAGACTCCAACCCTGCTTCCACGCTCCTAAAAAGGCGTCCCTCTACGTCAGCCCAAGGACCCCCTTCTCTGAGAAAGAGATGAAGCAGGGACCCCCACTATATATTGCATAAACTCGTGTTGCAGATTAAAGCTTTTCATAGATGCTGGTTTCATGTTATTTTCAGACATTTAACCACTTAAACCGTCAATACTAAGTAAACTTTCACTCTGCACCTCTTTTTCCCCCTCTCTTTGCCGGAAATAGCCGATCTACAAGCTTGTAGATCGGCTATTTCCGGCTAAAGTTCCCCTGAGAATAGGGATGCTAGGGTTCAAGTGGTTATTGTAAAAATATTTTTTCTATCACACAAAGATTTGGCGGACCCCCTGTAGTAACTCTGAGGACCCCCTAGTGGTCCCGGACCCCCTGTTGAAGACCTCTGCTCTATGTCACACAGATACGGAAAGTAAACCGGAGATGGCATGTCTTGCTATTTCCGTCTTGGGTTAAGGTAACCACGTGAACCCTAGCATCCCTATTCTGGGGAGGAAGGAACGTTAGCTGAAAATAGCCGATCGCGTAGAGGGGGGAAAAAAAGAGCGGACCAGGTACAGAGCCGACCCCGGTTCACTATAAGCGTTAGTGTACTAAGTATAGAGGCTTTGAGTGGTTAATTATACTTCATTGATCCCAGTGGGAGAAATTTCATCCTCAGCGTTTGAGGCCATATATCCCAGCTATTAGGAGCAGTGTGAAGCAGCAGTCCTTGGGGACCAGCTCCAGCTCTAAGGAGTATTATGTCCCTCACATGCAAGTCTTTCTGGTGTGGTGGTTGTGAACAGTGGCGGAAGATATACTCACATTTTTGTACTCAAGTAAAAATAGCTACCACACTACCACAATGTAGAAATACTCTGAGATACTCAAATAAAAAGGTCCGGTATTCAAAATGTATTTGAGTATGAGTACGAAAGTATTTGCATTAAAATATATTTAAGTACTGAAAGTGAAGGTACTCATTATGCAGAATGTCCCAATTCACAAGTTTCTAAATGTATAAAAATGGGTTGAAAATAGCAGATTTACAAGCTCACAAGCTTATAATTCGCGTCTGAGCAGTGGTGTGTCTGAGCAGTGGTGGAAAAAGTACTCAAACGTTTTACTTAGTATCAATACTGCAATGTAGAAGTACTCTGTTACAAGTAAAAGTCTGGTGTTCCCAATTTACTTGAGTAAAAGCACAAAATTATTGGCATCAAAATGTACTTAAAGTACCAAAAGTAAATGTACTGAAATGTTTGAAAATAGCCGATCTACAAGTCTTACATACTGTAAATGAAAAAGCTCACAGCTCACAACGCATTGCGACGCGTTGCGACGCGTTGTTATGTAAGACTTTTTAAGATGTTAATGCTGCCTACTGTAGAGTGAAATTGAAGACCAAAAAATATCCAGTCTTCAGAGACATTACTGTGGGTACAGGTTTCATTTGCTTTTCTCAAACCCATTTCAAACTTGCATTTACCCGTGACGCTGTTATTTTTGCTAGCTTTGGCTATCTTACAGAGAACACAGATTATTACCCCGCTTCGCTGAACCTGACTGAAGCAGAAGCAGGATAAAGGTAATCTTGTTAGAATCGCTCCCACTGACAGTACCACTGTAGAACCATTTATGTTGCCTTCAACGTTGCCTGTTTATTTGTTTATTTATACGGATCCCCATTAGCTGACGCCTAACCGACAGCTAGTCTTCCCTGGGGTCCAAGACATTAATATAAATGAAAGACAATAGAAAACATTACAATCTCACTGTATCACGCACACAAAACAAACAAAAAATAGAATAAAATAAAAAAACATCTTACAAAAGTCAAGCATCACAAATCGATTAAAAAAGAGAAGAGCCTGTAACATAGGAACACCCCCACTGTTGCAGTCATGCTACTTGAACTAAAAAGGATCCTTGCACATTAAACACTTAAACCCTCTATTCTCAATAAAACAGATTTGAGTTACAACTGTACTTGGGCCGCTTTTCTTTTTCCGTCTACACCAAATCTCTTTGTGAGCTTGTAGATCTGCTAATGTAATACATTTTATTACTTAAAAAAATATATAAAATAAATATATATATTTATAAATGTAAGACTATTTAAAACATTTCAAGGACCCGTGAACACCCTATTATTATTCTAAAGCCCAGAGCACTTCTGGAACTTAAATGATATTTGGGTATAACTTTGTGTGAAAAGCAGGATGATTGCTCCTCCAACCGGGTGGAGATAAGTTGTGCTATCATCCTGTGCTGCTGTGGTCGCCTGTGGCCCAGAAAGAAGCTCCCCCTGAGACAGCCTATCTGTGCCCATGGGCCTCAGTCAGTGGAGCACGCACACGCACGCGCACGCACACGCACACACACACACACACACACACACACACACACACACACACACACACACACACACACACACACACACACACACACACACACACACACATCCTTCCTGACTGCTTTGGTTATGGAAAAGGAGAGAGAGAGAGAGAGAGAGAACGAGAGCGAGAAAGAGAGAGACAGACAGACAGACAGACAGACAGATAAAGAGACGGAGAGAGACAGATAGAAAGAGGGAGGGAGATAGATACACAGAGAGACAGACAGGAGAGAAACAGACACTTACAGATGGGGGGATGACGAGAGAGAGAGATGATGAGAGAGAGAGAGAGAGAGAGAGAGTAATCGATGGAGGTTGGCATGCTATATTTACTCTGCCACACAGTAAAATACTTTGTGTTGATTTAACTCTGAGAGTGTAAAATATGACCCAAATGGACCTGATTTACTGTGTGCAGCTTCTGAGGCAAAGGTAATCATTCACCCCGCCTGGCCAAGCACTTAATGGATGATTCACACATGTTCTCCATAAATCTGTGGCAAAATACCTGAGTAACACATTGCAGACGTGTATGGATTTAATAATAGGCGTTATGCAGAGATAGGAGGAGATAGAGATAGATAGATAGAGAGAGAGAGAGAGAGAGAGAGAGAGAGAGCCGCGCGTGGCAAGACGATTACACTTTCTCTCACCATCAGGCTGAAAGAGCGTCTTGGTATGAATTATTGATCATCCACTATGGAGAATTACTGCCTGTGCCCCCGTTGATAAATCTCTTTCAGAAAGAGCAAGAGAGAGAGACAGAGAGGGAGAGAGGGGGGGGGGGGGGTAGGAGAAAATGAGAGAAATAAAGATAAAGACAGATGGAGGGAGAGAAAGTGAGTGAAACGGGAGAAACGGAATAAACGGTGGAGAGAGAGAGAGGGGAGCCAGTGTGCACCGTAGTGTATAGCAGCAGCATCCGCCCCTCTGTTGTGAATAAAAGCAACGGTATTTCTAAGGCCGACTTGAGCCGATGTGCGATTGCATGAGCAAGAAAGACTGCAGAGCAGCAGTCTGCCCCCAAAAGATTAGAATTGAAGCGAAACGTTCCACCGGGTTGGTTGCGCGCGTGTCTTTTTTTCCCGGAGACAAACCTTCGACGCCAAAAAAAAAAAAGAGAGAGAAAACAATGGAGACCGGAGCTTTGAAAAGCAGCTCTGTTCAACACGACCCCCAGCCTCCCTACACAGGCTCCCCCGGAGAGACAACAGCGGCAGGAAGGATTAAGTCCTTTTGTTCATGTGTAATAATGGACGGGCGTATAGGAGCAGCATGGAAAAATAACTCATTATCTCCCTATGGAATGACATGTGGACAAGAAGTACTTGGCACGGCGGCAACATGCCGCGTTGCGTTGTATCTTTGTGGCCTCCGTGGAAAGCTAATGGTGTTTGCGGCTCGGTGTGGAGGGGCTTTCTGAGAGCCAAACGTTCCTGCCAGCCCGCGATAACACCACTTTGCTCCTCGGCTATAAGCGGTTATCACAGGAAGGCGTGCGAAGGGTGTCACTGTATGTTTGCATTTTGCAAGGGGTGTGTGTGTGTGTGTGTGTGTGTGGGTGTGCGTGCATATCTGGGGCCCTCTGTCATCAGGCCAGCGCACACTCCGAGGGCCAACAGGCAGCTCTATACCTTGTGCTGCTGTCTGTCCTCTTGGTGGCACTGGCAGGAGGCTGGGGGTGACATGTGACAGTGCAGACGGTGTGGGACACAGACAGGCGAAGCCGTCAGCTCGTTTAAATATTGCTACTTCACTACTCCAAAGTCAGGGGAGGACATTCACTTCGCTCCGTCACGCGCCGCTTTGTGAGCTTCTAGAACGTCTATTTTCGGTGTACGCAACATCGGCGTATGACAAAGTATAATTCGGACATGGGGACAGAACTTTATTGATCCCGCAGAGGATATTCAGTCTCCTAAACACCAATTCCACGCTCCAGTCCGAGAAGTTGGCTTGTAAACACAAGGCTTCTAATTACCTATGGCCGGCCATAGCCGAGTGGTTGGTGAGCCTGCCTGAGAAGCCAGAGGCCCTGGTTGTCCCAGGTACGATTCCAGGCCAGGCCAGCAATGTGTCGATGTGTTGAGCAAGACTCTTAACCCCTAATTACTCCCCGAGCGCTGGCTCCCTGAGCGAATGGCTGCTCACTGCTGCTAGCTGTTATAGAATGGATAAGGACAAATTTCACGTACGTGCAAATATATATATCTATACAGTGACAAACTGTACTGTATTAACTCTTGTCTAAAGGCCTTAGTGAGATGGACTCGCTGCTGAACCAACGAGCAGTTCTCAAACACCCCCTCCAACCAAAAAAAAAAAAGACCTGAAAAGAAGCTAATTATAAGAATCAGAGCTAGCCTTACACTGCTTAAAGACGTGTCAGGCGGTATAATAGGCACATAAATGATTCAACAGTCAGACTTGTGTCACTGTTAGAAGACCTTAAGGACCATGGGAGGACAACGTCAGGATTGATTGTCCAAACGGCGAGGCAGCAAGACGAATGTCTGACCCATTTTATACAGTGTGGAACTCTTTGTTTCCAAAGAGCCAAATCTGATCCAGTTATATACCACACGGCTAACTAAGATATCAGTCGCTGTATATCTATCTCAGTGTTTATCAACCTTTTTGGTGCCAAGGCACACCTGGCATAGCCAAAATATCCCAGGGCACACCTAGAATTTAGCGTCTTCTGGCCCTGGGTGCATCTCTTCTTTGCTGGTGGAGCTCTCATCATCTTGTAGTAATAATACTGAGTGCCAAAGCATGTACCCTGTGCCCCTTTTATACAGTACCAGGTAGGACAACATATTTGCATTCCTATGGGTGATGGTCGCTACACTGAATGGACTCGGGCGTGGCTGTGTGTGAAACGGATGATGGCCGTATCGATTGACGGACGATCACCGCTATTGTTCTCGAGGGGCTGGGTTCACACTTTCTTCAAACGGTGCGGCACACCTCAGCAGTACTCGCGGCCCAAAATTGGGCCCTTTGCCAGGGTTGATAAACACTGATCTAATACACAGTACACATACACACAGAGTTTATCTGAGTCTCGGCGGAGTTAACATGGAACAACTTCTAACTTCTTCCAAAAGTACACTTCCCCAGCCACTTGTGTGCCACGGTGACCTGAGCGTCACACTGGGTGCATAACAAAGAGAGCTCCAGCTGGATACCGTGCCCCAGGGAGAGAGGTGAGAATGAAACCTGATGGAGAGAGAGAGAGAGAGACCGAGACCGAGAGAGAGAGAGAGAAGAAGTACTCCTCGAGGTTTCACTTAACCACGTACACCCCGGCATCTAAGTAACTAAAACTGTCAAACAACTGTAGCGGAGTAAAAAGTACAACATTTGCCTCTGAGATAGTAGTAGTGACGTATAAGCATAAACTTTAGAAAAATGGAAATGCTCGAGCAAAATTTTACTTAAAGCGGCACTATGTCACTTTTTTTACTGAATTAAAATCTTAATCTTATTTTGTCCAATCTGCATGGTAGACTCTACCATACAGATTGGACAAAATAAGATTTTAATTGTATAAAAATTCTATTGTATTAACATACTCTACCAGGTAGAGTATGTTAACGTATTGAGACCTTAGGCGATTATTAAACATGTTTTCTAAATCCCAACAGTTTTTTGAAAAAATTCTAAACATTTTTTTTTCAAGATTTTTCAAAAATAGCAGATCTACAAGCTCATAGCGCGGCACTCGGTGCCGCGCTATGAGCTTGTAGATCTGCTATTTTTAAATAGCCAAAGAAATCTAAAGTGACACAGATGCAGGTCTTAATGGGTTAATACAATTGGGGTGGTTTGTCTCCCTGTTCTTCTATTGGAGACATTTAGATCGTGTCAAAGGTCATGTCTCACCTAGACACACAGGATCTGACACAAATTTTGACCGGATGGTCAAGATTGAATTTATCCCCCGAGCGAGCAAGCAGGCCGGCTCTGTTAGCTCAATGGCAAAAAAAAAATGTCAGCACACTCGCAGGAAACCGGGTCCAAATCCGGGGTAGAAGAAGAAAGTTACATAGTGCAGCTTTAAGTATAGTACATGAGTAAATGTACTTAGTTACTTTTCTAACAACTGGAAAAAGGAGACCCTGTGATGGAGGGGGAGAGAGACTTTTGACTTTTAAAAAACCTTTATTTAAACGTTGCTAAACATACAGATTCTCACTCTTCTTTTTTTTTTTTTTTTAACATCTCCTCAATCAACAATCACAGTTTGTAAGGACAACCCTTCTACCTGAAGATTAATCCAAAGCATAACCCCTCATCCTCAACTGAACAGATTACATCATTATAACACCACTGCTGCACAAAAGTGTCCAAATTGTCCATCTCGTTGAAAAACTTAAAATCTATCCATACCCTTGACCTTACCAACGAGATAAACACACTGACTAGGTCCTGCATCACTTCCCTCTCTATCTTATTTCTTCTTGTCAAATATATTGCCAATTTTGCTTCCCCTAAAAGGAAATTCAGCAACTGCCACTTAGCCGCATTGTTCCTCCTGTACCCAGCACCAAATATAAACACAACTTTAGACCATCCCTCTTCAAAAAAAGAAAACAAACTCTCCAACACACCAAATAATGCATCAACCCTCCCACACTCCAAAAAACAATGAGAAATAGTCTCCACCCTACCACAAAAGGGACACTCATTTAGAACAGTTGAATTCATTTTTGACACAGTGGCATTAACTGCCACCGCCCCATGGAGAATCCTCCACTGCAAATCTCCAGTCTGTTTCTTTGAGGGGGGTTTATACAAAGCTCTCCACCCCGGTTTATTTTCCTCAGTTATGTCAAAATACCTTCTCCACACTGTATCATGCTTCCCATTTAGTTTCTCCCTGTTAAGGGCTTTAACACAGCACATGTACAAACCCTTACCATTTACCGTGTACAAATCAACACTGTGAATCTTTTTCTCATTTAGCAATGGTCCTGAACAGCTCCTTAGATCAGGATAAAGTACTAACTCCGGGAAAGGGTCCTCTTCATCAGGGGTTTCCTCCCCCTCACTATAAATCCTTAAGAGCTCAAAGTCCTCCTCAGACAGCCTCTCAGCCCATCGCCCCAAGATGTACTCCACATAGCGGACTGACCTCAGCCCCAGCAGCTCAGCTATTCCGTGTACATTTTTCAACCTTGGCCCAGCTACATCCACTAAATTCCTCAAAGTCACCATTCCAGCGGTGCACAGAGTGTGAGTGAGGCTAGGTGTCGTACTGTCCTGAATGTCCAGCCTAGCCCCCCCAACAAGCGGTTCTTCTAGAAACCAGTAAAGCGATGAAACAGGCTCCTCCATCGTCCATTTGAACCAAGCCCACGCCTTAAATACAGCCCTGTAAAAAGGCGATAATTCACTCATCTCAACACCATTACTGTTCATTAAAAACAAAGCAGAATCCATCCCCAGTCCATCTACCCTCCTCAGGATAGTACTCGCCACGTCCTTCCAGATGAGGTACTCATATCCAGTTGTTAGATACTTCTGTATGAACTGCAACCGAAAAGTTGCGACTCTACTCTCAATATGTATCAGTCCTTGCCCTCCCTCTTCTTTAGGCAAGAACAATACAGCTTGGGGTATCCAATGCATTCTGTCCCAAAAAAAATCAACCATTAAAGCTTGCACTTTTTTGATTAAACCACTTGGTGGCTCCATGCACGCTAGACGATGCCACAATGTGGAGGCCACCAGATTGTTGATGACTAACGTTCTCCCCCTGAAAGACATTTTTGGCAGTAACCATTTCCATTTATTTAATTTTCCTTGCACCTTCTCCGTTACATTCTCCCAATTTTTATTCATAGTTGCCTCATCACCAATGTAAATGCCCAAATACTTGATCCCCCCCCCCTTCCACGCTAACCCTCCCGGTAACTTTGGGAGACCCCCAGTCCACCTCCCTACTGCTAAGGCCTCACTCTTTTGCCAATTTACCTTTGCCTTGGATAAACAGCAAAAATCGTTCACAATTCTTCCTAACTCATCAACATCTTTTTGCTTGGTGACCAGGATTGCGACATCGTCCGCATATGCTGATAAGACATGTGCTGTGTTAAACCCGGGCAAGACCAGACCATTAAGATCAGACCGTAATCTGTGCAACAGTGGTTCGATGGATAAAGCATACAGCATCCCCGACAGTGAGCACCCTTGTCGGACCCCCCGTTCTGCTCTAAAAGGGGCACTCAGTCCCCCATTTATCTTCAGCACACTCTCAATGTCTTGGTACAAAACCTTTATCATGGCTATAAGACCTGGGTGTAGACCAAAAAACTCTAGAATTCTCCAGAGGTATTGATGCTCCACCCGGTCAAAAGCTTTTAATTGGTCTAACGAAATGAGACCAACATCTAAACCTAATGAACCAGAGACATCCAAAACATCACGAATCAGAGACACATTGTCTACAATTGACCTACCAGGCACGCAGTAGGTTTGGTCAAGGTGTATAACCTGATCCAGCACCTCCCTGAGTCTATTAGCCAGAGCTTTGGACAGAATCTTATAGTCCGTGCATAGGAGAGACACTGGACGCCAGTTTTTAATGTCTTTCAGATCACCTTTCTTGGGCAGCAGAGTTAAGACCGCTCTCCTGCAACTTAGCGGCAAACACATTTCTCCGAAGCTTTCATTCAAAACTTCCAACAAGTCCTCCTCCAACTCCTCCCAGAAAACTTTGTAAAACTCTACGGTCAGGCCGTCGATGCCAGGGGCTTTTCCCCCCTCCATGCCTTGCAAAGCAGCATGCAGCTCAGCCAGTGTCAGAGGGCCCCCCTGACCACGATTCTCCTCAGCGGGAATCTGAGGAGCCCCATCACAAAATGATGAAAACAGCGGCTCATTGTCTTTGTATTCACTCTTGTATAACTCAGAGTAAAAATCCACAGCCACACGCCGGATCTCTCCAGCCTCTGTTATCTCCTGCCCTTCAGGTGAACGTAACGTGTGCAGGAGTCTGCTCTGTCCATTCTTTTTCTCTAGACCAAAAAAGAAACTGGAAGGTGCATCCATCTGATTTGCGCCCTGGAACCTAGACCGCACCAATGCCCCCTGCGCCTTTATGCCCAGTAGGTCTTCAAGCATGCTTTTCTTAGACTTAAGGACTTCAAAATGTCCTCGATCTCCTGTGGACTCCCACACATTCTGCAGGTCCACTAACTCAGCCTCTAGATCTCTCATTGATCTGGCGATGTCCCTAGTAACATTAAGAGTGTGCTGTTGACAAAGTTGCTTAATTTGAACCTTCCCACAGTCCCACCACTGCCTCAGTGACTCAAAACTTTGCTTTTCACTCTTAAAACCCTTCCAAAAAAACCTGAACACCTCCTTAAAATTTTCATCAAGGAGTAAAGTGGAGTTAAAATGCCAGTACGCACTCCTTGGTTTCACATTTGTGATAAGCACATCTCCCACCACTAGAGAATGATCGGAAAAACCCACTGGCAGCATTTCACACCTCTTAATGACACCAAACTGGTGTTTGAAGCAATAAAACCTATCCAGCCTAGCTAAAGAGATGACATTTTCCCTGACATGAGCCCATGTATACTGTCTCTTTGTATCGTGTAATTCTCTCCATAAATCCACTAAATCATGTGTCTCAATGAGGTTGCTCAGTACTCTTTGTGATTGTTTGTGAGGTTCAATATGATTGCGATCATATTGATCGTTTTGAGTACAATTAAAATCCCCACCAAGGTACAGATAATCATCCGAATTACAAGTCATTAAAAACTCATTCAAAGTATTTAATGCTCTTACCCTGTCCTGTCCAACAACAGGTGCATACAGATTAATCAGAACTATTGTGTATTTTTCATACTTTGCTTTAACAACCATAAGTCTCCCTTCCACTTTAACCTGCACCTCATATGTGATGGGTGCAAAACTCCTTGAAAACAGGATTGCAACCCCCCCACTATTTGATTTCAAAGAGCTCAAGCAAACTTCCCCCTCCCATTCTGCCTTCCAATCTGTTTCATTCCTTTCATCAGTATGAGTTTCCTGTACCAACATCACATCAATACCTTTCATTTTTACAAGCTCATACAACATTGCCCTTTTTTTCATATCCCTTGCCCCGTTAAGGTTCAATGTGGCAATTCTGAATTCACTCATTTGTAAAAAAGAGGAAACCACCCATATTGACAGTATTGACCAACTAAAAAAACAGACAAAAAAATTAAACTGTTTCCTTTCCATCATTATTTTCCATTTCGCGGTTCACTTTCTGTATAATCTTTTTGACCCTATACATTTCTTGGTCTGTGAAAGCCCCTCTGCCTGTTTTTTTCATGTTGGCCTTGGCTGAAGCAATGAATGATTTTTTCCGCGGGAAAAAACTTGCTACTTTAACCCCCTTCACATTTTTAGTTTTCTTTAAAAACTGCTTCATATCCGCCAACCTGTAGTTAGTTGGCTCCTCCCCTGGTGCCTCACTCTCCCACCCCCCAGAGTCACTGTCTGAATCTTCATCAGAAAAAAAACCTCCCTTTCCTGCCTGGCTATCACTCCTATCCTCTGTCACTTTTTTTGGTTTTGGTGGATACAAGGTTTTTTTTGCCTTCCTTTTTCCTCCCACCACCTTTACACTGTCCTCTGCATCGCCCATGTCAACATCTGTTGCCACCTTCCCTTCTATTCCTGCCTCACCCCCCGCCCCACTCCCCTCCTCCCCCACCTGACTGTCACTAGGGCTGCTACCTTCCTGAGTGCTCACAACCTCACTCTCAATGTTACCTATGTCCACGTCTGTTGCCACCTTCCCTTCTATTCCACCCTCACTCCTTGCCCCACTCTCCTCCTCCCCCACCTGACTGTCGCTAGGGTTGCTACCACCTTGAGTGCTCACAACCACCTCACTCTCAATACCACCAGTAACCTCAACCGCTACAAAATCACCATCATTCACCCCCTCCCCATTCTGCTGCTGTCCGTTCTCATCCCCCCCCCCCTCAGTCTTATCCTCCTGTCCCACAGCCTCTCCATCCTCACTCCCCTCCCCTGTCTCTCCCTCAGCGGCAGGCTGCTCCCATGGATTAGCCCCGCCCCCTTTTTTTGCACCACTCGTCCCAACATGACTAGCTGAAGTGGACGGCTGTACGTCTGGACACGTTCTAAATAAATGCCCCTCCGCCCCACACTCAAAGCACTTCATGCTTTCAGTTGTGGCAAAAAGCGTGTAGTCAAACCCCTCTACATTCGCTTTAAAATTTATTCTCATGTCCCGAGTCTTATCCTTCAAGATCATGAAACAGGTTCTCCTGTGAGACACCACGTGCTTCAACACAGGCGATTTACAGCCTGAAGGCAGTTTTTTTATTGGTGACACAACTTTCCCATATCGAGTCAACTCCTTCACAATAAACTCATCTCTTATAAATGGAGGGACATTTGACAGTGAGACCTTTGTGGCCGGTGTGGTGAGAGGCGCTACTGACACAAACGTGTCCTTTATCACCACGCCTTTCACAACTAAATTATTAGCTTTCTCCACACCGTCCACAAAAATCACCACTCCACCATTCATCCTGGCAGCAGACTTAACACTCGCCGCTCCCACCACCTTTGCTACAGCCAAGCTGACTTCTTCCACAGAACATGGGAAACTTGGCGAAATTTTAACGCCATGTTTCCTCGTTAAGTTTGTGAACTCCATGACGCCGGCGACAGCAGCCGCTGCCGCGGCGCACAACAGTCACAAAACCCCGCTGCTGGGTGTGAGAGAGAGAGAGAGAGAGAGAGAGAGAGAGAGAGAGAGAGAGAGAGAGAGAGAACGAGAGAGAGAGAGAGGAGCCCCCCCCCCACCACTCCCCTCTGGGCACAATGATCAAGCATGTCTAGTCATGATGACAACCAGCTCTAAGGATGATTGTACTTGGTTGTGTGCCCGGCGGTGTCACACACTGAAAATAGCCGATCTATAAGCTCACAACGCAGCGCGTTGTAGATTGGCTATTTTCAGCGCAATCACATGGCAGGCAAAACAAGCATAAATGGGGGCATGTGGGATGCAGCGTTTCGGGGCCCCCTGCTGTCTGTGACACAGTGTGACAGCCCAGGCTGTGACATGCTGCACTTCACACAATGCAACAGACCGGGGAAAGCCCTGGCGTCCCAGAGAGCATGCTGGGAAATTATGCCCAGATTGGTGGATGTGTTGAATGTATCACATTTGCACGCTGCATGAGCTCACACACGATAACACACACACACACGCGCGCGCGCACACACACACTCTTTAACGCAGAAATACACACACACAAGAACATTAATTATGCTTGCTGTCACATGCGTGCACACACATACACATTCTCTTTAACGCAGGAACACACACACACACACAGACGGACATAATTATGCTCTCACTGTCGCACACACACACACACACACACACACACACACACACACACACACACACAAACACAATTGCATAATTGCGCGTACACATGCGCGCACACACACATTTAATTTAACATCCTTGGCAGCAGTAGTCATTATCAAAACCAATTCACCTGCCTTCCTTGGCTAATATTGCTTTTCAATTAAGCATCCAGTATGTCCGTCCAAATGGCTCTGATAGATTCAGAATTTGCCATCTCCACAGGAATACCCCACGGGAGAAAACACATCCCATTGATACAGGTTTGGTGATAATGAGTGCTGTAAAAAATACATGCTTTGACACTCACATGAAACCATTTTCAATTTGGCAACACACCTCCTCTAATCCCTATGACCATTAAAGTTAATTGATGTTCAGACCTATAAATCGCTCAGAACGCGGCTCTCCGGCGAAAAGCTTTCTTGAGGTCAAATATCTCAGCTGAAGCTCACGTCCACATTGTTCCGCTGCCGTAGGTTCGTGTTGCAAATTCACAATAAGAAGCCTTTGTTCAGTGATAGGGACTTGGATCCACCACAACGTGCTGTAAGTGCGATCCCATGAAACTGTCGTGTGCGCGAGAGGGAGCGTTTTCTCAACCTAACCCAAACCTAAGCTGAGCGAACTTAGTGCTGAGGAAACATAGACCTGAGCGAACTTAGTGCTGAGGGAACATAGACCTGAGCGATCTTATTGCTGAGGGAACATAGACCTGAGCGATCTTAGTGCTGAGGGAACATAGGGCTGACCCCAAAAACATGCCGACTCACATGAGGAGTGCCGTGTAACCCCTGTGGATCCAAACGAGTGCGCTGGCGTATTCCTTCCCGCGTGAAGAGAAAACCTTAAGTCTTTACATGCCATTTTCTGTTATCCCTGCAGGCCAGTTTGTACGCTCAAGCGAGATGTTTCCGTGACATTGTTTTTCTCAAAGTTGATAAACAAACAGACCGCCTATGAGCAGTTCCCTATCGCTTGAGCGGCCATGACGGTCATTCTTAATTCAGAGGCTGTCCTGACTAAACAGCCCAGAGGTACCGCTTTCTAAAGAGTCCAATTAGCTACTGCTTGATTGCCCACCCGGCCTGATAGCCCACAGGGAGAGACCATGCAATTCAGGCGGTCCCGCAGTGATTCTTTAGCTCGCTCAGAACCAAGAAGACCCAGATGGTTGGACAGAAAGAGTGTTGATTAGTTTATCATTTAGGATCCCATGTTGATGTGCAGATGCTGATATGGAACGGGTGTTTTTTGTGTGTGCATGTGTACTTTAAGTTTCCAGGGCAATCGTGACTTTTAAAAGTTTGTGGAATTGTTGTTGAATTATTTTCCAAGCATGGCCTGTACAGTCACACTGTACAGGAAGGAAGGAAGGAAGGAAGGAACGGAAGAGCTGACAGAGCTTTTGGGTTAAAAAGGAACTCGCAAACAGCGAACAGAAGCAAATGATGCAGAAAAGATAAAGTGGGTATCTGGATAATACATGAATATAATGGCTAATGAGTATCTGTCATGGTTCTGTAGTGTACATCCCTGTAGTGCAAGTGTGCCAGAGTCAAGCAGGAGTCAGTAATTCCCAAATGACAGAACAGATCGTGTGGTGCAAGAACCATGCCGTACCGTGAAACGTAATTCATTCATTCATTGTGAGGTGTTGTGAGCTTGTACAGCAGGTCTGCTATTTTCTTTTGTTTTTATGATGTACCTCCCCCTTCAGGCGTGGAAAAAAAAACAAATCATTACAGAACCTCACAGGTTCTTGAAAGTTTCAGCTTATGGAGTTACCCTTTGAAGTCAACGAGCCATTTGTTCTGTGCTGAGGACGACGATGGGACTGAGGCTGAACATCCTCCTCATCCCAGAGCGGATGAGAGGAGTTCATCCAGCGTCCTCCTCATCCTCCACTCTCGGCAAAACCAACTCCTGACTGTCCAGTTCAAGTATAGCCTTCCTCACCAGCTTATTCAGTTTGTTACTTGGCATCCCCCCTTTTGTTGATGTATCCCCCCCCTGCCGCCCCAACAGACCACGGCAAAGAAGAGGCCACTGGCTACTATAGCACCAGACTATCAAAGGACTTCGGACTTGGCAGCAGTTTGCGCAAGGAAGTTTGTCAACAACAACGGCAGATGGAGCCAGTTGGCTAAAGCAAGGCTAAGCCTGGGTAGGCTGAGATAAGCTACACTACACCACAAAACCACAGCGACTCATCAGGTCACCTTCCCCTGTGATGGGAAGAAACTAAGCATATTTCACTCAAGTACTAGTACTTATCCACTCAAACCCCAGCTTGTCGATTGGCTATTTTCAGAAAACGTTTTATCCACAATAACAAAGAACGAGTGTTGATTTTGTCGACTAAAACTATGATGAAAAATGTTCGTCGACTACCTTTTTTCACTAGCGAAAACTAAACAAAAAAAATAAAAAAAATAAGCTAAGATGACTAAAACTAAGACTAAATATATTGGCAATTTCGTCAACAAATAAAAACTAGACTAAAATGTTAGTGAGGGACAAGTGGAGAAGAGATCCAGTAGAACTAAAATACAAGTTATTTTATGTTTGGTTGCGCTCGGGTGTTGCATGCTGAAAATAGCAGATCTACAAGCTCACAACGCGTCGCGCTGCAACCAATTGTAAAATCAGCCATTACGACACCATCAAGGCACCGCCAGAATACATTTTAGTCGACTAAATCTACAGTTGATCTAGTCGACTGATTTCAGATGACTAAAATATGACTAAAACTAAATGGAATATTATTCAAAAGACTATGACTAAAACTACATCAAAATTTGCTGTCAAAATCAACACTGCAAAGAACTGAATATACACTAGCATGGAGCCCTGAGAGACTCCGCTCAACCATATGGGGTACAGTTTTGAGGTACTTTTGATTTGAGTATTTCCATTTTTCAATGCTTTACACTTCTACTTCACTACAGGCAAATGTACTTTTTTACTCCACTATACTTATTTGACAGATTTAGTGACTTTTTTTTCCTTCGTAGATTTAGATTATTAATACAAAAAAATGCATTATCCACTCAAGCCCTGTTTTATACCTCTGCCATTTGAAAACAGCCGAACTTGTAGATCTGCTATTAAAAAAAAAGAAAGCATGGCCAATTTAGAAAAAGCATCCGTGTCATTTTAGATTTGAGCTATGAACTGTATACTGTATATAGCAACATAACTTTTTCTGAAAACTCTTAGGATTTAGAACAGTGGGGAGGGATGGGGGGGGGGGGGGTGGTCCCTGGCACAAACATTTTCAGATGGGGGGGTCTGCGGCCAAAATACATATAATTCTTTGGGGTCCTTGGCATGAAAAAGTTTTAGAACTACTGATTTAGAAGGCATTTGTAATGGGTAAAAAAAAAGAAAAACACTGTACTTTTAAGTCCAAAAATAAATAAATCTGAGAGCCTCTTCCAGCAAACGGCACAAAGCCCAGTGAGTCATCGGGTCACCTTGCAGCCGTGGAGACAGACTGGAGGAGGAGGACAGAAAAAGATGGTCCGGGGCCTCTCGTAACTGTCTGTTGTTCCACACTCCATGGGTTGCTAAGGACATGAGTGCAGGGAACACAGCGTCGCCTCAGAATAGATGCTACCACTCCAGACTGAAGAGCTCTGTACAGATTATGTGGAATACAGTAATTGAGATGTTGTTTGGAAACAGGAGTTCGAAACTTATTTGTGTTAAAGACCCCCCCAAATAGATATGTATTTGGCCGCGGACCCCCCCCCTCATATGTAGTTTTGTGCCAGGGACCCCCAGAAGAGAAGACTTTTGTTTGAAACATTCTAAATTATTATTATTTTTTCAAACATTTTAGATATTTTTCCCAAACTTCTGAAAATAGCAGATGTACAAGCTCTCAGCGCGTCACTTCGTGCCACGCTGCAGGCTTGTAGATCTGCTGTTTTTGAATAGCCAATGTATAAACGGATAAAGTGGTTAAAATGATTGTTGGGGACCCCCCCTAGGGAACCCTAGGGGTGCCCCGGACCCACTTTGAGAACCAAAGCCCCCACCCCCCCATGGTACAACATATTTTCAGGTAAGGGGTACGCGGACATGAATACATCATAATTTGGGGGTCCGCGGACATGAAAAGGTTTGTTCAGAAGCACTGTTTTTCATAGGCTGCTTCTGCCCCGCCTATGTCTACCTGAAATGGCAGTTCCATTTCACACAATGATGAAAATGACTACAAAAAATAAACCCAAATAAGATCACTCACTCCACAGGGACGCAATCCCATCACCAGCAATTAACCCCTTTGCGAGAAATGCTTGCAGAAGTAATTTGCTATAAAGGGCAATGCAACACCTATTCCACACACACTCGCACGCACGCACGCACACAGCTAGTTTCCAAAACCTCAGCACACCTGCATTGTGAGGGCCCATGGGATCCTGTAAAGGCAGCTCTCCATCAAACAGACTATACAGACAGATCACTACAGACTGGCAGTCGAATGAAGTCGGGGGATCAGTCGATTGGAAGGTGTATTTTTTTTTTTGCTGAATGCACCTGAGAGCCGACAACCGACAGACGGCTACTATTGTGCTGAAGATAGCCTACGGCTTGATGTCTTTTTCAACAACAAGCCCGCTGCTATCCGACGGTCGAAGCTCGGTCGGCATTAGACGCTTCCCTTCAACTTGTGACCCGACGCGACAGTGTACCCACCGCCCGTTTAGCAGCAGATGTTCGGCAACAGACGCCTTCCAACACTTACCGCGGCCGACGTCGGTGCGGTGCGTTGCACAGCTACCTTTAAAGGTGACTCGAGTTAGTAGTTGTGCGCAGGTTTCGTGCTGAGAAAATAGCTGATCTACAAGCTCGCAATGCATGGCAGCGTTGTAGATCTGCTAGTTTTCAGTGTGAGTGCGTCACCGGTGTGCAACTAAGTATAAATCAGGCATTAGGATCTAAATTAGATTCTGTCCCTGCTCTGTAATTTGGAAGTAAAAGCAAATGGAGCCTTCTTTTGTATCTCGGCTGATGCTGGAATAAAGACACCAAGGCTTTAGTCACAACTATGCATCACTTCAACCTCATGGGACCCTTTGAACCGCAAAGTTGCACCATTTTCATATTAAGGCTAATTTATACTTAGTCGCGCGAATATGTGTGTCTGAACAAGAGAGAGGACAGTGGAACAGTGAGGGTGCAAGGAGTAGAGGAGGAGAAGGTGAAGGAGTTTAAATACCTAGGGTCAACTTTTCAAAGTAACGGTGGAGTATGGAAGAGAGGTGAAGAAGAGAGTGCAGACAGGATGGAAAGGATGGAGGAAAGTGTCAGGAGTGATTTGTGACAGAAGGCTACCAGCAAGAGTGAGAGGCAAGACGTATAAGACAGTAGTGAGACTCAGCCATGCAAACGATGCTGAAGATGGAGCTGCCAGGCAAGAGGAGAAGAGGAAGGCCAAAGAGGAGGTTTATGGATGCAGTGAGAGAGGACATGCAGGGGGCTGGGGTGACAGAGGAACAGAAGCAGATGGAAACAGATGATCTGCTGTGGCGACCCTGATGGGAAATACCCGAGAGAAGATGATACTTGGTCGCGCGACGTACTGTATTATTGACATATTTTAGACTTTTTAACTTTAAAATACAGTATAAGAGATACTTTGTGGCCTGAGAGTGTCTCTTGACGGAAGTAACACATATGCAAGGAAGTATGCATTATTATACTGTAAGAATAATTAGTCTTGAAAAGTTGAAATGGCCATAATGTACTGTGTGAATGTATATAGTACGCCATGCATATACATACATACATAGTGGTTAGCACTTGATAACGGCAGTGATACCTCTGAGTACCTCCCTGGTACCACAGTGGCAACACCAAGTAGCTGTGTACACACACACACACACACACACACACACACACACACACACACACACACACACACACACACACACACACACACACACACACACACACACACACACACACACACACACACACACACACACACACACACACACACACACACACACACACACACACACGTGTGTGTATATACGTATATATATATTAATTGAATGTATCTGAAAATGCAGACTACAAATGCTACCTACCTAATGTACACGTATACATTATGACAGACATAGTATCTGTATTCTAGGGATAATGGAAACGCGAGGGAAGAAAGCTGGGATATGGCAGCTGAACGAGGCTAAAGAGACAGACGGGTGTGGCTGCTGCCATAACTCGTCTGCTTGGCACTTAAAAGGCTATTCCTCTGTTTTCACGGGTCAGAGAAGGTGCGCAGAGTGTTTCTTTTTCTAATCGCTTATTGCTTGTCGCCGCTCAACAACTCACCGCCGCCTCTCCTCTGGGCTCTCAGCCAGGGGACAAGTCTCAGTTAACCCATTCAATCCAGGAAAGCACCTGTCTGGGTCATTTCACAGTTTAGCTATATATACTGCACAGTATATAACAACATAATTTTTGAAGTGTTTTTTTAATATATATATTATTGCATTTTTAACACAAATCTTCTCTTCTGGGGGTCCCTGGCACAACACATTTTCAGATGGGGGGGGGGGGGGGGGGGGGGTCTGCGGCCAAATACATGTGATTTTGGGGGTCCTTGGCACAAAAACGTTTGAGAACTACTCTACTGATTCAGAAGGCATTTGTAGAATCGGCCTCAGGTTTTAATGGGTTAAGCCTCAGTTCAAAGTCACAGCATGCCTGCCTCCATGAGAGACTAAGGCCTGACATACAGTACCCAGTGGTGGAAAGAACATTTTTACTACTTTTGTATAGCTACTTTTTACAGGGTCTTTAAGTAAAAAGCTATAGTTTCTTCCACCACTGGAGATAATTGGTTGCGCACCAGTGTCTTGCAGCGAAAATAGCCGATCTACAAGCTCAGAACGCAGTGCTAGCCGATCTACAAGCTCACAACGCAGTGCGACATTTCTCAAGGCTGTTACTTTTTAAAATTAATAACGCTGCTATCCTCTGATTAGTCATGTTTTTCTCTTTATTAACTCCCGTTGTTGCACATCTGTTCCCTTTATCATTATTAATGCTGCTACAACATCTGAGGAACCAACAAAAGCATCTACCTGTACACAAGATGTAACAATGACGAAACCTTGAAAAGCATGCCACGCCACCCCTGCATTTCTTAGACTAAGTGCAATTGATTGCAATTCTTTACAAGTTTGAGACAGTAGCAGTGGAGCCGATACCGCTGGCATTCTCAAGCTGAACAGGTGGGCGTGAATGGACAGGGACAAGAAGACTGGCTTCTATCACATTTCATTTGATCGGGAACGCCACGTCCAGCACGACAAGTTCAGCTCACAAAACGGGCACTGAGGAGAGTCTAGAAGAGAGTCTGGGAGAGTCTAGAAGCCCTGCATGGAGAGCAGTGATTTTCAAACCTTTTCATGTCAAGGACCCCCCAAATGTATATGTATTTGGCCATGGACCCCCATCTGATTTTTCTTTGTCCCAGGGACCCCAGAAGCAAAAATTTGTGTTCACTTAATTTAAAAAAAATCATAGATTTGCACAATTTCTGATGTAAAAAAAATAAATAGTGGATTTACAGGGTGCATTTCTCCTTTCCGACATGTCGCCTTTCCGACGTTGACGAACCCTATACCTAACCCTAACCCTAACCCTAACCGCACGCGGAAGCCACTAGTCGGAGTGGTGAGATGTCGGAATGGAGAGTGAACACCGGATTTACAGTACAAGCTCATAGCTATGAGCTTGTATATATGCTATTTTTGAATAGCCAAAGTATATAATATGGTTAAAGTGGTTAAAATCATTGTGAAGCTATAAACACATTTTGCTGGGGACCACCTGGTACCCCCTCAAGGACCCCTGGGGGTCCCCAGACCTCACTTTGAAAAACCACTGCCCTAGAGCAGGGATTTTCAAACTTTTGAATTTCATGGACCCCCAGATTGTTATGCATTAGGCCACGGAAACCCATAACTGAGAGTGCCCAAATGGAACCAAATGGATTTCGTTCCATTTGGACACTCTCAGAGTTACAGACTTGGTAAGGGTTCCATTTTGCTCACAACAACTATGGATCATTTAGCCCGGGTCGGGGCCCCCAGGGAACCACCTCAAGGACACCTGGGGATTCCGGCACCGCACTTCGAGAACCACTGCCCAAGAGGTCGCCTTGGCCAAGCAATCCATGGTAATCCACCCCGTTACCATTTGGAAATAGCTTGTGTGCGGATGTGAATTTTGACCTCTGATGAAGAGGGGTCCCATCAAAAGGGCAAACTTCGAGCACACTCGAGCAAGGAGGACTTCATTAAAATGCTTTTAATTAGACGACAGGGCTACATATGCTATCAAAAACAATGAAATGCCAAAGACGCCGACCGGTTTCGACAACATGTCTTCCTCAAGGCGTGGCTACAAAGCTGCCATTTTGACCTACTGTAAAGGTGGTCGCTAGAGGAAAGGCCATAGGATGTCTGAAATCAGTGGGGTTCATCCTCCAGGGAGCATGAAGGTGCACAGCCAGCCACATTCAGTGGTGTCAGAGGTCGAAGGTCAGTGGTGGTGTCAGAGGTCGAAGGTGCCAGAAACTAACATGACATGGTTCAAGTCTGCTTCTGAGCCAATCAAACGAAGCTACGGGAAACTGACCCGGAACAGGAAAACGGGTATGCTACCTTCTGGAAAAGCCGGGGTACAACAGTTATGCACAGAGCCTATTAAACACACTTCCCCATTTTTTTCCACAGACCGCTCCCCCTCCCCCAGTGGTTCTTGTATTAGTTTTACTGAGGTTCAGGCTAGGAATAAGTTAGAGTTAGGCACAGTTTTACTGAGGTTAAGGCTAGGAATAAGTTAGAGTTAGGCACAGTTTTACTGAGGTTAAGGCTAGGAATAAGTTAGAGTTAGGCACAGTTTTACTGAGGTTAAGGCTAGGAATAAGTTTAGAGTTAGGCACAGTTTTACTGAGGTTAAGATTAAAGTTAGGTTCTGGTCTGATATATTTAACGCTTAATCAAATATGTTTAAAAAAGTCTCAACCCCATTTGTGCAATATTTGGCTTTACACCAGAGACATGTAATCATAGCCTTTACATGGAAGCAACACTCTACCCCCAGCTTTACCAGGTGGATTAAAGAGACTATGTATTTCTTGAAACTAGAGAAAATCAAATACACACTTAAAGGGTCTGTTATTTATTTTTTTACTGAGGTTACGTTTAGGAATAAGGTTAGGTTTTGCTATAGTTTTAATGAGGTTATGCTTAGTAATACCTGGTGGCGACCGTTCCGAGGTCGCCGGATTTGACCCTGGACAAGCGTGTTTTGGGGGCGAGCGTTCTTGTATTCATACAGACGGTATGAGTTTTCAGTATATCGTCTTTTTTCGGGTTGAAAAAGCAAAAGTGGCAGATCGACAAGCTCAAAACGTGTCGCTTCGCACAGCGTTTCAAGCTTAACAGATCTGATGCTTCTGTGTGACGCTGTAGCGTGATCAACTAGCGCGTTAATTTACGGAAAAAACACAAACAGTTAGAATATGGAGATAAGAGGTTTCTGCCCGACAGCAACGATATCTTGTTTGGGAACAAAGTGTTGGATGGACCGGGACCAACACTGCCACAGCTGTGGGGTAAGAAACGTTCAGTGTGGGAGGGTTCAGTCAGTGTAAATGAACAGTGTGGACAGTGACAGTCTTCAGGTGACACGAGGCTATGAGTGACCTCACCATACTTTTCCAGATGAAACTGGGCACAGTCGTATAGCCTGTGTGTCCAGACCCTGCGAATAATTAATTACCCACTCCACTGCGTTGACCCATTCTGGTCTGGCGGCGCCAGCGCGGTGCGAAGCAGCGGTTTTCTCAGTTGAAAAAGCAATTATCCAGTCAGTGCCACGGATGGGACTAACCGGGCCGTTGTCAAGCTGTTCTCAAGCTGCGCACTGGAACCATGAGGATGGGTAATAATAACAACAATGACAACCAGGCCTGGAATGTCTTCATTTTAGGGGCAAGCAAGGCCACTTGGCCTTTGGTATTGTCCATTTTTTTAGGGCAAAAAGGCAAATGTCAAGGCAGGAAGGCCATCAAATAAAACGCCTTTAGACTTTAGTCCATTGAAATAATTAATTGAATTTAAGGGTTAAGGATGATTTCAAATTTAATATGTAGACTATCTGCAGTGAAAATAAATAATGGTATTTACAATCTGATCCATGCTCAGCCCTGCAGGGGACTCAGGGGAGTTAAGAATTCACAATATCAACAAAAGACACTGGTGTCTACGTGACAAGAAAGAGACACTGGTGTCTACATGAGAAGAAAGAGACACTAGTGTCTACGTGACAAGAAAGAGACACTGGTGTCTATATTGACAAGAAAGAGACAGAGGAGAAAGTGGTACAGTCAGCGGGGGCATTAAGGCCACTGTGGCCTCAGGGCATTTTTTTTGAGGGGCACAAGGCCAAACTGAGCGGCAACGACGGCCATGGCCTTTGTGGCCTCCCTGACATTCCTGCCCTGATGACAACTATAGATAAGATAGAGTAGACACTGCTATCGAGACAGTTCTAAATCACGTTCTAAATCACAGATGAATACTTAAAAAAGAAAAAAAAAATGAACAGCACTTCCGCTTAGAAGGCATTTTATTCAAACAGGAGATGGTTTATTTTTTCTTTTGTGTCGACTTAATCGTTGATTCTTGTTTTTCTGCACACAATATTGGTTAAACGTTATATTATATGTGTTTTATGAGATTGGTGTATTTTAGGATGTGAATGTACTATATCATTTTTTTTGATTGATTGATAGATTGATTGAATACATTGAATAAAAGCACATTATACACGATTATACAATAACGCTAAAACGCAAAAAGCCCTGGTGGTCCTCCTACAGTATGTATTCAATGCATCAAGACATATAAAGACATACAATACTATACAAGAAATTGCTATAGGAGCAATAAAAGTAGTTTTACTGGCCCGAGGAAGCTCAGTTACAATAAAAAAAATCCTCACTAAAAAGATTTTTATAACAGAGAAACTAGTGTTGGATCCAGGCAGACGCATTAAGTCTCTAGTAAGGGAGTAAAGGGATAAATCGACAGAAATGGCTTGGAAGAGGAGTGGAGGCAGTGTCAGAGAGAAGATGGAGAAATGGAGCGTTAATGAGATGATGACAATGCTGTCTGATATATCAATGCGAGGCATTCAGGTGAACAGTGTCTGGTATACAGCAGCACATGATGCCCGCACTCATCGCTATAGACTTCTGTTAGAGCAGGGGTCTTCAACAAGGGGTCCGGGACCCCTAGGGGGTCCTCAGAGTTACTACAGGGGGTCCCGCCAAATCTTTGTGTGATTTGATTTTTCTTTTTACCTTAACCACTTGAACCCACTAGCATCCCTTTTCTGAGGAGAACTTCAGCCAAAAATAGCCGATCTACAAGCTCACAACGCCTCGCGCTGCGAGGCGTTGTGGGCTTGTAGATCGGCTATTTTTGGTAAAGAGGTATATAGGTGTAGAGGGGAAAAAGAGCAGACCTAGTAAACAAAAAAAAGTATAATCTGAAACACAATTTCATACAATATAGAGGGGGTCCCTGCTTCATCTTTCTCTCAGCTAGGGGGTCATTGGCCTGAAAACGTTGAAGACCCCTGTGTTAGAGCATTGGTTCTCAAAGTGGGGTCCGGGGACCCCCGCCAGGGGTCCTTGGGAGGGTACCAGTGGGTCCCCCAGCAAAATGTGTTAATCACAGCATCGCAATAATTTTTAACCCCTTTATCTATATTTTATACTTTGGCTATTCAAAAATAGCAGATCTACAAGCTCGTAGCACGGCACTCGGTGCCCGCGCTACGAGCTTGTAGATCTGCTATTTTTTAAAAACCTCGTAAATGTGTGCAAATCTTTCAATCTTTTTTTTTTTTAAAAGGCGAACATTTTCAACACAAATCTCTGCTTCCGGGAGTCCTTGGTACAACATATTTTCAGATGGGGGTCCGCGGCCACATACATGTCAATTTGGGGGTCCTTGAACCCCTGTGTTAGAGAGGTGGTGGTGGTGGAGGAGGGGGAGGGGGGTGTTACTGGACACCATCCGAGCCATTTTTAGGATCCTCTTTACCTCCTAGAGATAATCAGTGGGGGTAATGGTCTCTATCGGCAGGTATATAGGCGGGTGGGGGTGGAGAGAAAAAAAAACCTAACAGCGCCACACTCTCCTAACAGAGAGAGAGATAGCGAGGCACTACGGGTATCGATAAATGTCAACTTGACATGTTCACTCGTTAGCCTCCCGCCTCCCTCCCATGCAGGGCAGAGAAGTCTTATTTATAAAGCCTGATTCACAGTGGTGGAACGTAACTAAGTACATTTACTCAAGTACTGTACTTGAGGAAGTTCAATTTTGAGGTATTTTTTTACTCCTTTTACTACTGGAGTATTCCCAATTTTCAGTACTTTTACTTCTACATCTCAGAGTCAAATATTGTACTTTTTACTCCACTACAATTATTAGACAACTTAAGTTAATAGGTAAGGTAGATTTTGATTATTATTACAAAACATACATCAACCACTTCAGCCCTATATACATTTCAGCCATTTGAAAATAGCCTGTGAAATGGGACATTCTGCATAATGAGTACATTTTTATACCAATGCTATTGTACTTTCAACTCAAGTAAATTTAGAATTCCGGACTTTTACATGTAACAGAGTATTTTTACATTGCGGTATTGATACTTTTACTTAAGTAAAAAACGTGAGTGCTTTTTCCACCACTGCCGATTTATGCTTTGCGCTACGACGGTGTTGCATGCCGAAATTAGCCGGTCAACAAGCTCGGTGCGCTTGTATACAGATCGGCTATTTTCGGGACCATTCCAGCACGCTACGCCGCTATGAATCAGGCCTTAGTCACAGCATGCTCCAACGGCTGAATTCTAAGTGAGTCACAGCGCTTAACAGTGTCTCCACTCTCTAAAATCATTTTTCCTGACATCTTTGTCTGGCATTGTGTCTGTGGCAGTTTATGAGGTAAACACCTAATGATCTCTGCAGGGGAAGTTGGTTTTTGGAATTGGAAATAATAAAACCGCAGGACCATCTGTCAGCCTTTAAAGTTGCCATATCGTTCCCTCCACAAAGCCACTCCCCAGGTCCCATTTCTCCAGGCTCACTGGTAATTAGGTTAGCATGAGAGAGAGGAGGATGTATTCCTCAAGCCCAGGTTTTTTTTTTATCTCGCCCTCTCCGGGCCCGCCTCCACGAGGCTCAAACCTCTTCACATCTCTGAGACACAAGAGACAAAGTCAGGAGGGGAGGATGAGGATGAGAGGAGAGGAGAGAGATACTAGCCGTATACCCGGGGCCTGGGGATTGAGTGGTCAGACAGATCCTCCCAAGGAACAAGCTCGCCAACTGAAAAAATGAGTGACTGCCAGTGACCTTAGAGCCATTGGTTTGAATTAATTAAAGGATTGGAACTTCCGAGGAGGCCTGACATTTAAGCAATAACTCACTCCAGGCCATGGTATTTTGTCACTGCATCACACCTAAGGGCGAGACAACCCCCTTAAGTGTGATATAATGTAATGACAATACCAGTATACCCATGGCCTGGAGGGAGCTTAATTGCTTTTTAAAAATAGGTGATTAAATATGGCAACATGAACAATCATCATGACACATCCCTAAGTAGCCTGCACAAGCAATGTCGCACAACGCAAACACGTTGTGAGCTTGTTAGAATTGTCGAAATTTTGGAAAATGCAAAACAAAAATTATCATTCCCAAAATAGGGACGCCAGGTTGAAGATGGTTAAAAGTCAGGACACATTGCACACGCTGCATAATTGCCAATCATGTCAAAGTGAGTGACACCCACAGCCACAACAATAGAGCATTGGTTCTCAAAGTGGGGTCCGTGGACCCCCAGGGGTACTTCAGGGATTTTTACGGCTAGAGAAATCTTCTCTTATGGGGGTCCCTGGCATATCTTTTCAAATGGGGGTCCGCGGGCTAATAAGTGTCAATTTGAGGGTCCTTGACATGAAAAAGTTTGAGAACCACTGCACTAGACGGAGCGACCATGATCTGGTATACCACCCACATTTAGACATTTAAACATGGGAGAGTTCTCATTCTAGTACTGCCCTGCCACCAAAATGTGGAATGCCCCATTGAAGGATGTGTGACTTTGGTTTCTTTAAAAATCGGCCAGGAGACCAGAAGGGGAGGTAAATGTAATTTTGCCATCTTTTTTTGTACGGGAAAATGTGTTGATGACATGTATTATTGTGTTACTTTTTTATGTTACATTGATGAATTTAACACATAGGACCACAATGGAAACAAGTACCCAGGACCCTTTTGTGTTATCCTTTTAGCTTTATTGTCACACACTGTACCACATGCTGTTTACATATCCGACTAATCAAGTATTCAATCAATCAAAAAGTCAAATAATGGCTTGTATACATCGGCATGGCTCTAGTTATTATTACAGCACACCTATCAACCAATCAGATCGTGTGATTTGACCAACCCCCGTATTATAAAACGTTCTTCTCTACTTTCACTAGACAGTGCTGATTCAGTTCCCATTCAGGAACGTGGAAAAATACTATCAATGGATCTATTGATTGGTACATGACACTGATATGCCTGTATAGGTTGGAGGGTAGGGTAACTAACCACAGAGGATGTGGATATAACTCCAGCATGATGGGCTCTCTGGTTACACTGAAACATACAGTCCCCAACGCATTACATCACATTACATCACACACACACCAGTGTAGATTTCGTCGACTAAACTATGACGAAAAAACTATTTCATTTCAGCTAAAAAGCATCATTTTAGACTTTGGCTATTCAAAAATAGCAGATCTACAAGCTCATAGCGCGGCACCGAGTGCCGCGCTACGAGCTTGTAGATCTGCTATTTTTGAAAAATTATGAAAATGTGTGCAAATCTTTGAATATATATTGTTTTAAAGCGAACATTTTTAACTAAAATCTTTGCTTCTGGAGGGTCCCTGGAACGGCATATTTTGAGATGGGGGTCGGCGGCCAAATACATATCATTTTGGGGGTCCTTGACATCACTGAGCACCACTGATATAGAACACACACCAGTGTCGATTTCGTCGACTAAAACTATGACGAAAAATGTTCGTCGACTACCTTTTGTCACCGACTAAAACGAAGCAAAAACAAACTAAAAACTAAGCTATGATGACTAAAATTAAGACTAAATGAATATATATTGACAATTTCGTCAACGAATAAAAACTAGACTACAATGTTAGGGAGGGACTAGTGGAGCTCTGAAAATAGCAGATCTACAAGCTCACAAGGCCGCAGACGCCCATGTCAAAACATTTTGTTCCAGGGACCCCCAGAAGCAAAGATTTGAGTAACAAATGTATGTATATATATATATATATACACACATTTACCCCCCAAAAACCACAATTTAAAAAAATAGCAGATCTACAAGCTCATAGCGTGTTGAGCTTGTATATCTGCTATTTTGGCATAGCCAAAGTATAAAATGACACAGATGCTTTCCCTGTTTTAATGGGTGAACCTGTTAGTGGATAGTTTTACAACAGTTTACCATTAGTAAACTGAGTCGATAATGTGTGTGTGTGTGTGTGTGTGTGTGTGTGTGTGTGTGTGTGTGTGTGTGTGTGTGTGTGTGTGTGTGTGCGCGCGTGCGCACGTGCATGTGTGTGCAGTGTAATTCGCTGATGTGTGCAGGTTTGTCCGTGAGAATGCAAACACCAGCAATGTACCGACCATTACTATGGTCATTTTCCAACCAAAATGACACATCTTAAATCAGCTTAAAAACCCAAGCTTGGATTTAAACCCAATGTTTTCCTTTTCCTCCTCATTATGTCATCACTCTCCACTCCAGCGTGGGGCCATCTGCCCCTAATTCCTCCTCAACAGCTGTCAGGAGGAGGAGAAAGCGCCTCCTTCGCAACACACACACACACAACTACAGGACTCCTCTCTCTGTCTGCACACCCTCTGCACCGGCAGGTTCTCAAACTTTTCAATTTCAAGGACCCCCATAACTCTCAGGAGTTACACACCCGTTAGGGGCCATTTAGTTCCATTCCATGTGTACACTCTCAGGAGTTACACACCCGTAAGGGTCGATTTGGTTCCATGTGTACACTCTCAGGAGTTACACATCCGTAAGGGGCCATTTGGAACCCCCTCAAGCAATCAGCAGGGTCCCTGGACCACACTTTGAGACCCCCACTGCTCTACACACAACCATGACTTGTCCGCAGTGGTGTAAAAAAAAGTATACAAGTATTTGAATCAAAATACACTTAAAAGCACAGAAATTAAAAGTACAATGTATGCAAATCTAGAGTAAAAAAGTAATACCTCAACATGTTACTTGTCCGTCTCAACACAACCATGACTCGTCTGAATCCCATGGTATACATAGGACATGAAAGTTCGTCGGGATTGCAGCTTTAAAAGACCATTAATAACAGCGTGGCAGCCGGGGAGAGGATGACAGAGACCAGTGCCACTAGACACCAACCTTCCTCAGGTCCCCATCAGGAAGGCAGCGAGAGGAACTCGTGCCTCCAGGGACTCGTGGGGGGCAAGCCACAGAACATTTCCAGGCGGTGGATGCTCGCTGAACCCCCATGGCACCAAACGAGATGAGATTTCACCTCCGCTCGCCGACCCATTCCGGCTGAATTTCATTTCCCATATCCGTGTCGCTGCGCGAGCGGCGGAAAGAAACAAGAATGTATTGTGTAGCCCATTAAGACCTGAAGCCCATTTCTACAAAAATGTCTTCTAAATCCCAACAGTTTTCTGAAAAACGTACGTTTCTATATCAGTGGTTCTCAAACTGTTTTCATGTCAAGGACCCCCAAAATGATATGTATTTGGCCGCGGACCCCCATCTCAAAATATGTTGTTCCAGGGACTCGGTGCCGCGCTATGAGCTTGTAGATCTGCTATTTTTGAATAGCCAAAGTGTAAAATAATGCTTTTTTTGCTCAAATGAAAAAGTGACACAGATGCTTCTTCAGGTCTTAATGGGCTAGCTGCCGCGCGAGAGACCCGTCACTTGGAATGATAACCAGAACAGATTGTGTTTCATAGTACAGAAATTGTTCTGATTAAGGAGAACAGAAGGCACCCGAACTCTGCTTCCTAGCTGGGATGTGCCGGAGCAGGCAATGCTTTCCGTGAGCTTGATATATGAACTATAATACTGCAGGTCAGGAGGCAACTATTTCCTCTGGGCTCCTTTCTCTGCCTCTCAGAGCAGCCCTTCATTTAGTGTCCTTATAGTAACCTCAGATCCCAGGCCTGCGTTCCCTGAAAGAAAGCCTGCTGGGGAATTTAGAAGTGAAAAGTGGACAGATATTGACAGTATTATGGGGGCAGTGCTTGGTAGAGCCATTCCATCAAGAGGGAGGGGCTCACACCCAGGTGTTCACATCAAACTACTACTAAGTGAGATAATTAACGCTACGACAACACTAGCTGTTGATGTATTGTAGCTGGGTGGATGTCTTTAAAGGGATGGTTCACCCCCACAATGACTTTTTTTCTATCGATGATTAGTCACCCCATGGAGACACAAAGAGTCTCCTTTTTATCTCCTACCGAAACCGCTGGATACCGGTTCGCTGCTGGTCATCAAATTATTGGCTTAGGAATGCGACAAAAACTAAAAAATATCCATGAATTCAAGTGTCTATTGGGTGACTAATCGATAGGAAAAAAAGTGTTTTTTTTGCGTGAACTATCCCTTTAAATGATACCATTTTGTGCAGTGCTACGAGATGCTACAATTCTCATTAGGAGTGAAAAGGAGTGACCAGATCAGAAATGACTACATCAGATGATCAGCCCAGTTTAGAAGGTTTGGGATAAAACATGAGAGGCGAGGGGTTGAGATGGTTTGGACATGCGTGCAGAGGAGGGATCAGGAGTACATTGGGAGAAGGATGCTGAAGATGGAGCTGCCAGGCAAGAGGAGAAAGAGGAGGTTTATGGATGCGGTGAGAGAGAGGACATGCAGGTGGCTGGAATGACCGAGGAAGATGCAGAGAACAGAAGCAGATGGAAACAGATGATACGCTATGGCGAGCCCTGATGGGAATTAGCCAGAAGAAGAAGAAGATTATGTGCACTGCATATACATGCTCACTGCAATGTTTTCATACAATCTTCCATTTTTTCTGATCGATATACTGTGAGTCATACATGGGCAACTGGCGCCCCGGGGGCCACATGCGGCCCCCACCTTCACTTAATGCGGCCCGCAGGTTAATATCGGAATACTGATATATTATTGATTTCAGCTGTTACAATTCCAAACATGCAAACACGACCCGCTTTAATAACTTCAGTCTATCGTAGCTTAATGAGTAGTATTACAATTCTATTGTCTTTTTATGTCCAATGTATTTGTATTTAAGTTAATAAAGTTAACATAAGTATAACTAAATGCATTTGAAATTAAATTAAAATGTTACTTTTCAGGATTCCAATTTAATAATAGCCAAAAAGAATCTGGAATCCAATTCAAAAGTAGCAAAAATAACAGATCTACAAGCTCAAAACGCGTCGCACCGCGACGCGTTTTGAGCTTGTAGATCGGCTATTCAAAAATCAATGAATGCTAGCTAGTATGTTGATGCTTGCCTCTTTAACTGCATCAGTTTCCTCACCTAAAATGCTGATTGATTATCTTTAAAACGTCAATAATAGCCCAACCTTCAGCGGTAGCTAATGCAGCAAAAGGCAGCATCCATAGAGACGCTAAAATTGGCTCATGAATCTTTTATTCTTTTACCGCAGGGGTTCCAAAAAAAAATAAAAGAACCATCTATTATGTCTGCGAAGCTGGAATTTGCAACCTACCCAACGCAACCCCTCCCCCTGCCTCCCCCTGCCCTGCCTGCATTATTGAGAAGGCACCTTAGAAAGGGATGAGCCATGCTGTGTGTTCTAATATCCCCCTATTAAGTTTCAAAATTAAGTGAAATGCACTATTTGAGTGTCTCCTTGACCGTATTCTCTGTGTGTGTGTGTGTGTGTGTGTGTGTGTGTGTGTGTGTGTGTGTGTGTGTGTGTGTGTGTGTGTGTGTGTGTGTGTGTGTGTGTGTGTGTGTGTTGTGAGACAGCTGTTTTTTTGCAAGCGTTAGCAAAAGTGAACCGCCACGCACTACCTGTCTCAGCAAGTTGAACATCCCAATTATCTTGTTAGTTCCTTCACAGAGGCAAAACTGTACGCTTAAAGCATGCTTCTGCCAAGGGACCGGGGATACTTCCATCAATGAAATATAGATAAGGCAAAAGATGTGGCAAGAATTACTCATCTAGGAAGAATGAAAGGCCAGCAATTGGATTTCTGAAATTGGAAATGTCAGGGTCTGCCCCAAGCCAAGTTTGCAGATGGCTCCTTCAAAACCCCCAGAAAATGACATGGGGCTTTTGGGGAGGCACTTTTCATGGGAGAGAGAGAGAAGATGACCTCAAACCTCACGTTTGCTCTGGCTCCTGAATCAGCGGTATCATACCCACAATGCATTGTGGGCAGTGGTGTAAAGTAGGTACATTTACTCAAGTACTGTACTTAAGTACAATTTTGAGGTATTTCTACTTTACTTGAGTATTTCCAATTCTTTTACTTCTACTCCACTACATCTCTGAGGCAAATATTGTACTTTTACTCTTTTATGTTTTCAATTATTTGAAAACTTTAGTTACTACTTCCTTGCAGATATAAATTATTACATTATAAAACATACATTAACCACTTTAGCCCTATTTTATACCTAGGCTATTTGAAAATAGCTGATCTACAAGCTCGATGCGATGCCGTTGTGAGCTTGTAGATCTGCTATTTTCAAATATTTTAGTACTTTTACTTTTGGTACTTTAAGTATATTTTGATGCCAATACTTTTGTACTTCTACTCAAGTAAATGTTAGAATTCTGGACTTTTACTTGTAACAGAGTATTTCTACATTGCAGTATTAATACTTTTACTCAAGCAAAACATTCGAGTGCTTTTTCCACCACTGATTGTGGGTATGAAAAACACCAGATGCTGAGCGGAGCGAAACCAAATTCAGGTACAAACGTCAAAATGGTTGTGTTTAGGCATGATGTTACAGAAGGTTATGTTTAGTTAAGGGTAACAGTTAAGGGGACAGCAGAAAGATCCATGCCTCTGCATTTGATCGCCATTCATTTTTATGGCAGTCTGACCTGTACAAAAATGTTCTACATTTTGTCAAAACATTTGTAAAATAGCTAAGAAATAGGCGGTCTACAGTGAGCTTGTAGACTGACAATTTTGGCCATTATGTTGTACGAAGTAGTATGGTTAAGACAAAGTTTAAATGTACACTGAGGATGTTATTGTGTAGGGAATAGCAATGTTGTTGAATAGTCAACTCATTTAATTAAATTATTGAAGTGTTATGTGTTACCATTAGCGCTGTTTGCAATTCTGCCTGATTATGGTAAAATATTTATGCGTTTATCTGCATATGACATGGTAAATTGCGACTACCATATATTTACATTTTTATCCTTGTTAATTCCATACAGTTTATTCTCTTCTTTAATTCCCTTGGAAAGTTTCCAACTTTGAATATTCCAAAAACTTTGCAGCCCTGGAGGTTTAAACTCATCACTAAAAGGACCCTGAACAGCTTCGGTGATTTTATTGTAGCCTGGCTGCAAATGAATCACAATGAGATAGAAATATGTAAATATAAATATTAACAGTGTCAGGGTTGCTTCAATGAGATGGCATGGCCTAGTTTTAGTGCACGCACGCACGCACGCACGCACGCACGCACGCACGCACGCATGCATGACTATACTTGGCAGGACAAAAAATTCAGGACAGCATTGACAATAGCTGACAGTAGCCAAAAAATTGCTGAAAAATTGCAATCTACAAACTTGAGCATTTATTGTAGAATTCACCAAAGATTTCATGATAAATAACCCTGTTCCATTTTCATTCATAGGGATATTTTACTTTAAAACACTTTTGGGGATGATTTGAACGTCTAATCCCCATACTGTTTTCAAGTTGCTTGATTCAGTACTACACGCCGTCTTCATGAACCCAATGTATGTCTGGCAACCCTGTCGGCCACACCAGCCCAGAGTCATTTTGTCTTTTAAAACAAAATGCCAGACGCCAGAGGGTTAACTCTTTGCTTCTCATGAAATATCTGAGATCATTAGGATTTTCTGGAAGATTGAACATGCATTCTATTGCTGGTTTGCCCACTTCAAATACTCTTTAATCTTAAGATAACGAATAACCGAAAATAGCCCATCTACAAGCTTACAACACGTCGTAGGCAGCACAAGCAGTGTTGTAGGCTTGTAGATAGACTATTTTTGGCGGATGGCATGCTTCCATAAAAGACGTGCCTTCTATATGGAATCCAAATGACTGAAATCAGTCGTGGTGACTGGGAACTCTAATCCACGGAGAGACAGACACACACACACACACAAGACGGCTCATCCCCGTAGGATGGAAGGAAAAAAGACACAAAATCAAGTGAATCATGTGAGCAAGAGTGCGTATTCTTTTTAAATAAAATTCGAAAACGTGTGCGGAATTGGACACCATTACACTTAGTTAGCGTCATCTGTCCCCCCCCAAAGACGCAGGCAGTTGGCTGTCGCTTATGACTCATCTATACTTTCATATAAATGAGTGTAGAGAGAGAGAGAGAAAAAAACAGTGTATACTGTTGAATGAATGTACACTGGGCTCACAGCTGTGGCTGCCCTGCCAAGCGTGGGAAATAACCATGTTAGCTTCTTCTCGTGTTACCGTGATATTGCAGCATTTCTTCCCACTCTGGGCTGCTATCGATTACCATGATTATCATGAGCTTTAAAAGCTCCAGTGCTTTCTTGATACTTTCTTTTCCCCATATATGAAGACTAATCTGCAACATTAGCGGAATGTGGCCGGTGTCGAATTCAAGGCCGTGTGCATCCGAGTGTGGAAAGGAAATTAATCCTTGCGCGAGCGATGCCACGCGGAAGGAGACGTAGGCCAAGGGTTCCCAAACGTTTCAAGCCGCGACCCCCCCCAAAAAATAATCATATTTTAACTGGGGACCCCCCCACCCTGACAAGCCCTTGGCATTACATTTAGTTTGACTTGGTTCCACAGACAACTATATATTGTGAAAATAGCCAAACTACAAGCTCACAGGTTCCACAGATAAATATATATTGTGATAAAACAATGTTGCATATTAAGCTAATCATCTGGGGACCCCCCCAAATAATTTGGGGACCCCCAATTTGGGAACCACTGGCGTAGGCCACTGTTTCTCAAAGTCTGGTTCGAGGGCCCACCAGGGGTCCGGTATGGGCCCCAAAATGAGAGTACAAATGGAGCCATTTTTTGTCTTTGAGACCCCCAATCTACACGGTGAAATGATCTGTGTTCATGTACTGTAACTCTGAGAGCGTAAAAATTGAACCAAATGACGCTCTCGGAGTTACAGACCCATTAAAAAGGTCAATTTTGGGGGTCCTTGACATGAAAAAGTTTGAAAACCACAGCTTTAGACGCTGGTGAACACCACCTGCTACAGTATGCCAAACACGCACGCATATGCACACACAGCAATTGTGTACACAAGCAATCGCACAAAGTAGGCCAAATACACACCCTACCCAGCCAGGGACATCAATATTTGAGGTATGACTCAACCTAATGAACAGGTTGTTGAGATCTATTACGGCGTTTCCCAACCTACGGGCCGGGGCCCACTGGTGGGCCGTGAGGGTATTGCAAGTGGGCCCCCAAATAATTGCCAAAACACTAAGATTCTTATGTTACAGCTGCACTACTGTATGTAACTTTCCTCTTCTTCTCCCGGATTTGAACCCTGGTTTCAAGTGCAAGTGCTGACATTTTTACCATTGAGCTAATAGAGTCTGCCTGCTTGCTCATGGGATAAATTGAATCTTCACCATCAGGTAAAAAATTGTGTCAGATCCTGTGTCTAGGTGAGACATGACCTTTGACACCATCTAAATGTCTCAATAGAAGAGCAGGGAGACAAAATACAACCACCGCAATTGTATAAGTTATATTGTATTAACATACTCTACCATACAGATTGGGAAAAAAATCAATAAATATCCAAGGAAGAACACACAATCACATGATTAAAATAAACAGCGAATATTGCACACCAAGTATCCAAGCACCCAATATGACCACTTAAGACGGTTAAATGGTCAGGTGGGTGGGCATTCGCTGTCCGGGAATGCTTTCGGGATTTTCAAGTGGGCCCTGATCCAGAAAAGGTCGGGAACCACATGATGTAGTCAAACCAAAGCTTTCAGGCTCTGTATTCTTCCTCTGTAAAAGCCAGGCTAAAAATGCAATCAAGCCTTTGTTATGGATCTGACTGCCGCAGTGTGAGTTATTGACAAAGCCATTTCAGTGGAAGTATAGGCATCAACACTCAGAGGTTGGTTCTCCTCTCCGACACGGAGCTTATCCATTCATTTCAAGCTTCACAAAAGGAGAAGATCTCGTGATTATCTGACCCATTTAATTAGTGTCAGATGGTACGACCTCCATAACATTAACAGTTTGAAGCGGCCTTTATAGCAGTGCTTCTCTAAGTGGGGTCCGGGGACCCCCCCTCCCAGGACGTTCCAAGGGGTCCCCAGCTAAATATGTATATTAAAAAAAACACTAGCATAGAGCCCTCAAGCTCACAACGCGTCACGCTGCGACGCGTTTTGAGCTTGTCGATCGGCTATTTTCAGCTAAAGCTTTCCCCCAAAAAAACGGAAGCTGGGGTTTAAGTGCTTAATATAGCATAAAAATCACTTTAATCCTACAGTGTATACATCGTTTATTTGAAAATAGCAGACCTACAAGTACAAGCTCAGAACGAGTCACAATTTTTTCAAAGAATCTTGAAAAGATTTTTTTTTTAAATCACAAATCTGGCACAAAATATTTCCAGATGGGGGTATGTGGCCAAATACATATTAATTTGGGGGGGGGGGGGCTCGACATGAAAATGTCTGAGAACCCTTGAATTATATTTCAGACTTAATAGACTTGAGCGTTTTTACGTTGAACTAAAACTGTACAAATCCTCAAGGACAACCAAACTAGTTATTTCCAGGCCTACTGTAACTTTTCAAGTGCAAGAGTTGAACATTTTCTGTTCCAAATCAGACGTGCCCATCGTTAAAATCTGACACATTTTCTCACAGAATAATGAGCTGTCTCTTTCTCTCTGTCGTGCTTGAAATAATCATATCTTAAGGGTAATATTTCCATGTAATTGTTAACGAGATTAGATGGTGCTCTGACAGACGGGGATATGGTAAGGTAATCAGAGCCTTGTCATGATTGGCCAGTGGTGGAAACTAAGTACATTTACATCTAAGTACTGTAACTGAAGTACAATTTTAAGTACAATTTTGAGGTATTTTTACTTAACTTTTTTGTTTTTAATACTTTATACTTCTATCAATTACACACCCCATGAAGCCTTAAATTCATGGAGTTTTTTTAGTTTTTGTCTCGTTCCTAAGCCAATAATTTGATGACAGATGCTAATTTCTCCAGTAGGAGACTCAAAGTTGATACTTTGAGTCTCCTACCGGAGCCGCCTCCGATCATCAAATTATTGGCTTAGGAATGCGACAAAAACAAAAAACTTCTCCATGAATTCAAGTCTCCATGGGGTGTGTAATTGATAGAAAAAAAGTCATTTTGGGGGTGAACTATCCCTTTAATTTGTGACCACTGTGTCACAATCCATTCACAGCCCCAGGTTGCTCTGACAAGCAGGCTGGTATTACAGTGTTTGTCAGAGCTTAATTAACAGTCACTTGAATGTCATGTTTGACTCATTACTGTGACTCATGACTCATCACTCTGACTCACGACTCGCCGTCCTGTGAGACGAGACCGGCGTTCTTCTCTGCTGCTGCTTCACATTAGTGGAGAAAGACCCTCACGACTCGTACACGTGTCTCGAGCAGAACAACAGCTCACTAATGACGCATGCAAAAAAAACGTAATGAGGTGAATATCACACAATCAATCACATAGAATGAACAAGAATCTACTGAGAATAGGGGCAGTTGATCACTATAATCTAGGGCTGCAAGCAACAATTATTTTATCAGCCATTATTCTATCGATTAATGTTTCGATTAATCGAGAAGAACGTCTCTTTATATATCGTTGGTGTCGGGCAGAAAACTCGCATCTTTTTGTGTTTTTTTCATAAATTAACTCCCTACTTGATCATACTGCTGTGTCACACAAAAGCATCACATTTGTCCCAATATAAATACAAAATAATCGAAGCATGTATAGCTTGCCGCTTATCAGAAATGGACATTGTAAAATAAAATGTATAGAAGATATTTTAAAACATATTTTCGTGAACGGAAATGACGCACAGATGACAGCTTCCGTTCTCGGCTTTCGGGAGGTGTAGTTCCAGACTCTTTTTGGAGATTGTGGAATAGTTGTCTGGCTACGCGAGACTAATAACAAAACAAAAGGATAACAGGATCGTTTTCAGTAGCTAGAGTATTAAACGGAAACTGGGACAGAGGCAGAAGGATGGGGGGGGGGGGGGGTATATCTAGACAAAATCCCCGGAGGGGAGTGAATCTGACTGGGAGAGTTGCTCCTGAAATGGAATGGTGTGTGTATGTGTGTGTGTGTGTGTGTGTGTGTGTGTGTGTGTGTGTGTGTGTGTGTGTGTGTGTGTGTGTGTGTGTGTGTGTGTGTGTGTGTGTGTGTGTGTGTGTGTGTGTGTGCGCGCGTGTGCGCGTGCGTGCAGGGGAACATGAAACCCAGTCAGACGAGACCAGACCAGACACAAAGAAAGGGCTCCAGCCATGGCTGGGGAGGCAGCCAAACTCTTGAGCGGCACGCTCTCTACAGCAGGGGGACAACCCGTCTCTGTGGATCACGGCCTAGTTCCCTAAAAAAAAAATAGATTCACCATCATCAGATATAATAATATCCCCCGAAACAGAGGAACGGGAAGATATATATAATTAAGAAAAAGAGGTTGCACATCAGCAATGGGTTTTCTCAGTGGAGTGCACCAATAAACGAACGCTTTATGGGTGTGTGCCAATAAAAAAGTGGAAATGTGAGTACTTTGTCCTCCATTGATGTGAAATTTTGGATGTGCTACCTTTTTGGGGATTATTTTAATTCCCACTTTTGATGGGAAGAGATAAGAGAAAATAGTCGATCTACAAGCTCACTGCGACGCGTTGTGAGCTTGTAAATCAGATATTTTCACTACTTGTGTGCGACACTCTTGAATGATGAGGTAGGGTATTCATAGAAAAAAAACGAAAAAAGGTGAAATATGGAGATACGCGCATTCTGCCCGGCGGCAACAACGAAATATATAAATATTATATAAGTATTGGGTCAAGGTAGCCGTTGTTAATGGTATTCTCTTTGAAAGGGCAGGTCCGTATAGACACACAGTATTATGCTGTTTACTTCTGGGCCAGCAGGTGAAGAATTTATGCTTATTGATTTATGCTTACGCCATACGATGGTTCCACTCGCTGAAAATATGGCTTCTTGTTATGCCATATAGGCTACCTGTACATGTCATGACCATAATTATTACACCGTTATGAATAATTAATAACTAATCTATTCACGTGTGGACTACTGCAAATTTTCTTTACTCCTGTCTCTCCGAAAAAAAATCCATCCACCGGTTAGGTTCAAAATGCCGCAGCTCGCCTTTTAACTGGATCCAGAAAGTTCAACCACATCACACCTAGCTTGGCCTCCTTCCACTGGCTGCCGATTTTAAAATTCTGTTAATTACATACGAGGCTAGGTCCGGCCTTGCTCCGTCCTACGATTCGGACCTACTTGAACCCTACGAGCCAACTCGTGAGCTTAGATCATCGGGCATAGCACTGCTTACCGTTCAAACGGGTCGCAAAAAAACTAAAGGAGACCGGGCCTTTGGTATTTGCTACTCGAGCTCTCGACACTTTGGAATGCCTTGCCACAGGGGATCAGGCTTGCCGAGTCGGTGTCCAGATTTAAATCGCTTCTGAAAGCTCACCTTTACAAAGCTGCTTTTGACCCCCAACCTTCGCAGTTTTGATGTATCTTTTGATGTATTTTTTGTTTTTATCTATTGTTATGTTTATGGATTTATTTCTTGTGTTGTGTGTTCTTTTCTGCTATAAGCAGAACTTGTCTGTCATGGTTATTGGTGCATGTCATGTTTTCCGATTTCTTCTGTTAAAGGACGACTTCACCCATTTTCAACCTAACCTTCATATAATTGGTCCTCACTAATGCTCATGATAAAATGGTACAATTCTTTTTACTCGGTCTGTGTCTCATAGGAGGGCTGTGGACAGCCCTCCTACAGTATGTACAATCAACATATTTCTTACTCTAGATTCCTTGGATCATGACGTAATTTATAGGACCTTGTGCCAGACTTTTTGCTACTACTCCTACAGATTTTGTCCAAATCTCACAACATCTTTTTCAGATCCCATTCCAATTGGCTACTGACTGCCTTCCAAAGTTTGCGGGCCCTGGATAGGCATCCCGGCCTGGCGGAGACCTGCATGTGCTCGCATTTGGATCACAAAACATTTTGTTGTTAAATGTTTTGTATATGTGTGTTTATATTGTACTATTGTCTTTAGGAGTAGGACCCCCTCCGAAAACGAGATGCTTCATCTCAAAAGGGCTATTGCTAAATAAATAATTTCAATCAAATGAGCCTGATCTACAAGCTCACTTGTAGATGATCGTAAACTGTAAATAAAGCGCGAGCCAAAACAGATGTGGTTTTGCCTCCTTCTTCCCAGTTGTATTTGTTAACGGACTCATTGTGTCAGCAGCAGCAGCACTGTAAATAAGGCCTGCAGCCAGTGGTGGAAAAAGTATTCAAATGCTTTACTTAAGTAAAAGTACCAATACTGCAAGTAAATGTACTTAGTTACTTTCCACCACTGCCTGCAGCCGTTCCTGCCGTTATACCGTTCAGCTGCTGTCAAACACATCACATCGTAACGCAGCCGGGGCCAATGAGGCCATGATGGAGAATTAGCTGCCTTTACACTGCATCTGTTGTTGCTGTCAGGGCCAGGCCACTCAGCCACTGACACTATGAGCGCAGTGCTGTTGCCAGATTTAAGGGAGAGATATAAGCAAATCAAGGTCTAATGAAAACAAGCACTAAAGAAGTGACATAGCTATACGGGATATTTGATATACAAGAGCTTGTACTGTAGATCTGCTATTTTAAACAACAACAAAAATACAATTACAAAATCCTTGGGGGAAATAATATTTGAATATTTTAAAAACATTTTAACAACACAAATCTTGTATGGGGGTCCCTGGCACAAAATATTTTCAGATGAGAGGTCTGTGGACATGAAAATGTTAAAGAACCACTGGTTTAAACAACATTTAGGAAGCAAGCCCCAAAACAGCCCCTACACTTTAAAAACAAACCCAAAGTCGCTTATCGTCGCCTTGCTAAACTAATGGCCTGAGTCATTTTTTTAAAGTTTTTCAGGAAAAATAAAAACTGATCTAAAACAAAACTATATGATATTTCTTAATCATTTCACCCAAAATGTTTATAACAAATTATGACTATTTAAATAGAAATAAGACTGTCTGTCAGTTATGTAACATAAGAGGCTTAAATCTGACTTTAAAAAAAATGCAAAAAAAAATACAAAATGGCCTAAATCAGTAAAGAATTTGGCTTAAGTCTCAAAACCATGTGACTTAGGACAAAAAAAGGCCTATTTTGTCATAAGTCACACTAGGTAGTTAGGCCATTATACTAAAAGGGGAGTGAACAGCATGATCCTTTTCAATTAGGAGATGGGCGATTTTACCAGAGGTGGCCAGTGTCATGAGGAGCTGACTTAGGCAAAAATATCATTTTCCTCAAAAAATGACATAGGCCATTAGTTTAGCAAGGTGACGTTATAATAAGCAGACGTGGCAACACTGCATGAGCGCCTCTCATCAGCACAGGGAAGTAACTAAGTACATCTACTCAAGTACACAGCACTGAAGTGCACAATTTCTATTTTTAAATACTTCTACTCCACTACATCTCAGAGGCAATTATTGTACTTTTTTACTCCACTACAATTATTTGACAAGTTTAGTTATAAGTTACTTTGCAGATTTAGATTATTATTACAAAACAATACATTTTACACTTGGGATATTAAAAAAAATATGTACAAGCTCAGAAAAACAATTGTGTACTTTTACTTCTGTATATTTTGATGCCCATACTTGCGTACTTCTACTCAAGTAAAAATGTGCCTTTTACTTGTAACAGAGCATTTCTACATGTTAATGTCACTACTTTTACATTAAGTAAGACAAATCTGAGTAGGCCTACTTCTTCCCCCCACCACCTTTCATACAGTATATCCCTCTATGTATCTACAGTACACTAAGTGACAGCTCTCTATCAATCTGCTACAGAGGGAGGGAGGGAGAGAGGGAGGGAGGGAGGGAGGGGCGGTTCGATAGGAAGCCGGGGTCCGCCCGCTGGCCGGCCGGCTGGCTGGGCTGGCTGATTCCATTACGCATCAAAATGAACGCGATTAGGGCTGAAATTGGATCTGGGATGCGGCAATCCTCCCAACGCGTCGACTGCTCGTAATTTCATGTATATATATATTTCTGTTTTCCCCCACCGACCGGCTAGCTGAGTCTGTCTGTCTGTCTGTCTGTCTGTCTGTCTGTCTGTCTGTCTGTCTGTCTGTGACTCCCTCTCCCCATCTCACTCTCTCTTGCTCTCTCTCTACTGCAGGATCTGCAGAGCAGGGAGGTTATTCAGAGTTCTAGTCGAGAGGTATTTAAAAACAGTGGTGTAAAGTAACTAAGTACATTTACTCAAGTCTGTACTTGAGAACAATTTTGAGGTATGTTTTACTTTACTGGAGTATTTACAGTTTTCAGTAGGCCTACTTTTACTTCTACTCCACTACATCTCAGAGTAAAATATTGTACTTTTACTCCACTACAATTATTTGAAAACTTTAGTTACTAGTTACTTTGCTGATATAAGGCGGGGTTTTCTCGGTTGAGAATCTAACCGGGCCAACCAGGATCGGGATAATCCGGTATGAACCAATCGCCAAAGAGTACCCCTTTGGCCACGCCCCCATCTCAGAAAACGGCTGCACTGAGAGGGCTTCAGACTGAATAATGGAGTGAACACTATTAAAATTCAGGCTGAGTGTCAGGCTACCCTCAGGGTCCATTTGGTTACATTTGTCACGCCGGAGGGCGAAGATAATATGTTTTCAGCTGCGTGATTACAAACGGGCTCATTTAAATACAGTGTGTGTTAAATGTATCGGCTACGTATGTCTGTACTCTCACACCGACATTGAACAAAAGGAATGCCCACACCGAGGTCTAAGGATGCTTGTCAAGTAGGCTACTTAAAGGGATAGTTCACCCCCAAAATGACTTTTTTTCTTGAATTCATGGATATCTTTTTGTTTTTGTCAAATTGACAAGAAACAAAATGTACAATTGTTATGGTCTGAAGCACTGTCAATGCCGCAAGGCATGTGTGTGAGTGCGTGCGGGCGGCAGGCAAGTTCGTGTTCATGTACTGTAGCCTAGTATTTAGGTGGCCTGGAAGGCTGTATGACTCCCGGCCTGAATTACAGGCCCAGTCCGGGCCTGACAGACAGAAGGAGGGGGGGGGGGGGGGAGAGAGAGAGAGAGAGAGAGAGAGAGAGAGAGAGAGAGAGAGAGAGAGAGAGAGAGACGCAGAGACAGACAGAGAGAGAGAGACAGAGAGAGAGAGAGAGAGAGCACTCTCTCTCTCTCAGGACTTCCCTGGTTGGAGCAAAGCCTTTCATTTCAGTCACAGCACTTTTTATGGATGTGGTGAATAATCCTGTGGAGGAGGAGGAGGAGGAGGAGGAGGAGGAGGAGGAGGCTGCCAGCAAACACTGTGTGAATTAGCCAATTATTATTTGTTTTTCCTGCAAGACTTCCAGGATTTCCATCATGTTGACCCGCCGTCCGCTTAAACTCCGACACACGTCGGCTTGGAGAGGCGCACACGCACACGCACACACACACACACACACACACACACACACACACACACACACACACACACACACACGCAGCAGGAGCATGGGGCTTATATAAGAGAGATAGAGGCTCTGGTGTGCCGATGCCGCCGCCGCCGCCGCTGCTTTTATCTTGTTGACACTGGCTGTGAAAACAAGGTGCACTTAGCACCCTGGCGGGGTCCCTACTCAAACCAGTTGGCTCAGATAAGGGCTCCCGCGGTGCCCGGTGTAAGAGAGACAATGTAAAAGCATTCATACTTAGGATAAAACCCCTCGGGAGAAGTCATCCCACATCATCACACAGCCGCCCCGCAGAGGGTGATAAACCAACCACCGCCTTCCCACTGCACTCCATGGTTGTATTCCCAAAACCGTATATATACGGTTTTGGCACCCAATGTGTTAATAGGTTAAAGGGACCCCCCCCCCCAAATGACTTTCTTTCTATCGATTAGTCACCCCATGGAGACTTGAGTTCATGGATGTTGTTTTAGTTTTTGTCGCATTCCTAAGCCAATCAATTTGATGACCAGCGGACCGGTTAGGCAGCGGTTCCGGTAGGAGATACAAAGGAGACTCTTTGAACCGCTCCCTAACCCATCAAATTATTGGCTTAGGAATGCGACAAAAACTAAAACAACATCCATGGATTCAAGTCTCCATGTGGTGACTAATCGATTAATAATCGTCATTTTTGGGGGTGAACTATCCCTTTAATTTATACGGAAAAAAAACACAAAAAGTTAGAATATGGAAATAGGAGGTTTCTCTGCCCGACAACAGCGATTATAACCTCCTCCTGGCCCCCCCACAGCCACTTGTCACTAAGTACAGTACAGTGGGTGACTGTGGGACTGCGCCTCTAACCTGGCTGGGTGCCAGCACTCTATCTGGAGGTGGCGCACCCAGGGGTGTGAAGTTTAGCAAAGTACGCATTCCCTCAAGTACTGTACTTTCAGTAGGCCTACAATTGTGAGGTACTTTTACTTTGCTTAACCCATTAAGACCGGGAAAGCATCTTGTGTCATTTTAAGATTTCTTTGGGTTATTCAAAAATAGCAGATCTACAAGCTCATAGCGCGGCACCGAGTGCCGCGCTATGAGCTTGTAGATCTGCTATTTTTGAGTGGTGCCAACCACTCCTACATTTGACATTGTCCGTGTGTCCGTATGTCCGTCCGTATGTTTGAGCACGGCTGATTGGTCAAGCTTCACGTGACACGTGACAATATGTTGTCACGTGTCACGTGACAACATATTGCCACACAAGGATGCAACCAGTTACACTTTCAAAGGCACCACTCTCTTCACACTGGGTGTGATTTTTTTTTTAAATTTTGTAAATGTGTGCAAATCTTTGAATATATATATTTTTTAAAGCGAACATCTGTAACTCAAATCTTTGCTTCTGGGGGGGTCCCTGGAACAACACATTTTGAGATGGGAGTCCGCGGCCAAATACATATCTAAAAATGTTTTCTAAATCCTAACAGTACGTTGCTATATCAGTAGTGCTCCAACTTTTCCATTTCAAGGACCCCCAAAATGATATGTGTTTGGCCGCAGACCCCCCCCATCTCAAAATATGTTGTTCCAGGGACCCCCAGAAGCACAGATCGGAGTTAAAAAATATTCGCTTTAAAACATAATATATATTCAAAGATTTGCACAAATTCTCCAAGATTTTTCCAAAAAAAAATAGCAGATATACAAGCTCATGAGCTTGTATATCTGTTATTTTTGAATAGCCAAAGAAATCTTAAAATGACAAAGATGCGTTTCCGGATTGAATGGGTTGCAACAAGCACGAATGCTACGGCACAAAAGTAACACATGATATTATTAAAATGCTATACGTGTCGTTTTGTTTTGGAACCAGCCATTCTTCTCTCTCCACATTTAGACCATGCATAAATAGATAAAACTAGCAAGTGATGAGAATAAATGCGTTGAGCTATGAATAAAAGAATGAGGGGGGGGGGGGGGGGGGGGGGATGAGGTCCCTGTGGACCAGATATTTCACCAAAGATGAAATGCTTGAAACGAGCTTCAATTATTAATTAGCAATAAGCAGAGGAGCAGGGCAGAGAGAGAGAGAGAAGGGATGATAGAACAGATGATTTGTGTGGTACAGACGGATCTTTCAGCATATCCTATCCCATATAACATGCAGCTGTTTAAGCTGGTCTGGCTGCCGGGTCTGCCGGGTCGACTTAAAAACAACCACACCAACAACAACAACCACACCAACAACACCGTTCTATCAAGTGGATGTTTGAGCCAGAAGTGTCTGCTCCCTGCACGGCACGCTGGAGCTGATGGTTAACCCATTGAGGTTAACCCATTCAGTCCGCGAACGCATCTCTGTCATTTTAGATTTCTTTGGCTATTCAAAAATGGCAGATATACAAGCTCAACAACAATAATATTTAGTACAACAACAATATTTTGTTCCAGGGACCCGCAGAAGTAAAGATTTGAGCTACAAATGTTATCTTTAAAAAAATACATCTATTCAAGGATTTGAACACATTTTCATGATTTTTCAAAAATAGCAGATCTACGAGCTCATAGCGCGGCACTCGGTGCCGCGCTATGAGCTTGTAGATCTGCTATTTTTGAATAGCCAAAGTGTAAAATAATGCTTTTTAGCTACATCAGTCTTTCTCAATGTTTTTTGTTTTCAAGGACCCTCAGTTCGCTATACATTTACGCCACGGACCCCCACAACTCAGAGAGCGTATAAATGGAACAGACCTACAAGGGTTCCATTTGTACAACTTCGGATAAGTTACAGGTTGTAAGGGTCTATTTGGTTCCTAACAATCAATAATTTAGCTGAGAACCCCCTCGAGGACCCCTGCAGCCCTACAAAGCTGCAGTAACTACGTTTTTGGACATACTCACTTATTTGTGTATCCCAAATGGTCAAATTATAGCCTTCGTGATTTGAAACAATTACCTCAAGAACAGATATTACAATTAGTGTAATAGCCCTTATATGCCGATAACCCATTTGGGCCGACCAATTGAAACACTTTTAAACCCTTTTACCAGTTAAATTATTTGCGTAGTTACTGCACTTTGGCTTTGTATAGGGCAGCCTGGGGGTCCGCCGGACCCAATGCACTTGAGAGCCAGTGAGTTAACGTATAATCCAAAGGCCATTGGCAGCGAGCGAGCCTTCATGAAACATTTCTCGGTACAGTAGAGCTCGATATCAATATTTACACACTACTGTCTCCTAAAATCATGCGAAAGAGCACTCGGCATTGGGCTGCAACGCACAAGCGATGCTGCCTCTCGCTGCTATAGCCCAAAAAAATTCAGCCGAAAAAAAAGACATGAGCCACTCGACTCCGGTTGAAAATAAGATCAAATAATTGGCCATTACGGGGGCTTCTCTTTCTTAGCTAGACCCATGGAGCCCTGTCAGAGTGTGAGAGCCTGTGATCATAAAACTTAAGTTACAACGAGACATAACTTTCATTATGTCTTGTAAGCCGTACCCACCCTCGGGGTCTACGACGTGGGGCTGTCAAGCCTCAGCCAATCAAAGCTCTAATGGGCTAAAAGGACACGGGACGAGCGCCTCCGTTACAGCAGGCCTGCCACAAAGTCTGCCGGCAACAATTAGTGTGTCGAAACAAAGCACAACAAACAGGGAGACTTTTACAGACTTACACATCCATACTGTACCAGCGAGAGGGAAGATGTACAGTATAAGACATTGGTTCTCAAAGTGAACCAGGGGTCCTTGGGGGGGGTACCAAGGGGTCCCCAGCAAAATGTGTTAATATAGCGTCACAATAAGTTTAACCTTTTATACTTTGGCTATTCAAAAATAGCAGATCTACAAGCTCATACCGCGGCACCGAGTGCTGCGCTATGAGCTTGTAGATCTGCTATTTTTGAAAAATCGTGAAAATGTGTGCAAACCTTTGAATATATATATATTTTTATGCGAACGTTCTTAACTCAAATCTGTGCTTCTGGGGGTCCCTGGAACAAAATATTTGAGATGGCAAATACATATCATTTTGGGGGTCCTTGGCATGAAAAAGTTTGAGAACCACTGGTAGAAGACGGTACTGAGACAAGCCACGCTGTACGGCTTGGAACTTTTTTGAAAAATTAAGACACATTTTTGCTCGAGTATTTCTTAAAATATGACTCAAAAATGCAAGCTATGATTTTGTGCAACATGTTTACAGTTTGTGGACTACCACAAACAGACGAGGCCTCACCCAACCCCCATCCCCCGTAATCCTAACCCCCCCCCCCCAGGTTGGAACGCACACATGTAGTTCACTGAGGGAGTGTAGATTTGACTAGTCTATTAATAGTTGATGAGCTTTCCCCTGTCAGAGCGCTAGGTACACTGCCCCCACTATTTGGCCTAATTGCATTTCCCAGCAGCACCACAGCATTGTGTTCGTCGTTACATTTTGCATCCAGTCATTCTTTCATCTCTCTCTCTCTCTCTCTCTCTCTCTCTCTCTCTCTCTCTCTCTCTCTCTCTCTCTCTCTCTCTCTCTCTCTCTCTCTCTCTCTCTCTCTCTCTCTCTCTCTCTCTCTCTCTCTCTCTCTCTCTCTCTCTCTCTCTCTCTCTCTCTCTCTCTCCTCTCTCTCTCGGATTCAGCCATTCTCCATGCTGTCCCTTAAATGTGCCAAAAACACACCAACCAATGCCATTAAGCTGCATATTGTGTGTGTGTGTGTGTGTGTGTGTGTGTGTGTGTGTGTGTGTGTGTGTGTGTGTGTGTGTGTGTGTGTGTGTGTGTGTGTGTGTGTGTGTGTGTGTGTGTGTGTGGGTGTGTGTGTGTGTGTGTGTGTGTGTGTGTGACTATACTTGCGAGGGCCAAATCTGTCGCCACAAGTATAGTAGGATTTGAGAAATAGACATTACCAGGGCAATTTACCAGGAGTTTCATACTTAATTGCACGGCATTGTCATGCACCAAAAAAAATGCAAATCTCATGCATCGCGGAGCAATGCATCATAGATCTGCTATTTTCGGCTTTAAGGTTACGGTTACTTGTAACAGAGTATTTCTACATTGCAGTATTGATACTTTTACTCAAGTAAAACATTTGAGTACTTTTTTCCACCACTGCTCTACATGAGGAGCACTGCGCTGAAAGCCTGTTCATCCTTCAGCTCTACGCTCCAGCAGGCTGTCATCTCTTCACAACTGACACACGGGTCCAGGCCGAGGGCACCAAGGTGACTGTGTTCTCCCTGGGCGGGAGGGCATGCTCTGTCTTTTTTGTGTCACAGCATTTCTTCCCTATTGATAGCTGTTGCTGTTTTGTGCACATTGTTGGCAAAACTACTTTTCTTCTTTCCTTTCCTTTGAGTCTTTGAGGGGGTTCCAGGGGGACCCCAGCTTTGTTAATATATAGCATTTTCAGCCAATTGTTTGTTTGTTTGCCAAAAACAAAAAAGTTGTGGAAAAAAATAGCTGTTTGAAGGCATTAAACATTCTTTAGCGTTGTACACTGGTCTACTCTCCCTGCATTGGATTTGTGCCTCCTTGGAAACCCTAGGACTATCCACTGCTTTGTGTGGAACTTTTAATATAGCATCAAAATAAGTTGAACCACTTGAACCCTACAGTATAATACATTACATCGGGGCTATTTGAAAATAGCCAATCTGCAAGCTCAACAACGCGTCGCGTTGCAACGCGTTGTTGAGCTTGTAGATCGGCTATTTTCAAGCCAGCAGCCACCTCAGTCAGCCCTTACACGCGCCGCCAGGCTGTCATCTCTTCACATGCTGACACGAGTTCCAGGCCGAGGGGACCAAGGTGGCCGTGTTCTCCCTGGTGGCAGGCAGAGCATATTGGTGGCCATCTGGCACCACGGCTCCTTTCACACACTATGCCCACACAGTCCAGGGGCCACAAGCACTCTGACACCCCCCCCCCCTCACCCCCAGAGACCCCTGCACTGCAGCAGCAGCACCACCACTCCTCTCTCTCTCTGCCTTCAGCCTTCCTGCCTCGCCAACGCCTCATTTAGACTTCGCCCGTATGACCGGTGTCACTACACTAACACCATTTCTCCCAGAGAACATGGATCGTTTTGGTTATATAAGCCCACTTGTTTCTATGATAAAAAAAAACAAGTTAAAATGTTACTAACTTTCCGTGGTTTTGTCGGCTCCGAGGACGCTATCGTTAAACGAGTTTAGGTTTGTTTCCAGTGGGAAACGAACGCACAGATGTAAATCCCGCCCACTACATTTGATTGGGTGAAGCGCGGTCTGCTTCCTGATCTGAAGGCAAGCCCACTTGTAGGCTCGAAACGCGGCTCGAAACGCGGCTCGAAACGCGGCGCGAAGCGGCGCGCTTTGAGCTTGTCGATCTGCTATTTTTGAATTTGAATCCTGAAAAGTAACAGCTTTGGACATATGAGGTTTCGAACCGACGGACGTTATAGTGTCTGAATTGTATTGTCACTGGAACCCCATTGTGCCCACCCCTATGGGTAAAGGCCTTTACACACCACTGGGTTGATGAATAAACGATATGAAAATGCAAATATTTTTGCATACATTTACAAGTTAGGCATTTAGCAGGCGCTCTTAACACATCCACTGCCAGGCCCGTAGTCCTACGGGCCGTTAAATCCAACCGTTAACTGCCGTTCCCGTAGCCCGTAGTCCCGTAGTTTTCCCATGTTAAATCGTGCAGGTGCAGATTCCGGATTTTTTTTGCACTTCCGGTCTCGAAGTGGGCGGACCGGAAACGAAATAATACTGTTTCCGGTTTTTCTCCCGCCTCCGTTTCCTGTCTAGCGGTCAACTTTGGACGCCATTATCTCTGGCTTGTTGTTTTTCTCACCGCATCCACCATTTTAGCGTTTTCCTCTCGTTCTCCAGAATGCAGTGTCGGATCGCCGCACGGTTTTCAGCGTTTTGTTCGGTCGGGTCCCGTGTTTGTGTCGAACCAAATGAACGCGGATTTTAAACGGATTTAGCGGGGCCTATGACGGAATCAAAAAAACAAAAAAGGTAAGAAATTGCTTGGCACTACGATGGACGTTCTGAGATTAGCCGATGGCAGTCAATGTGTTAACTAGAGCGACTTACAATAAGCAAGGTCAAACACAAGCATCAAATGCAGAGAGACAGTGTAATAGTGCCTCTCAGTAAACTAGGATCACGAGTAAAGCATCTTAAACAATTACTATCAAAATAATAATCTGTACATTGACACAATACATTACTATACACTACATTTACTATAGGATACCAGGTAAACAGTGGACCTATAGCATCTGTCAAAATAACCCTCTATCTACATTTTACCATTGTGGTCAAGAAAAAACAAGCTTAAGTAACGAAAACATGAGAACAAATGACCACGGTAAGGTCTTTACACATCCGGGGGAGACACCCCCAAGAACCCCTGGGGGTCCCCGGACCCCACTCCGAGAACCAATGGGCCATAGCCTCCATGCAGATCTGGCTCACTCATATTCAACAGGAGTTGGATGGGATGGCCTAGCGTGTTTAATAAATAAATACATACATACATCCGTGTTATTCAATTGGCCTTTTTGTGCGCTCCAAAGACAGCAATGCCATGTAGGCTACTTATTTTAACTTCGATTTTCGATATTTTGATTGGTCAGAGGCGTAGCAGTCGCCAGCGAAAAATTCGACTGTGGTGCGAAAGAATAAGCCGTGTTTTCGCTCCGCGAAACTTTGTCGTTGATGTGAAAGCTTGCATTGACTTTGTTGTTTTTTTTTTGTTGGTTTTTTACATTATTATTCACATGAAAACATCGCCCCCAGTGTGTATGAACCTTAAGTCTGCATGGTCGTCATAACTAGGTCAAGTGCTGCGGGCTATAAGGTGGAGTCAGCGGCATCAAAAACTATATTTTTAGTCGATGCCTCATTCACGTCTACTTTGCCAGCAGCCTCCTTCCTTCACGTGTGACGTTTTTATCTGCTTGCCAAGAGGTGAAACACACAGCCTTTCAGCATCAGAGTTCAGCGGCTTGATGGGGGCTGGGAGCAAACAATAGCTTCAAGGGGTTTGATGTTTTGCCGTTTGCTGGCTCACAGAGTCACATTCAGAGAAGAATGGATGCTGAGAGTCGGCAATGATTTCTGTATGCTTTGTTTCATGACTGCCTGGCTGTTCGTACAGGCTTTGTATGGAGGATCATACTGTTCTTTCTTGTAGCAGTCCAAGGGAGTGTATAGCGGGCTGGCGGCACCGCGCGCACATCTGAACAGGACTTTGAGCAGGATTTAACCCATTCAAAACGGGAAAGCATCTGTGTCACTTTAGATTTTGACCACTTTAACCATTATTTTATATGGTTAAAACTATTCAAAAATCTTGAAATGATTTGCAAATCTTTGAATATATATATTTTTTTTAAATCTTTGCTTCTGGGGGTCCCTGGAACAAAATATTTTGAGATGACGGGTCCGCGGCCAAATCCATATCATTTTGGTTGTCCTTGACATGTACTAAATGTTTGAGAACCACTGACATAGAAACATCATCTTTTTCAGAAAACTGTTTTAGAACATCTGTAGAATTGCGGGTCCTCAGATCTTAATGGGTTAAAAATAAATTGTTCAAGAAAAAAAATGGTTTCTACACAATGTTCTTGATGCTCCCAAAGTGCAGTGTTATTTGGTGTGGAGCATTTCCACCTGAATGGTCTTTGTCAGGTACATGACTCATCATTCATTTAGACCATTCAGGTCGATACGTTGTAGCTACACCAAATAAAACATCACTTTGGGAGGATGAAGGTCGGTGTGTGGATTATACGCTGTCGTTTTTCATAGTATTTCTGCCTTATTCATAGCTGTTTTGTGCATGTTGTTGTTGGCAAGGCCAGCTCTTTTTTTTGTGTTGTCTGGGGACCCCCAGGGTTCCTTGAGGGGCGTTTCAGTGGGTCTCCAGCAAAATTATTTAATATACTGTAGCATCAAAATTGTAATCAGTTGTAATATGGGCAATAATTGGTATACCCTAGAGTATAATGGGACACATTGTGAGCTTGTAGATTTAGCTATTGTTTCACAAAATCTTGAAAATCTACGCGTCCTAATACACATTAATTCGCGGGTCCTTGACATGAAAAGGTTTGACAAGAAAGTGGGTTTTCTGCACCAAACTAAATAATTACACCGGGGGTTTTGTTAGGAAAATTAGATTTAAAGTCTAGAAGTATAATGAATGTGTATGTAGAAAACTGCATAAATGAAGTTTAGAAGAGTAAAAAGGGGGGCACATAGTGGCTGCTGGTTATATCCTGCTGTTTAAACATATAACTGCTTTAAGTTCAGCTATTCCAATCACTTAAGCCACACAGTGGTATATAGACTATTATACTGTGTACTGTATATATACCGTATATTTTAATCATTAGTATGACTAAAAGTGTTAAGTTTTAGTTTAACTATGTCATTATAACCTTATTCAAAGAAAATGTGTTTACCAAGGAGGAGAGGAGATCATAGTGAGAGGCCCTGTCTTTCCCTCTCTCTCATTCACTCCCTTTTCAATACAGGCACCAGTGATGCCATAGAATTAATATTAGGTCATAATAATCGCATACTCTTGTTGTAATACTCTTATAGTAATATAGTAAAAGCTTTAATATGGATATCAAAATGACATAAAATTACACAGCAGAAGTCAGAGTGTTAGTTCCCAGCCAGGAAATAGAAAACTAAAAATGCCATATACCTTGGCCAAATTATAATAGACAAAGGGTTCATAGACGCTTATCGCAATCAAAAGTAAGGGAGTGTAGGACCATCGAAGGGAGGTGAGCAGTCCAGAGGCCTGTGACGGGGAAGGTGTGGAGTCAGCGTGAGAACAGCAGGAAGCCTCGTCCTCTGAAGCCAACATCAAGATCTAATTGATAATGTTTTTATGATGTAACGCTGGGCTAGGGAAAGGATGCTTCAGTGCAGAAATATCGCCCTGTCTGGAGCATCATTACTCTGTGATTAGGGAGAGATTTTTGTATCCAGCGCGCTGTTATTTGAGTGGTATTGTATCTTTTATTTCTGTATATGACAATTCATTTCTGATTGTTTAATAGGCTCATACATAATTGTAACTTAGATTTAAGGGTAATAAAACCATTTCGACTCATACAATTGTAATCGCCTGTGTAGCAATTCTTTCAAGGGGTGACTCCTCACACTATGGAACCACTGAACCAGGTACCTTAACCTTATCTAGATTTACAGTACTTTTATGGAGTTAAGGTTCAGTGTTATATCTAACAATTGGTGCCTTGAAACCCTTATTGGTTCGTGAGGAGGACATCCTTTGGCAGGTTAGCCGTCTGGACATCATTCCAGTAACCGGTCTTGGCTTTCTTGTCTCGGTTCTGAGCAAACTTGCCCCGGGGTGAAAGATAAGGTTTGCTGAAACCTGTTTCGACTAATTCAGTGATTGGACACTCTAACCTGAGTTTGTTTGACTGAGATAAGCGATTGTCGTAATCCCAAAGCATTTGAGATAAATTTAGCTATTGTAGGACATTGATTTATAACCAAATTTAGCGGTGTGAATGAATTGTCATTAAGCTGTGTGTTTTAACTGTGCAAAGTTCTCCGGGAGGTGCTGTTAATTTCTGGGTATTTGACAGTAGAATAAATCGTCAGGGCCGATAGGGAAGACATCTCGGGGAGATAGCCAGATTCCGGGAGTTTGGTATTAATTGTTATTTCTGGGTATTAACAATAGAGTCGTCCAGGACGACAAAGTAATCTCGGGGGGATTATAAAATAGACTCAGGGAGTTTTAGTCAGTTATTTTAACGCGCGGGTGCGGTTTTTACTCTGATCCGGTATCTAGTCGTCACATAAAGTGCTGTTAAAATCACATATAAGGGATTTATGGGCCACGGGTCCATACAAAATAACTTCGGGGGAGTTATTGCACTCGGAGTGTAGCATATATTATCAATTGTGTGGGACGCGCCGCGCTATGTGAGTTTGTATTTGGGGAAAAGCATTTGGGTGGTGTGTACTCGCGACAATCAATCAATTGTCGCATCTCTTCTGTCTATCTCTTTCTAGTTCACTGTTAAATCATTGTATAACATACTACAGTTCATTGCGCTAGGAAGTGTGTGCCGTTTTAGAAAGTTGAAAGGAAAGACAAAAGGAAAAAAGTGTGTTGGAAAGCAGACAATCTTAAAAAGTGTGAAGACGATTTTGTTGAAACCCCTAAATAATTTTCCTAGATAGTACGGTTCTGAGCGCTAGGAACTGTGTGTTTTTTTTATGTATTTTGGCCACTTATAGCGATTTGTATAGGGAGTGGTCAAACGCTGTTTGTACAGAAGTAATAGCAGTACCATAGTCCCCTGTTGTGTTAGATTCCTAAAAGAAAAAGGTGTCATGGCGGAAATTGCTGATATGAAGAAAAGGCTTCTCAGATTACAAATACAACAAGTAGAACAGCAGCTACAAATGTTGGAAATGCAACAAAATTGGGTACAACAGCAGAATAACAATTATCAACCAGGGTACTATAGAGGTAGAAGAGGTTATAGGGGTCCCTGTGACATGTCCCAGGTCAGGTGTTTTAACTGCTATGGTATGGGGCACTTTGCCCGTGATTGCACACAGCCCTGGCGGGAGCGAACACACGGTGGTCAGAGCCAGCAAAATTTGTAGATGAGGCAGAATGGAACAGACCAGTTATAGGGGTGTTAAGGCAGGGGGAGGAAGATTACAGGGTTAAGCAGGACCAGCATAGAAGGCAGAGAAAAGTGATTAGAAGAGGGTATGACAGAGTAGGAGAGGGGTCAGAGTGCATGCACGCATGGACACACACAACACACAATTGCTTAAGTGGCAGTACACATACGAAACCATACGCACGACAACAGCATTTCACACACATGAAGCAAAACTTTTAGGGGAATAAATGTTAATAATGTTATAACTGCTAAACTGCCCCACTATAATAACTGCCATTTTTCAAAGTAAATAACCCGAATGCTGAGGATAATTGCGTTCACATCCGAGGGGTCCACGAGGTTTATGGTCTGGACAATTTGCCTTTTCACATGAAGTGACACTGTCTGCAGCTCTTGGACGTGATATTACCGGCGGGAAGGGGTCAGTCTATGCGACCCGGGATATAAACAATGCTGCAGGATTGTTTGCAATGCGCATGCGACACTGCAGGAGAAGGAACTGTATCGACTGAGCATTTGGGGGTGCTCTGGAAAACATAAACTGTTGTACATTTGTCTTCTGGCAGGGGACATGAGGAGGAGTGCTGCCACGTGACCATTTACCGAGCCACTGGAAGATGTCAAACCAGGCTCTCTGGCCCAAGCATGTGAAAGCAAATTTTCCTCTGGCAAGTTGGTAATTAAATTATTAAATGCCCAAAGTAGGGCAGAGTGCACCTTTAGTTGTATGTTTGAAGAAAAAAAAAAACAAGAAAAAACACAGGTTTTTTTTTTTTTTTTAAGGGGGAGAGAGACAAGTAGCCTACTGATGTATTATAGCACAACATTAAAGTCCACAGAACAGAATGGAGAAAACTCCAACCACACATACTGTAGTATATGAACATGGCCAATACATTGTTATGGCAGAGACATTGTTGTACATAGAAAACTCACACTATACACTGACTGGCACCCTGACCAAAGATTACAAGTAGGCTATGTAGTAATTAAGTAAGTAGGCATAGTGGAGGTGAAGTTTGGAACTATTTAGGACAAGAAAGTTTGTTCATATATTAAAAAGCAATTTGAATGGAAAAGGAATGTTATCAAAGGGCGTGAGAGAGAAAGTAGCAGTGGAGTACAGTATGGAATAAATTAGAAGTGTTTAAATATTTCTTGAATGTTGGAAAGGAGTTTGAAGACTTAAATGGCATCTAGTAACTTCAATAAGTAAGTGCGGAATGTGAGGTTTAGAAATATGAGGAAAAAGTGGAATTAAAATCCTCTAAAATTGCCTTGGGGGGTAGGACTGAATGTCGGAAGGAACATACATAATAATAAAATTGATGAGAACAAGGAATGTTTTTAGCAAGTGGCAGATGGCGCAGCGCATGTTTAGTTGAGAGTGAATACAGTCTAAAAATAATTTGGTCGGATATGATGGAAGTGCAGGTGTAGCAGCCCAAAACAATATTACAATAGTGTCAGTAATTAAAAGTTGGGGTTGGTGGAAGCATTGCGATTGTATTAACTTTTGTACAATCATCTGTTAACTTAAGTGATTGATCATTCCCCATACAAACTAACCACAGGCGAAACATTCAAGGACCATATACAGGTCTGAAGGGGGACGCCCCTGGACCTGAGCAAAATGTGTAGAAGATGTATTACAAAGTGTACAGACCCTAATTACATTGAAAGCCGCTATTTTCCTAACAGATGCAGGAGAAACGGACAGGAGCCCTACCCAGAGCCCAGCAATATTCAGTGTTTGCTATACAGTGTATTTGCTTTATAGAATGCTTGATTTATTTGACAGGGGTCGGACTAGAGGAGGTTTTGTCTGTCGATCGGACTGTCTGTCTGTCTGTCTGTCTGTCTATCTTTTTCTTCCCCAGCCAGTCAGCAAAGGGGGACACTGGGGCAGTTTGGGTCTTTTGGGGTTCTGGCTGTTCGCAGTGGCATGGGAGTATGTGTGCTTTAATTACAATTTTTTTCATTGCAGTACCAACAGACCTTTGACCTGCTTACTGTAAAAGCAGGGGGGAATGTGTACGGTGTTGCTTAACCACTTTTTAATTCCAGATGTTTCTACTAATGTAACCTCTCTATTAGCTCATTCCAAGGCCGTTCTTGACTCATTGACCCCACCACCAGAAGGCTACGACCCCTGGGGTTGGTTCTCCTCAAGGGGCTCTTCCTGGATGGTTTGGGTGGCCAGTGTGATAATTCCCATCCTTATCCCAGTGGCTGTCCTCCTGCTTTGTGGACCTCCATTGATCCGCTGTTGTGTAAACCGCTCACTAGCTAGCATCCCCTCACATGACTCCACTGCCCGACAACTTGCTCTGACTAAGGTATCGACCTATGACACTGACTTTGATCCAGCCAACCTTAGAGGGTTGCCTAGAGACTTGAGAAGCCTCATACCACATGACGGACAGTACTTACAGACCCATGATGACGTGCATGACATTTATCTTAGCCCAGACACACATGACGACCCATTTGCAACTTGTGACATAACACTGTAAATCTAGGTGTACTAGGTCCTTCTAATTTCCCTTTTTAGATTACACCTACCGCTAAGTAGGTGTAAAAGGGGGACTGTTAGGAAAATTAGATTTAAAGTCTAGAAGTATAATGAATGTGTATGTAGAAAACTGCATAAATGAAGTTTAGAAGAGTAAAAAGGGGGGCACATAGTGGCTGCTGGTTATATCCTGCTGTTTAAACATATAACTGCTTTAAGTTCAGCTATTCCAATCACTTAAGCCACACAGTGGTATATAGACTATTATACTGTGTACTGTATATATACCGTATATTTTAATCATTAGTATGACTAAAAGTGTTAAGTTTTAGTTTAACTATGTCATTATAACCTTATTCAAAGAAAATGTGTTTACCAAGGAGGAGAGGAGATCATAGTGAGAGGCCCTGTCTTTCCCTCTCTCTCATTCACTCCCTTTTCAATACAGGCACCAGTGATGCCATAGAATTAATATTAGGTCATAATAATCGCATACTCTTGTTGTAATACTCTTATAGTAATATAGTAAAAGCTTTAATATGGATATCAAAATGACATAAAATTACACAGCAGAAGTCAGAGTGTTAGTTCCCAGCCAGGAAATAGAAAACTAAAAATGCCATATACCTTGGCCAAATTATAATAGACAAAGGGTTCATAGACGCTTATCGCAATCAAAAGTAAGGGAGTGTAGGACCATCGAAGGGAGGTGAGCAGTCCAGAGGCCTGTGACGGGGAAGGTGTGGAGTCAGCGTGAGAACAGCAGGAAGCCTCGTCCTCTGAAGCCAACATCAAGATCTAATTGATAATGTTTTTATGATGTAACGCTGGGCTAGGGAAAGGATGCTTCAGTGCAGAAATATCGCCCTGTCTGGAGCATCATTACTCTGTGATTAGGGAGAGATTTTTGTATCCAGCGCGCTGTTATTTGAGTGGTATTGTATCTTTTATTTCTGTATATGACAATTCATTTCTGATTGTTTAATAGGCTCATACATAATTGTAACTTAGATTTAAGGGTAATAAAACCATTTCGACTCATACAATTGTAATCGCCTGTGTAGCAATTCTTTCAAGGGGTGACTCCTCACACTATGGAACCACTGAACCAGGTACCTTAACCTTATCTAGATTTACAGTACTTTTATGGAGTTAAGGTTCAGTGTTATATCTAACAGTTTGAGAACCACTGGTGTACCCTCTGGACCCCTGGGGTCCAGGGGGTCCCCAGCTAAATTAGTTAATATAGCAACACAATAGTTTTAACCACTTTATCCATTTATGCGTTGGCTATTCAAAAATAGCCAACGTATAAAAAAGAACCTGTCTTCATAAATCTTCTCTTCTGGGGGTCCCTGGCACAAAACCTTTTCAGATGGGGGGGTCCACGGCCAAATACATATCAATTTGGGGGTCCTTGACGTGAAAAAGTTTGAGAACGACTGAATTACACAATATCCCATGTTCAAAGCAGAAGGGTGGAAACATCCTGTCACTGGAGTCAGAACCACCATCTGCTTGCAGTCACTGGCTATAAACATTTATGCAATTATGAATATTTCCCCCAGGCAGCATCCTTTACACAAGTGATAACTACCCGTCCATAAATGCATTGGCCCCAGGCAAAACGCAGCATTATATAATAGAGGGCTTTGCTGTAGGAATCGATAAATACGTCCGGCGTTATGTTGCAATCAGGCTGAAAAAACAGGGCATTGTTTCTGAAGCAAGCCTGCCCGTCGGTCTTAACCGGGACGATGGTGAAAACATTTTTGTTTACACACACACACACACACACACACACACACACACACACACACACACACACACACACACACACACACACACACACACACACACACACACACACAATGTGCTACAGTGGTGGACAGCAAGGGGGATGCCTTCCCTTCCTGAGAAGCTGAATAGGTACCAGGAGAAATGCTCTAATTTTAGAGTTGCCAATTATCCCCCAACCCCACCCCACCCCATTCTACATTTTAGTCATCATGCCAGTTTGAATTTCCTTCACACTTCTGTGTAGTCTTGTCACTGGGCTGCCCCTACTGGCTCAACCCCAAAAAGCCCCCCCCCCCCCCCCCCTGCTGACAGGCACTACAGCCCAGCGGTTCTCAAACTCTTCGTGCAAACGACCCCCAAATTGATATGCTCCCGCGAGTCTCTCCCCAACGCTGCCGCCCCATCAGCCCCTGTATAAGAGTACGGTGCAGTGACTATTATCACCCTCCCCCGCCCGGCTTCGCTCCCCCCGAACACGGGCCAATTGTGTTGGTATAAGAAGCTCGAATGCCTCAAAGCCGAATGCACCACGGCGGATTTGAACCCACAACCTCCGCGGTGGCGGGCAGGCCACTTTACCACTGCGCCGCCCGAGCGCCTGGCAACAAACTCTTGGCCGGGGAGCAGAGATTTCCTGTCAAAGCCCTGCGGATTCCTGCCAGAAACAACCAGAGACTCCAGAATCCCCTTGTTGTGCGTTTATAGGACAATGGAAGTTGCCAACTGCACGAAGTGTGACACGCTCTTCATGGTATCAAGCCGTGTGACAAGCACCGTGAGTCGCGGTAGAACGGTATTTTGCTCCCATGCATGCCGAGTGTGTATTATGGAAGTGACAATAAAACCGATTCCGATTCCCGAGAAGTGAACACCATTCAAAACCAAATAGAATATGGCGGTTGGCGGCCATGTCTGTTGGGTTTAACCTCAACCTGACCTGAAGCCGATTCTACAAATGTCTTCTAAATCCCAACAGTATTCTGAAAAAAGTATGTTTCTATATCAGTGGTGCTCAAACTTTTTCATGTCAAGGACCCCCAAAATTATATGTATTTGGCCGCTGAACCCCATCTCAAAATATTTTGTTCCAGGGACCCCCAGAACCAAAGCATAGAGTTAAAGATCGCTTTAAACAATATATATTCAAAGATTTGCACAAAATTTTCACGATAAAAAAAAAATAGCAGATCTACAAGCTCATAGCGCGGCACTCGGTGCCGCGCTAGTAATAGAGCCTGCCTGCTTGCTCAGGGAATACATTGAATCTTGACCATCAGGTCAAAATTCGTGTCAGATCCTGCGTCTAGGTGAGACACGACCTTTGACACCATGTACATGTCTCAATAGAAGAGCAAAATTAAAATGTACTCATAAAATAAAGTTACATTGTGCTGCGTTAACCACTTTCACTGAATATATATATATATATATATATAGAGCTAATATGAATTTCCCCTAGTTTCTCTGTATAGTCACCAAGGCATACATAATAGACTGACACTTTATCTCACATCGGGGACTGAAGACATTCACTCCAACAACAGAAATGCATTTAAATTGAGCTGTCGCCCTGCGACTTGAAATTGCACGCCGACGCTAGATTTCACAGCGGTGTTAAAAGCGACGGTACGGCATTGAAGCAGCCACAGACAGTCAACAATCAGCGCAGGTAATAGCGACAAGGGGACATTATCTGTCATCCGTGGGCTATGGAGAGTTCACCGTTTACTTTTTCACAGCACAGTGGGGGTCCCCCAGAAGGCAGAACCAGATGCTATGTTTCTTTACCGGTCAAAAATGATCTGCTTTTTGATTTTGCCTTTTGGATAACAAGCTCCTTACTGGCAGTGGTGGAAGCGGTACTGGAAGAGGTAGAAATACCCCAATGTGGAAATAAGAAATGTCCTGCATTCAAAATGTTACATGAGTAAAAGTACAGAAGTATTGGCATCATATTTTCTTCCGAAAGCCTTCCCCACAATAACAGAAAACTGAAAAGGCACTAGCATAGAGCCCTGAGGGACCATTATGGGGTCGAAATGGTTAAGCACAGTACTTGAGTAAACATACTTTCCACCACTGCTTTTATTGGACGTTCCCAAGCCCCAACCGTGGAGACTGAGCCTCTTCCTTCCTTCCATCCATCCATCCATCCTAAACCACCACTCCCACACACACAGCCCTAATTAGCCACCAATAGCCGCCCACCCTCTCCAATCAAAGGACCGCTGTTGAGAGTGAAGTGCCATGGAGGGGGGGGGGAGAGAGAGGGGGGGTTAGGGGGGGGGGGGGGCGGGGCGGTGTAATTGCCCTTGACAGTGAAGGACCGCTCTCTCTCCCTCTCTCTCTCTCTCTGGACAGGATTGATGAGAGCTTATTGAAACTTTAGAGGGCTGAAGACCACCGACTAGAGCTGGAGGGGGGGCTAGAGAGAGAGAGAGAGAGAGAGAGAGAGAGAGAGAGAGAGAGAGAGAGAGTCTGTCCCAGAAGCTACCAGAACAGAGGTTCCCAGACAACTGGGTTTGACAGTGAATCACTGGGAACTGTGAGGCGTATCTACTGGTCATTATCTGCCAGTAAATCTCTGTCTGTCTGTCTGTCTGTCTGTCTGTGTCTGTGTGTGTGTGTGTGTGTGTGTGTGTCTCTGTGTGGGGTGGGAAGGGTTTAACTTACCTTTCTGTAGACGATCATATTGGGCGAGTCCTCCTCTGGGTCGGTGATGGCGGCGGTGGCGATGGTGGTGGTGGTGGTGGTGGTTGTGGGGGGGGTGGTGGCGGTACCCACCACACTCCCCTGGTCCCTGGACCCCTCCGCCATGTTTTCGCTCAGTATACACTGCAGAGAAGCCAACATAATAAAAACCCAGTCAGTCAGTAAAAAAACAGAGCAGCCAAACAACACTACTCGTGAAGCATGCATTCATACATCACCAGACCGGTGTGGAGGCAAATATTATTTAGTCATTATTTGATAAGAATCCAATGCCGTTCTGACACCTTTTTTTTATCGTTCCCCTTCTCTCGGTTCCAAGCCGTTAAGCTCATTTTCGTACTTACGTTGAAAATAGCTGACCTACAAGCTCTCGACGCGTCGCGGATGCGACGCGTCGTGAGCTTGTAGGTCCGCTATTTTCTTGTATTTCCGCCGTGCGACAGACCGTCGTGCGACAGAGTATAAATTTATTGTGACATTCCTGCAGCACCCCACCCATTTTTTTTGCGGGGGGATCTGACTAAGAAGGGATTGGCCTGCATGGCTGTGTGTCTGCGGACAGATAAGAGAGGAGCTCCCAGGCAGTCAGATGTGCCAGAGCTATAGGTGAATATCAAGCAGGTTGCACACAGAGAGCACAGTGGTGGTGGAAAGGTATAACTAAGTAGCTAAGTACATTTACTCATGTGCTGCACTTCACCAACACTTAAACCCCTCCTGAACTAGAGGGGAGGTGTAAACAACGATCTGGTGACACCCACCTATAGTGTAAACATGGTTAAATGCTTCCTTCTACAGCACTGCCACCCAAGTGTGGGATGCCCTGACCCCATCCCTTAAATAATGTGGTTCACTGGCTTCCTTTAAAACAGCCCTGAAAATTCACCTTTCAGGAGGCCAAAGGGGGAGGTACAGTAATTATCACTTCTCCCTTAGACAGGCAACCATCCCCCTCCCCCCCTTACCTTTTTTCCCTACTCTGTACATATAGTGTTTTATATTTGTGATGATATAGATTTTGTTGGTGTTATTGTCTCCGCCAGAGGTGGAGAGTATGTTTTCGTCTCCGTCCTTCCGTGTGTCCGTCCGTCTCAGCCAAGCTAACATTGGTCAAGCTTCACGTGACACGTGACAATATATTGTCACCAATGCTTTGATTGGCTAGCGAGACGCATGATGACATAAAAATCTATAAATAGTAAATGTGCTTCAAAAAATAATTTATATTTTTTGAAGCTAAGCTAACATTGGTCAAGTGACACGTGACAATATGTAATATAAATAGGTAAGACAGGATTAATCAGGAACAGTACTGGCGGAGACCTGTGCTCCGAGGAGCACATTTTCTAGTTTTTACATGTTATATAATTGAATACACAGGACCCCAATGGAAACAAGACAGCAAGGACTTTTTTGGCATCATCCTTTTAGACCAAGTGTTTGACTGTACTCGAGCTGTTTTACATTTCTGTCTAAAAAATAATATTCGATTTGGTTGAGTCCCTGAGGGCTCTATGCTAGAGAATGTTCAGCTTTCTGTTATTGTGGGGAAAGCTTTGGCTGAAAATAGCAGATCGATAAGCTCACAGGATCTGCTCTTTTCAGCCAAAGCTTTCCCCGCAATATGGGTACATTAACCAATACAAGCCCTATTTTATACTTCGGATTTTGAAAATAGCCGACCTACAAGAAGCTCAGAGTTGGGAGCTTATATATTTTCGAAAAAAAAGTTTGACAAATTCAGAAAAATTACTACCGAGTACTTTTACTTTTGGTATAGTGTACGATTTGCACTACCGGTGTCAAGTGCATGATTTGATGCCAATAATTTTGTACTTTTTAGTGAAAAAAAACGTATGTTTCTATGTCAGTGGTTCTCAAACTTTTTCATGTCAAGGACAGCAAAATTATATGTATTTGGCCGCGGACCCCATCTCAAAATATTTTGTTCCAGGGACCCCCCAGAAGCAAAGATTTTAGTTAAAAAATGTTCGCTTTAAAACAATGTATATTCCAAGATTTCCACACATTTTCACGATTTCTCAAAAATAGCAGATCTACAAGCTCATAGCGCGGCACTCGGTGCCGCGCTATGAGCTTGTAGATCTGCTATTTTTGAATAGCCAAAGTGTAAAATAATGCTTTTTAGCTCCAGCTTCCAGGTCTTAATGGGTTAAAACAAAAGCAATAAAAAAACTGTTAGAGTATTTATATAATGGTGGTATTGCTACTTTTACTTAACCACTTAAAACCCAGCATCCGTATTGCGTCGCGTTGTGAGCTTGTCATCCGAATCAGGTGGTTGAAAACAGAAAAGACACTGAAGCATAGAGCCCTGAAAAAAAGAAAAAAAAATCCACCACAGCAAATCCTCAAACACACATCAGCTCAGAGCTTAAGGGGACGCGCCAGGCCAGGCCAGCCAAATGCCTGCCCGCCTGCCAGGCCACTGGTCACCTTTATGCATGCAGCACAATGAGGAGGAGTGATGCCAGATTATGCAAGAGAAACAAGCGGTCAATCCTACGAAAACAAGACCAAAAGAAGCGAATAATAGGCGATCGGTTCCCAAACTTTTTAGCTCGAGACCCAAATTTGAAATTTGAAACAAACTAGCGAAAATAGCCCATCTGTCAATGTACGTGAAAATAGCTGATCTTTTGGACCATTTTTGGAAAAACGTTTGAAATAATAATTCAAAACAAAACCTAGGAAACGATCAAATAAAGGGCTATTTACTTATGAGTCGCAACCCACAAAAATGAGTCTGCAACCCACAAATGGGTCCCGACCCACTGTTTGGTAAACACTGCTATAGGCCACATGAGCACGCGTGCGCGCACACACACACACACACACACACACACACACACACACACACACACACACACAGTAATGCTACTGTGGAGCATTATTAGCACCAATAACCCGTCCAGCTAGGCTCACCAGTTACATACAGTAAGTCTTCGGAACATGGTTACAACACTAGAGGAGCAGCTTCTGCTAACATAGTACTCCCAGCACCAAGAACACATTCTCTCAAACTCACTGTTGTATAATATAGGTCAATAGCACTCTGGAAATGCTCTGCCCAAAAACATCTTATCTACAATCCATAACAAAATTTAAGAGATATCTTGACAAGTGACTTGCCAAGTATGTAAATGTTTGTTTAATTCGACTCGACTTTTTGATTTGATTTGACAATGTGAATTTGTCTTTATGTATTCATTTCTTTAATATAGTCTTTTATTTGTATTTTTAGTTGCATGTCTGAATTGTATTTGCTTTGTTCAGGATCCCCCAGGAGGAATAGAGGCTCATTCATGTGTCTCTAATTGGGATTCTTTAATAAACATGAAAATGTTTGAGAACCACTGGTTTAAACAACTTTAGGAAGCAAGAACCCAATAAGCAACTACACTAGAAACGAGCCCCCCCCCCAAAAAAAAAAACACAACCACCAATATGTACGAAAACAAAGCCCAAAGTCGTTTATCGTCTCTGGAAACCTCATATGTTCAAAACGGACTTTTCAGGATTGAAATGATAAAAACAGCAAAAGTAGCAGATCGACAGGGTGGGGGGGGGGGGGGGGGGTGAACACAAAAAGTTAGAATATGGACATAAGAGGTTTCTGCTCGACGACAGCGATGTTATATTAAGCCCACTTGGCGACACGGAGCACAATGGGAGACATAGGGGTAGAGGCTGCAGATTAGCTAGCTCCAGTACAGATAGTCAATGTGCTCATGATGAGTCAGCGCTCTTTTGGCAGCAGTGATGTGCATAACACACACACACACACACACACACACACACACACACACACACACACACACACACACACACACACACACACACACACACACACACACACACACACACACACACACACACACACACACACACACACACACACACACACGTGTGGAGGGAGTTCTGTTTTTTTATTTACTTAAGTAAAAGTATCAATACCACAATGTAGAAATGACTCCTTTTGTACTAAAAGTACAAAGGTATTATTAGCATCAAAATATACTTAAAGTAGCAAAAGTAAAGGTACTCGTTATGCACAATGTCCCATTTCAGAATCACAAATATCATGTTGGACTATTTATTATTGACTATTAAGCCTAATTATTGATCATTAACCACTGAAGTCCTATTTTATTCTTCAGCTATTCGAAAATAGACGATCTACAAGCTCACAACGTCTCACATCGTGACGAGTTGAGAGCTTTTTGATTGGTAATCTAAATCTGCAAACTACTGTAGTAGCTAAATAAAAGCTGTCAAATAATTGTAGTGGAGTAAAACGTACAACGTTTACCTCTGAGACGTAGTGGAGTAGATGTATTACAGTATCAAGAAATTGAAATACTAAAGTAAAGTAAAAGAATACCTCAATATTGTAATTAGGTACAGTGCTTGAGTAAATGTACTTAATTACTTTCCACTACTGATTGTGTGAGGACCCACTGGGCTGGTATTGACTGTTACTAAGAGTGTTGTGTAAGCCACCACGTGTGTGCGTGCATGTGTGCGTGTGAGTGTGAGTGTGAGTGTGTGTGTGTGTGTGTGCGCAGGTATTTGCATGTGCACTGTGCAGGTATGGGTTGCACATGTGTAGGGTTTCAACTATCGATTGTTTACTTAGCAATTACCGAAATAGTGAAAATAGTTAAGCTTGTGATATTGTAGATGTGCTATTTCCACTATGTTTTTTAATTGTTAACATTTTTTTGTTTACTTTTCGCCAATAATGACATGCCCAAAATAGGGATTGATCATTAATCGATCATTTTATTAAACTTCTTTATTTTATCATAATCAATTAAATCAATGTGTTCGATTGACTGCTGCACGTCTAGCCGTAACTATGTACACATTTAGCAGTTGCACTGTGTGTGCGTGCGTGCGTGCGTGCGTACAGGTGTGTGTGTGTGTGTGTGTGTGTGTGTGTGTGTGCGCGCGAGCGTGCGTGCGTGTGTGCGCGTGCGTACGTACAGGTGTGTGTGTGTGTGCATGGGCGTGTGTCTAATGTAATCTATGAGGAAGGCGCTGGGCGTCCATTAGTCCCAGTGATGAGATGGGTCGTCCCTGCATCACATCACATCACACACCGCTCTGCTACAGTATGGGCCGACCGGACGTAAGCCTTTCAGAGCTACCGTTAAGAGATTACTCCCTATACCTCCACACAATCTATCACTCTCTCTCTCTCTCTTTCAGCTCTGAGAGCATACAAATGTAACCAAATGGACCCGTAAGGGTCCATTTGGTTACATTTGTACGCTCTCAGAGCTCGCAGTTCTGAGTATCTCTCTCTCTCTCTCTCCTTCGCTCTCTGTCTCCAGGAGAATTAATTCTGCTTAACTAAGGATTTCCATAACCTACAGTACGTTCACAGCCTAGGCGATAACAGTAGCCCCCCCCCCCCTCCCTCACTGCCCTTTGCAGTTTGATTGAGTGCCCCTGTGTGTATTAAATGGGTTAAACCATTTGTTAGCTCTCTAATCGCGCAGAGAGCGGGCGGCAGAAAGGGATTACGCCCGTTTGACACATTCATAAATTCTTTTTTTTTAGCACAAAAAAAAAAGACAGCTTGTTGCAGGGAGAATAAGGTTATAATAACACCCCGTCTGGGTCTCTCACCTGTTACTGTAATAACAACTGGTGGTGGTGGAGGAGAAGAAGAGCGATATATATATATGTATATATATATCTGTGCTATGGGCTTTAGAGAGAGATGTGTCTGGGAGAGAGGAGAGTGGACTGTTAGGCTGAGAGAAGGCGTTCATCCACACAGGCAGCAACACACCATTTTGTTTAGACCCACATTAATCCATTCAGTCCGGGAAAGAATCTGTGTCAACAGAAGTTTTTCAGAAAACTCTTAGGATTCAGAACATTCGGTTTTTAAGTCTGACGTATTTTTGGAGTCCGACGTCACTTCCGGGTCCAAGAGGGACCAAGCGCTGTCCACTCTTCATTGTAAACAAACACATCGGAACCCGTAAATCTTTTTACAATAACCTCCTTTTTCAGAAAGGAACCATTGAGGGTTAAAAAGGGTCGTAGGGCTAATATTATACACAGTAAAAAGTAGGCTAATATATACGTTTATATACATATTTATTAATATGATTATTATCATTATTATATTTATGTATATATATATATATCTTCCTCTTCTCTTTGTCGTTGCCAGGAAAGCGGTAGAATGTCACTTTAGTCGTTATTTTAGTCTCAGATCTGTTAAAACAGCGAGGGACACAGCACGGCGCATATTGGCAAAACACACACTTGGACCGAAAGTTGTTCATACATGCATACGTCACGGCTTAACAACAGAATTGGTTTAGAACAGTGGCTCTCAAAAATAGCAGATCTACAAGCTCACATCTGCGATTTTCGATTTTCTTTTGAAACATCTTGAAATATATATTTTTAACACTAATCTTCTCTCCTGCATGGGCGTCCCTGGGCTTCCCCATCCGTGGCCACATATATATATATCATTTTGGGGGTCTTTGGCATGAAAAAGTGTGAGAACTACTGATTTAGAAAGCTTCAGGTCATATTGGGTTAACCCCGGCGTCCCTATTTTGGGCATGTCATCATTACAGGAGAAGATTATCAGAAATAGCCCACAGGCCTGTATGCTTAATAATTCATTCTCCACTGTACGCCGTCGCCGGTGTCAGGCGGCGGAAATAGCCAATGGTGGACAGTAACGAAGTACATTTACTTAAAGCTGCCCTTTGTAACTTTCCTCTTCTACCCCGGATTTGAACCCATTCAGCCTGCCTGCTTGCTCAGGGGATACATTTAATCTTGACCGTCAGGTCAAAATTCGTAGGTACTTTTGAATACTTTTTAAAAAGCAAGTTTGACTGAGCAACTTTCACTTGTAGTTGAGTAATATTTGACCAGGAGTATCTATCTATCTATCTATCTATCTATCTATACATACTTTGACTTAAGTGCTGGGGTTGAGTACTTTGTGCACCACTGTACCACAGGTATCAGCATCACACCATGTTCAGCCTCACATTAACCCTGGTGTCCCTATTTTGGGCACGTCATTACAGGCAAAAATATAATTTATAAATAGCCTTAATGATGTATTCTCCACCGCACAACGGTTTCGGGCGTCGGAAATGGCTGTCGGTCAGAAACCTCTTATCTCCATATTCTAACTTTTTGTGTTTTGTTTGTAAATTAACGCCTTACTTGATCACACAAAAGCATCAAAAGTAGCACGGCTTCTGCCTTCCTGACTCAAGGAATTTTCCCGCAGGTGCGTGGAGGGCCGACTGGGGGGTCCCCTCCACCCTGCCCCGGAATTCAAAATTTACTTGAGTAAAAGTACAAAAGTATTGGCATCATAATGTACTTAAAGTACCAAAAGTAAAAGTGCTAAAATGTTTGAAAATAGCAGATCTACAAGCTCACAACGCGTCGCATCGTCTATTTTCAAATAGCCTAGGTATAAAACATGGCTAAAGTGGTAAATGTATGTTTTATAACATAATAATTCTGCAAAATAACAAAAAATGTCAAATAATTGTAGTGGAGTAAAAGTACAATATTTGTCTCTGTAGTGGAGTAGAAGTAAAAGTATAGACAATTGGAAATTGGAAATGCTCCAGTAAAGTAAAAGTACCTCAAAATTGCACTTAAGTACAGTAGTAAATAACTGTCACAACTCTGCTTGTGACAGTAGAATGAAGTGACTGTGTGTGTGTGTGTGTGTGTGTGTGTGTGTGTGTGTGTGTGTGTGTGTGTGGGGGGGGGGGGGGGCTCTGGCCTTGACAATAAGCGGCGGCATGGCCTGAACATGCCAACGCCACGGCACAGACAGACAGACTGCAGACATACCGTACATTTACGTACATATACAAGAAAGGGTGCCTTTTGTCCCCCCACACAATGTGCACAACTGTTGAACCAACGCACAAATCCATTACGCCACACAGAAGCGGCGGTGGGGACGTGCATGAGTGAACAAGTAATCATCACACTCTCTCTCTCACTCTCTCTCTCTCTCTCTCTCTCTCTGCTTGTTTGTTATCAGGGCCAGGAAGAGAGGAGAGTGCAGCACTCTGTCCGTTAACACCTCCGCTTCTCTCTCTTTTTAGGTGTCTGAGCACATTAGATGGGCTAATCTCTGCCTCTCTACTCTGCAAGGGGTCCTGCAGGTCGGACACTGGTTCTCAACATGTGGGTCGGGACCCTACATGAATTTAAGGGGGGGGTCCCCACGGATAACAGTGAAGTGATAATTTACAAAAAAAAGACCATTGGAACCGAGTCAAACTAAATGTAAATGTAATGCCTCAACTCCTACAATTCCAAGCGCTTGTCGGGGTGGGGGTGTCCCGGGTGGGGGGGTCCCCAGTTGAAATATGATTATTTTGGGGGGGTCGCGGCCTGAAAAGGTTGAGAACCACCGATGTAGGACACCATTTCCCAGCCTTTGTTTCCGTGTGCCCCCCCCCCCTTCACATCTGACAGACCCCTGAGACATTAGCATTGCGTTTAGGTCTATTTGGATTTTTAATTAAAGACATAAATCATGTCAAAAATCCAAATATATCAGAGTCAAAAATTCAATGCAAGATCAATGATTACAATTGTCTGCCTAAGCTAGACACAAGCAGACTAACAATTATGAATATTGATATTTTCCATATAAAGTGACTGGCTGCCAATAACGGCAGACAGAACAATGTTTCATCATGTTTGTTTTTGCCTTTCTTTTAGCCAGTCCGACAATTTGTAGTCCTCGCACACACATCTTATGGACATGCCCTAAGCAGACAAATATCAAAGCAATTGTTTTGCAATTGTACCCACATGCAGAGAGGGCATATGCAAGTGGTTGGTATTTCATTATTTTACAGCTAAAGCAAGTATCCATGTACATGTCAAAGGAACATCCAATTTGTAAAATTTGTTTCAATAATCATGATCACATCCAGAGTATTAGCAGAGCTCTCATCATTAAGATTTATTTGGCTTTTCAAAAATAGCAGATATACAAGCTAATTGATTGCAAATGCTTAGTTTTGAATTCATAATGCTGCGTAACACGCGCACACACACGCACGCACGCACGCACACACACACACACACACACACACACACACACACACACACACACACACACACACACACACACACACACACACACACACACACACACACACACACACACACACACACACACACACACACACACACACACACACACACAGTTAACCACCACAGTCAACCCTACAATATACTGTACTTCTCGTACGATGAATAGCAAAAATAGCTGATCTAGAAGCTCACCACACATCCCATCACGACACATTGTGTGAGCTTTTAGATCTGCTACTAAACTTGCTTGTAAAATCTCTTATAATAAATGGCATGACCCAAAAGTGCAAGTTTTTGAGTCATATGGATAACCTCCAAAACAGAAAAGGCCTCAACACTACAAGGAGGAGTTATGGTTATGGATGGCATGAATGGCACCTGCCTAAAGAACAGCCAACAGCCTGTGACAAATAGTCCCTTGTGGACAGTTCTGAGTTGTAATTGTAGGGCGGTTCACAAACTTTTTCATGTCAAGGACCTCCAAATAAATATGCTTTTGGCCGCTGACCCCCCCCCCCGCCCCAAACAAGATTTGTGTTGTTAAAATGTTCCAAAAATATTCAACAATATTCACATCTCTTTGTGGGGTCCTGGGGGGGGGGGTCCGGGGGTTCCAGGGCGAGTAGCAAAAGTAGTTCAAATTGCATCACAATCATTTTAACCACTTTATCCATTTATGTTTTTTTCAAAAAGAATTATAAAAATAGCAGATCTACAAGCTTACAGTGAGCTTGTACATCCTGCTATTTCTGATTTTTTTTGTTGAAAAATACCTTTTTTACATACATTTTTTACAGAAATCTTCTCTTCTGGAGGTCCCCGGCACAAAGCATTTTCAGATGGGGGTCTGCGGCCAAATACATATCAGTCTGGGGGTCCTTAACACAAAAAAGTTTGAGTACCACTGATCTAGGAAGCGGCTTCCTTCCTCCTGTCAGACTGACCATGCATACAGATCTACGTCCAACAGCAGGCCCAGGGTGGATGCTAATTAAAAGCCTATGTCACACTGAACAGGCTGCAACACACACACACACACACACACACCCCTGCTGAAATGCAACCAGAGCGCACACACACACACATGCACTAATGTAAACGTGCGTGTTTGCGCACACGCTCCAGCGCACAAAGACAGGCACACAGATTGCATGCGCGCTGCACGCCCAGGCAAACCTATTTAAAAAGACAAACACGGATAGAGATACGGACACACACGAACACACACGCAGGCATGCGTGCAGGCACGCACACACATACATACTATACACACATTTTGTAGCCCCCCAAGCATTAGCTGAACCAAGCAAGCGCCCACAGATGCTGGTGCCTCAACAGGATAAAACTGAAGGCTGTAGGAAGGAGTTGGGACGCAAAGCCACGCAATGCCGCGGAAACGCAACACAACACAACAACAGCGTACACCGTACACCAGATCCCCCCCGGGGGGTCTTGCTCCAATACTCTGCCCCCCATCCCCAAAAAGCCCCCTGCCCCCCCCCCCCTCCCCTCCCCTCCCGGCGGGCACACAAACAGCCCAAATGCCACATCTGTGTGTGACACCTCCCAGCTGTTGTACTCATGAAGCATTCATTACCTTAGAAACCAAAGGATGCCTGGTCCACACTCTCTCTCTCTCTCTCTCTCTCTCGTTTGGCTCCCCTTAGCAACAAGCAGCAGGCAGGTTCATGGTGTAATTGGCAGAGGAGGGAAAAGGGGGGGAACGGATGGGGGGTGGGTGGGGGGGGGGGGGGGTGGTTGGTAATGGGGGACGGGGGGTAGAAGAGGGGATAAAGAAGACAGACAGGAGATGAAAGCAGTGAACCACTGAGAGCGAGAGAGAGAGGGAGAGAGACAGAAACAGAGGGAGAGAGAGAGAGCGAGAGCGAGCAGCCGGCTGGTCACTGCAGCGTTGTTCCTCTATTTCCTCCTCTTCTTCTCTCGGGTCCGGCTTGGCTCCGGCTGACAGCGAGGGAGGAGAGCGAGGCTGTGCGGAGAGCAGGGCAGCGCAGAGAGGCAGAGGAGAGTGGTCCGTTCGGGAGCAGCTCCTCACATGTGTGCACTCCTCCTCTCATTCCCCCTCTCTCTGTCTGCTGCGCGCGCCTGAGTCAGAGCAAGAGAGAGAGAGACAGAGAGAGACAGAGTGAGAGAGCGAGAGGGAGTGCGTGCATATGATGAGTGAGTGTGCGGAGAGAGAGAGAGAGAGAGCAAGAGAGAGAGAAAGGGAGAGCGGTACAGAGAGATGGTTGGACTTGGCGGTGGTTGGGGGAGGGAGGAAGGAATTAGAAGATATAGGGAAAATTGAGCCACGGAAGAGAGAGACGTAGAAATAGAGAGAGGGGGGACATTGCAAGTGAGACGGGGGGGAGACGGGGGTGGGGGGGGGTGGTAAGAACAGATGAGCGCGAGAGAGAGAGAGAGAGAGAGAGAAAGTGCTTTGGATGTACAGTGACCAGAAAGAGAAGACGCACACCACACAGCAGCGAGCTACTGATGCTGAAAATAAGAAACGTTTCATTAGGAGGAGGATGTGTATTGAAATGCTAATGCAAACATCAAGTTACTGTGAGAGCACGCAGAGATGCTGAACTGAGCCACGTGAATTGCGAAAGGAAAACACACTGGACATTTTCATAGCTCTGATGCGAGTAGCAGTATTATAGATCTATATTAAAAAAAAATACTGAAAAGCTGCTTATAGTTGGAACCACTTGAGCCCTAGCATTCCTATTCTGGGGGGGGGGGACATTCATTGGTTAGAGATTTGGTGTAGAGGGGAAAAAAAGAACGCACCAAGTAGGTCTGTTTTACTAAGACAGATTCAGTTGTATTTGTCACTTGTTCGGATACATACAGTACATGTGAAATTTTCTATAAAGTCTATAGGGTCTAAGTCAGGGGTCTTCAACAGGGGGTCCGGGACCCCTAGGGGGTCCTCAGAGTTACTACAGGGGGTCCGCCAAATCTTTGTGTGATATGATAATTTTTTTTACCTTAACCACTTGAACCTTAGCATCCCTTTTCTGAGGAGAACTTTTAGACAAAAATAGCAGATCTACAAGCTCTCTGGTAGATCGGCTATTTTTGGCAAAGAGGCTATAGGTGTAGAGGGAAAAAAACACAATTTTATACAATATAGAGTAGGGGGTCCCTGCTTCATCGCTCTCTCAGCTAGGGGGTCCTTGGCCTGAAAACGTTGAAGACCCCTGGGTCTAAGTGGTTAATGCAGTCATGCAGCTCATCTTAGAATATTATTCAATCATTGTTAATCGTCCGGCTCCATTATGTTCTATTATGATGATTCATTATTCCATTTTCTTTCAGTGCTTGAGCATGGCAAACATGCACAGTAAAATCATCAGTGTTCATTCTAAATGGAACCAAATGGACCGTAAGGGGTCCGTCTAGTTCCATTTGTCGCCCGAGGATTTTACTCTCTGTCCAAGCAAATGTTTCTCCCTTTTGTCATTTTTGTCTCTTTCTTCTCACCCTGTAAGGAAACTCTGGAGTCATTCAAGCTTAACCCGTTAAGACCGGGAATCTGTTTCATTTCTAGATTTGAGCTAAAAATAAAAAATAAAAAGCATTATTTTGCACTTTGGCTATTCAAAAATAGCAGATCTACAAGCTCATAGCACGGCATTGAGTGCCGCGCTATGAGCTTGTACATCTGCTATTTTGAAAAAAAATCCTTGCTTCTGGGGGTCCCTGGAACCAAATATTTTGGGATGGGGGTCCGCGGCCAAATACATATAATTTTGGCGGTCCTTGACAATTATTATTATACGTTTTTTTTAAACTGTTAGGATTTAGACATTTGTAGAATCCCCCAGAAGCAAAGATTTGAGTAACGAATATTCGCTTTAAAATATATATATATATTCAAAGATTTGCACAAATTGTCACGATTTTTCAAAAATAGCAGATCTACAAGCTCATAGCGCGGCACTCGGTGCCGCGCTATGAGCTTGTATATCTGCTATTTTTGAATAGCCCAAAGAAATAAAAAAAAATGACACACAGATGCGTTCCCGGTCTTAATGGGTTAAATGGCAAACCCCAATGAATGGAGCATTTCTTTCCTCCCTGTGATAAATGAGCTCCCAAATGCACCCTGAGGAATACACTCCACAAATACTGTACATGGCATGGCCAATTTGTGAGTGCACGCATGTGCTGTAGCGTGAACACTGCCACGCACGCACAGCATGCACGTCACACACACACACATTTTTTTTTTTTTTTTACAGAACCAGCTGACCAGTTGTCATTAACCACTTAAACCCTAAATGGTTGACTGGATTCCCTCGGGGCTCTATACCAGTGGTTCTCAACCTGTGGGTTGAGAACCCAGGGGGGTCCCCACATGATTTTTGGGGGGGTCCCCAGATAACAGTAGAGTGACAATGTAAGGAATTTTAAGACCCTTTTTGATATCTCCAAAAAAAGGAAAGAAAGGAAAAAAGACCACTACTGCATCAACAGTAATCAACAAACTATAGGCCTACTATAAAAACATTGGCCGAATTGTCAAATAATCTAAGAAAGAGGCAAACGTTTTGAAAATAGCAGATCTACAAGCTCTCAACGCCTCGCAACGCGAGGCGTTGTGAGCTTGTAGATCTGCTATTTTCACTATTTATCTGTGGAACAGAGTCAAACTTGAATGTAATGCCTACAATTCCACGTGCTTATCAGGGTGGGGGGGGGGTCCCCAGTTCAAATATGATTATTTTGGGGGGGTCGCGGCCTGAAAAGGTTGAGAACCACTGCTCTGTACTATAGTGTATTTTCTGTTATTGTGCAAAATAGCCGATCGACAAGCTCGGCTATTGATCTGCTTGTTGATCTGCTATATTTTCTGTGAAAGCTTTCCCCCACAATACGGATGCCGGGGTTTAAGTAGTTAACCACATAAACCTGTTTTTTTTCACCTTCACCAAATCAGCAAAGACCTCAGCTAGAAACGCTGTCCATGGTGCTAGAAATGAGACAACATCACGGATTAAAATGCGGGGTGAACATTTGGCAAAAAATAGCAGATCTACAAGCTTACAATGCATGAAAATGTGACGTGTTTTGCCAGCTTGTAGATCGGATTTTTTTTTTGGCCAAATGTCCACCTTGCATTTTATGCATGATGTTGTCCCTCCATTTCAGCACCACGGACAGCGTTTCTCGCTGAGGTCCGATTCTACATGTCTCCTAAATCCCAACAGTTTTCTGAAAAACGTATGTTTCTATATCAGTGGTGCTCAATCTTTTTCATGTCAAGGGCCCCCAAAATCATATGTATTTGGCCGCGGACCCCCATCAAAATATTTTGTTCCAGGGACCCCCCAGAAGCAAAGTTTTGAGTTAAAAATGTTCGCTTCAAAAATGTATATATTCAAAGATTTACACACATTTTCACGATTTTTCAAAAATAGCAGATCTACAAGCTCGTAGTGCGGCACTCGGTGCCGCGCTATGAGCTTGTATATCTGCTATTTTTGAATAGCCCAAAGTGTAAAATAATGCTTTTCAGCTCAAATCTAAAAATGACACAGTTCCAGGTCTTAATGGGTTAATTTCAAGGACCCCCCCAGTTTGGTGGTGCGCATTAGGACCACAGACCCCAATAACTCTGAGAGTGTACAAATGGAACCAAATGGACCTGGGTCCATTTGGTTCCATTTGTACACTCTCAAGAGTTATAGATCTGTAAGGGTCCATTTGGTTCCTATATAACTATCAATATTTTAGCTGTGAAACCCCCTCAAGGACCCCTCCGGTTCCCCCCCGCCAAGACCCCACACTTTGAGAGCACCACCACCGTTGCATTTCATCGAATCCTTTTCAGCTCCACAGACAAGCCCTCCAGTCTGAGATAAAAAGCCGTTCTCATCGCAATTGGTGTAGGAGTATTTTCTTCAGGGGGGAAAGACCAAAAACATCAACAACAACCTCAAAAAAAAAAGAAAAAAAAGTGCAGCTGTCAGCCAGGAAATGCTGCATTCGAGGGAAACTGATGAGGCCACACACCTGGTTGAGCGGCATGCCGATTAAAGCCAAGTGTTTGGCTCCCCGGTGCTGCTGGGACAGCACATTTTCTACAATAGACCTTTTAGTGAACTGCCTACCTAGCACAAACTACTACCCTCACCCAATATCCAATATTTACCTTCGTACCGTTCGTAAATAATGTATACATCGTTCGCGGTGTGAGCTTGTAGATCTACCATTTTCGTTATTCGAAGTACAGTATATATATATTTGAGTGCAAGTAAATAACAGTAAATACAACATCTTTCACGAGGAAGGGTTAAGTAATACGGAGTTGTGCATGTGAAGGTGAGAAACCCTGGAAGGGCTTATATGAGGACCTCACCTTTTTTTTTTTTACATTACATAAGGGGGGCTCCAAGGAAACACGGTTGAAACCCACTGGATTTACGTGTTTTTTTTACTGATGTGGATTTGAACTATTATATGTGAACTATGTGGATTTAGCTTTGCTTGTTGCACAAACTGGTCTACTGGACTGCACCTTCAGAACGCTGCACCTGCTGCAGTGTTATTAATGTGTTTATGTACACACCTGCATAACCTCTCTGTCGGGTGGAAACCTCATACAGTATGTCCAAAGCTGTTACTTTTCAGGATTCATTTATCAAAAATAGCAGATCGACAAGCTCAAAAATTTCGAGCTTGCAGATCTGCTATTTTTGATGCTTTTGTGTGACGCTGTAGTATGATCAAGTAGGGCATTAAAGGAGTAGTTCACCCACAAAATTACTTATTTTCTATCAATTACACACCCCATGAAGCCTCGAATTCATGGAGATTTTTTTGTTTTTGACGCATTCCCTAAGCCAATAATTTGTTGACCGGTGTATTTCCGGTAGGAGACTCAAATACACTCCATTGAGTCTCCTACCGGATACATTAGCATCTTTATGCCGTTACTCAAATTATACGCTAACTAGACCATACCCGGTCGACGCATCCGTGGGGGGATATGCGCACAGGATCTGGCAACCCGGGAGGCGACATTGTTTGACACATAAACGCTAATAAGAAGCTGAGATTTGATGAAATTGAAAAACGGGCTTCACAGTTGCGTTCAGATGGTAATGGTCAATGGCTGTGTGCAAAATCAGAGCAATTGGTCCAGCCACTGAGGAGAACCGGGTTGTGACACCACTTCACCACTTCACCACTACAGAGGTTACTAGAATTATAGTAGGATGTTCTACACATCATGTACACATCTGCTACTATACAGTTGCTGTCGGGTGGAAACCTTTTAAGTCCAAAACTATTCCTTTTAAAAAAATCACACCCTGTGTGAAGGAAGCGGTGCCTTTGGGGCGGGGCTTAACTCATTTCAGTTTGTCCCTATTGGTGGTCTGAGTCCACTTACCAAATTTGTACTTGGTAGCATGCTGCAAACTGGAATAATGGCTGTTTAAAGCCCAGCCAATGGGCAGACAGAGGGGGCGGGGCTTAAGTAATTACAGTTTGTCCCTATTGGTGGTTTTAGTCCATGTCCAAAATTTGTACTCCGTAGCATGCTGCGAACTTGAGTTATGGCTGTTTAAAGGCCAGCCAATGGGAAGACAGAGGGGGCGTGGCTTGAGCAATTCATGCTCGGCCCGTATTGGTGGTCTAAGTCCACATATCAAATTTGGACTTGGTGGCATGCTGCAAACTGGAGTTATAGCTGTTTAAAATCCCGTGCTCATCCCGTGCTCATACGGGCGGACGTCCCTGGGGGTCTTTGATAACCGGTGGCACGTGTGGCAAATGAGAGGAGAGATGGCATAGGCAATCTCCAAGTCCGTGTGTGTGTGTGTGTGTGTGTGTGTGTGTGTGTGTGTGTGTGTGTGTGTGTGTGTGTGTGTGTGTGTGTGTGTGTGTGTGTGTGCGCGTGTGCGTGTGTTTGTATGTGTTGCTTCTTTGCCGTGCTCATCCCGGGCTCATACACACAGACACACAGACACACACACAGACACCGAGTCAAAGCCACGTATAGAGCGGTTGGCACCGCTAAAAAAGTTGAAATATGGAGATAAGAGGTTTCTGCCCCGACAGCGTCAACATACAGTATGTATACGTATTTTGATTATCATTTGATAATTTGACCCATTTCTATCCTGTGTTTTTCTTTTCTCCCCGTTTTTCTATCCTCTCCTCTCTCCTCACGAAAAACGTCAAAATGATGGGTGCGTGCACACCGACATATTATAACTCTATGGTGCACACACACATTTTATTTTTTTAAAGAATCCCCCCCCCCCACTTCTTTACACGTGTATAAAACCTGTGACGAGAAGACGATTGCGATATCAGCAACCACTGCCTCTCCGCTCTGCATGTTCACCAAACAGCGGTAGGTAGATAGATACAGTAGTAAGGATGTAATTTTGCCCATCCCCCCCATGCATTGCATGCACGACTGGAAATGCTACACTACACACACGTACTACAGCCTCCACTGACCTGCAACCAGCAGCAGCAGCGTGTCCCCGGTCTCGCGGCTGGCTCCGAAGGGGCCCGACATGTCATATTATATCCTACATACCATCAACAACAAGGTGACAGACACACTGACAAACAAAAGAGAGACAGACAGACAGAAAGGCATTGCAGACAGACAGAGAGATCTGTAAGCTGCTTTCAGGGGGTCAAAGCAACCCGCTGTAATCTGCATTACAGACTGAATTATTAAGCAGCCTGTGTTCACACAGCCACACAGCAGTATGTATACTCATGAGGAAGCGCTCCGCTACGCCATTGGTTATCAAAGTGGTGGGGTCGTTGGGGGGTCCCCCAGCAAAATGTGTTAATACAGCAATCGCAATCATTTGAACCACTTTATCCATTTATACTTTGGCAATTCAAAAAATGTTGCATAATCTTCTGGGGGTCTCTGGCACAAAACCTTTTCAGGTGGTGGTCCGTGGACCGTGGCCAAATACACAACTGTCAACACAGCAAACCTGCTCAGGTGGTAGCCTACTACAGTGGTTCTCAACCTGTGGGCCTTATTTTGGGGGTATGCAGGCAACATTGTTTTCTCTCTGTCTACTTAAAAACCAACATACAGTATACGTGTATGCAGGGTGTCTATATGCACATTTCTAAAGTTACAACTTAATGACTTTTAAGACCCTTTTAATACCTAATTGTCAAATATTACGTAAGAAAGAGGCAAACATTGGTGCCGATCTACAAGCCCACGACTCCTCGCAGTGCGAGGCGTTGTGGGCTTGAAGATCTGCTATTTTCACAATATTTATCTGTGGAACCGAGTCAAACTAAATGTAATGCCTCAACTCCTACAATTCCAAGTGCTTGTCGGGGTGTGGGAGTCCCCAGTTCAATTATGATTATTTTGGGGGGGTCGCGGCCTGAAAAGTTTAGGAACCCTTGGCCTGCTACAGTGGTTCTCAACCTGCGGGCCGGGGGCCCGTTTACATTTCTGACTAATAAAGTATTCAATCAATCAAATGCTCTTAAAATGCGGCCCACCCATCTGACCAGTTAAATGGTCAGATGGGTATGCATTAGACCACGGACGACCCCCATTTGACACCATTTCTTTAATCTCTGGGACCGGAAAACTATAAATGCACCCAAACACTACCCGACTCACTTGTCAGTATAAGAGCAAAACTTAGAATGATTACAAGAAGCAATGTTCGATGAAAAATATCCATAAGTCTCCATGGGGTGACTAATCGATAGAAAAAAAGAAATTCTATGGGTGAACTATCCCTTTAATTTTACCATTTGATTCCATTTAGTATTCTCTCAAAGTTACTCAGACCTGTAAGGCGGTTGTTCTCAAAGTGGGGTCCGGGGACCCCCAGGGGTCCTTGAGGGGGTTCCAGGAAGTCCCCAGCTAAATGGCATCACAATCCTTTTGACCACTTTATCCATTGTGGCTATTCAAACACAGCAGATCTACAAGCTCACAGCTGCAAGCTTGTACATCTGCTATTTTTTAACCTTTTTGGGGGGAATTGGATTGGAACATTTTCATATATATTTTTTACACAAATCTTCTCTTCTGGGAGTCCCTGGCACAAAACATTTTCAGATGGGGGTCCGCGGCTAAATACATATCAATTTGGGGGGTCCTTGACTTGAAAAGGTTTGAGAACCGCTGCTGTTAGGGTCCATTTGGATCCTCTGGTGGTCCCTCGGACCCCCACATCAAGAACCAGTGTGTACTATACTGTATACCAGTGCACCATGATGGAGACGGCGAGTGTGATGGCGTCCGTCCGATCAGCTGCAAGAAGAAGAGAGGGGGAAACGACCTCAGCCACGTCGGTCGGTCACATCTGGGAACGATCATCCCGCTTTAATCCAAAGTGTCTGTCAGAGGAGGATACGATAAGCACATGAAATGGTGGCACATCACATACAGTGCATTTCTTAATCTCATTCGGTAAATGTCAAGATGGGGCCTCAGGGTGTGGCGCCGGATGAAATTTTAAATCGACACAAAAGTCCTTCTGTCCTTCTTGCTGTTCTGTTCTGTCTATATACTGTACCAGTGGTTCTCAAAGTGGGGTCCAGGGACTCTCAGGGTTCCTTGGGGGGGTTCTAAATTGACCCTTACAAGTCTGTAACTCTGACGGGGCTGAACTCGTTAACTATGTTTTGTGACAATCTAAATCTGCAAAGTAACTAAAGCTGTCAAATAATTGCAGGGGAGTAAAAGTAAAATATTTGCCTCTGAGATGTAGTGAAGACGTAGAAGTAAAAGTATTGAAAATGGGGAAATACTCCAATAATTCCTCAAAAGTGTACTTAAGTACAATACTTGAGTAAATGTACTTAGTTACTTTACACCACTGTATAGCAGGGGTCTTTGATGTTTTTCAGGCCAAAGACCTCTTGGGTGATAAGAGAGATGAAGCAGGGACCCCCACTATGTTGTATGAAATTTTGTTGCCTAGTAAAATGTCTTTATTTAGAAAGCCTCCCATGCAACTTAAGAGGTTTTCAAATCTAGCTCTAGCTCACCATAGCCTATTTATCTGATTGTCTCATCAATGTCTGTTGACTGTCGAGAGATTTGACTCAAAAGTCAAAACAGTGGAAGTATTCCATTTTCTTTTAAGTGCAGCTTTGACGGCTTCATACAGTAGATTTGTTTGACAGCACTATCATCATCCTCAATTTAGTTTGTTTACAAATTATCCTTGCTAAAAAATATCTTGGATTCATGTTAATGTGTATTTTCAAAATGTTCCTATCACACTCAAATTTGGCAGCTCTCTAGGCCCCTGTTCAAGACCCCTGCTCTGTAGACTGTACATGGAGACACTGCAGTAGATACATGTCAACAATCATTAAAACAAATCATTCTAATGAGCTTTAGCCTACATCTCAAAATATAAATTGAAATCTTTTCTTCAGCTTACTGGGAATTGCTTTGCTTCATTCTTTTACACTGGGCAAGTACGGTGATATGCAGTATTTACAAACACACATCACCAGAGATGAGCTACAATGCTAAGGTGTGCTTGCCTTGGTCTGCTAATGTTGCTAAGCTAGCTGCTGTGATTGGCGTGGCAGCATCAGCTGTGTAACTCGCTGTGTGATTGGTCATTTGTTGATTGGACTTTTGTGGGGGGACTGTGATTGGTGTAGCAGTGTCAGCTGAGCTGTGCAGTTCGCTGTCATTGGTCTACTTTGGGACACATGCAGATGAATCTACTCTAGTGGTTCTCAAAGTGAGTCCCGGGGGACCCCCAGCTGGTACTTGAGGGGGTTCCAGGGGGTCCCCAGCTAAATAAACTCCTAGAGTACTCCTTTTTACACTTTCAGAGTTATGGGGGTCCATGGCCTAATGCAGGGTTCCTTGAGGGGGTTTCAAATGGACCCTTAACAGGTCTGTAACTCTGAGAGTGTACAAATGAAACCAAATGGACCCGTACGGGTCCATTTGGTTCCATTTGTACAGTCTCAGAGTTATGGGGGTCCTTGGAATTAAACAGTTTGAGAACCACTGGCCTAATGCATACCTACAGTAACTGGGGACCCTCGTCCGCAGCCCCCGGCAGGTACACTGACTTGCAGTCAACACCACAATAATCTCTCTGTCAGCACCACTCCCCTAAACGTGCAGTGTTGCTGTTAGTAGGAATAAAGAAGCAGCCGGGAGGAAGTGGACTAAGAAAGGGGAGGAGCCAAACCGAATTCCCGTTTCTACACAAAAAAGGGTGGTGGTGCTGGTGCCCCCAGAGGCAAAAACCTTTTTACCGAATGGGTTCCCAGATCGACACGACGACAGCTATTTTCAACTGCAAGAGGATGTACAGGGCACAGGCACAAGCTACACAGAACACCAACACCAGATGTTGGGGGGGTGGACATAGCCGAGTGGTTAGTGAGCCCGCCTGGGAAGCCAGAGGCTCTAGTTGTCCCAGGTTTTGATTCCAGACCATTAATGTGTCCCTGAGCAAGACTCTTAACCTCTAATTGCTCCCCGAGCAGCTGTAGAAAGGCTGCTCACTGCTCCACGTAGTTATAGGATGGGTAAGTGCACAGGACAATTTTCACTTGTTCTTTTGCAAGTCCCTCAAAAGTCCTAGAGAAAAACTGTCAGCATGAAAACTCACTTAAAAGGTTTCTTGTGACATCTTCAAAGGTAATGTTTAGGCTATTCCATCAGTTATTGACACACATGAATGACTAAGCACTTTGACAACAAATGCAAAAGTTAAACGGTGAGTTAGGGGCGCTGGTAGCCGTAGGCCCGTGCGGTAATGCACCCCTGGGTTCCAGAGACAAAATGGGGGTCTGTGGACTATCAATGGACTTGGACTTTACATAAAAAAAGGTTGAGAACCACCGACACCAGACTAAGGTGACAAGTCTGGATGGAAATCTGGTCTGGAGGCACAGTATACGACAATAACACCTACTGTATCACAAAACGTATTTAAGTCTGTAGCTCGAAAGACCAAAAAGTCAAATTGAACAAAATATCTTTAATAGATATAAACATTTTTTTTGTTTTTTACACATTACATCTCAAAGGAAACAGAAACACATGCCGTCACACTCACACATGTCGAGAAATGAAGGTGCAAGGGCACTCTGTTTAGTGTAAGGCTTATCTTACGCTCCATCGTACAAAGGGTAGTATAGCTTGTAGCTATCAGTAATTTTTTTGGCAAGCGACACCTTAGTACTACAGAGTATAAAGTAGGCATTAACGGGCTGGGGGGGAAGGAGGGGGCATGCCGTGTGCTCATATTGTGTCTCGAGTTTGAGCCTGCGACTCACTTTTACTCATGTCATGACCCCCCCCCCCCCTTGCCTCTTTTTTTCTGTCTGTCTCCCCTGTTGATGTCTGATGGTGTAAAACATTAAAGCCCTGATTTAGGGTCCGTGTCCACAGAAAGCATTTTGGAGGATACGCTTTAGATATCTTCGCCATCGGGCAGAAACCTCCCATCTCCATATTTCAAACTTTGTGTTTTTTTTCGGAAATGAATGCCCTACTTGATCATACTACAGCGTCACACAAAAGCATCAAAAGCAGCAGATCTACAAGCTCGAAACGTGGTGCGAAGCGACGCGTTTTGAGCTTGTCGATCTGCTACTTTTGCTATTTCTGAATTTGGATCGTGAAAAGTAACAGTTTTGGACATATGAGGTTTCCACCCGACAGAGACGATATCATGTCCAGAGGGCCCTATATCTTGCGCGCCGCCTTACCCCCTTATGCCTAAACTTTTTGGGCATTTTTTACTATTTTGAAAAGCATTTAAGAATACTGAAACTAGCTGGAGCTACATCAACACGTTGTGAGCTTGTAGATCGGTTATTTGAACTATTTTAAAAATGTTTTTCAAAAATAGTTTAAAAAATGGCAAAAAGTTAAGGCATAAGGGGTAAGGCGGCGCGCAAGATATGACCCCGAGAGCGCTTAACCACGATACTCTGTGCTGGCCAGAGGAGGAGCACTCCAGCGGGTCATTACAATAGAAATGCATGGCAGGCGGCGTTGGCAGCGACCAAAAAACAAAAAAGCTTTCTCTGGACACATGGCCTCTTATACTGTGTCGCGTGTTGAACGTGGCCGATCTACGAGCCCACGAGCGGATGTGGCGGGCTGTATAGGCTTGTAGATCGGCTATGTTCGCCGCGCGACGCCGTCGAGTGACGAAGCACAAAATCAGAACCTAAAAGCACAACTGCATGAAGAAGAATAGCCAAGTCTTAAAAACAAAAGGAAAAGAAATAAAATAAAATAAAGAAGGTGCAAACTCAGATGAGCATCAGACGTCTCTCTCTTATATATACAGGTTGTACAGTATCAGGGTAGAAAAGGAAACAGTATTGAGGGTTTAAATATGGATCATATCTCATAATATTCCCGCGGTCTCTGATCTAATAAAAAAAAAGAAAAAGGACTGGGCTTGGGAGCAGGCTTAAGCCTGAGGTTTACTTTAGTCGTTCGACGGTGTCGCGCGACGCCGATAGTCGATCTACAAGCTCACAACGAGCTTGTAGATCTGCTATTCACGGCACGAGACACCGTCCTATGACGGACTATTAAGTTAAGCCTACTATATACAACTCTTGAGAGCTGGAATATCAGGGAATTTCGTCAAAAAACGTCTTTACGCGTCGTCCCATTATTGTATATAGTACCGATTCAATCTACAGGGAGCGTTAAGGGTCACATTTCTCTGGTGACAGTCTTTTACCATGCTATGGAGCAGTGGTTCTCAAAGTGGGGTTCAGGGACCCTCAGGGCGTTCCTTGAGGGCGTTCCAAATGGACCCTTACAGGGCTGTAACTCCGAGAGCGTACAAATGGAAATTTGGTTCCATTCGTTCACTCTCAGAGTTATGGGGGTCCTTGAAATAAAAAATAAAAATTGAGAACCATTGCTATGGATGAAGAGGGACATTGGTTCCATGTATCATTTTACATGTTGTCAACACTAGGTGGCACTGTCCAGCAAGTCAGTGCAGTTACAGTTATAGCCACGCCACGGCTGGGACCACAAATCATATTACTCTCAGGACAAAGAATACATAATTATAATTATTAAATTAATTTAGAAGCTTCCTTTCTTTTCTTTTTTTCCCCTCCTCCAGTCAAAATCGGTTTCCAGTTACAGTGTCTCTCCGCACACAGCCATTCCCTCATACAGAAGACTGTATTTGACATTATGTATTTGGCATAATGGCATAGTACTTTGCTCTCTCAATATCATATTCGTCAAAAAAATACTCTGTAATAGAGTGCCCATGTCATAGGTAACAAAATACACCTTAATCATATGTATATATACAAAATACATGTCAATATTTTGATGACGGACCGTTCGTGGTCTTTTATCATTGTTATGGCACCCACATAGTATTTGTTTTCATAATTATATATTTCTCGTCGGCTCTTGACCAGTAGTCCTTTGTGAGTTTTACAGTATTTGCATGAATCCTCTAGACATTATACATTTTTGATACACAAGTACAACTCTTTTTGATTTGAACAACACACAGGCACTTTCACCTCACAGTTATAATAGTATATTCTTTTATCATCTTTTCCAAGGCCCATACGAGGCCGCCTGTGTTTACCCGTCTTCTCCGGGGTTCAAATAAACATCTTCTGTACCCATACTCTACCCACACTTGTTCTCAATGTAGGGTCCAGGGGGTGTCCAAATGGACGTTTGGCTTAACGGGTCTGTAAAGTCAAATTCCTGCTGAGAATTGTACAGTGTCGATTGGGGGGTCCCAAAGATTAAAAATGGTTCCAACTGTAAACTCTCAAGAGTCATCCTCAGACCCGTAAGGGTCCCATTTGGACCCTTGGTGGGGCCCCTGGACCAGACGTTGAGAAACGTGTGCGGTCTCCCATCCTCTCCATTCCGTCTCCAATCTTTTCATTCGTTCCAAAATAGATTGTTTTTCTGATTGAAGGGGGCAAAAGGAAGCACATGGGAGGACACTACATATTCTTACCTTGTTCCTATACAAAAACTCAAAACATTATCTGTTCAGCTACAGCCAGGTGCAGTACCAAGACTTCTGTTATTTATTTAAAGCAGTGGTTCTCAAACCTTTTTAATCTCAAAGATTCTGTTTGTACCCTCTCAGAGTTACAGACCTGTAAGGGTCCATTTGGTTCCATTTGTACACTCTCATAGTTACAGTCCATTTGGGACCCCCTCAAAGAACCCAGAGGCTCCCCTTGGACCCCATTTTGAGAACCGCAATTGAAGCATAATTTAACTTTGGTAGAGGTTTGGGTTGTTTAGTGACTTTGCTATGATGTGACTCTGTGAATATTGAGGGGATATCTTCAATAGTTACATGATTGATTCAAAATGGATAATTCAAAAATATTCTCCCTATTGACTTTGTACAGTGAAACCTGTCTAAGTCGCGCTTTTAGCACACAAACGAACGTCAGCAATGTGGATTCTGCCAAATTGCAAAAGGAAAAAAACTTGAATTAGGAAGAAGATCCAGCAGGTATTCCTCCAAGACTAAATCACCATGTTTGTTACTGCACGTGTAAGAAGCTGCGATAGTACCGTTAATCATTTTAAATGGATGGAGAAAAAAAAAGAAAACACTGGACCGGGTTTTGGAACTTTATACTGTACTCTACACTAGCAGAATCCATTTAGTTCACATTCATTTGTGTGCTAAGATTGTGTCTTTGAGACATGTTTATTAACGCAATGTAATGCGATGTGTGTCAATAGGGAGAATATTTTGCATAATACATTATTTTAATCTACGGAGCAACTAGATTTAAAAAACGCTGAGATATAAAAAATCTCTGCGATATTTGGAGTTGCATCATGGCAAGATTGCACTTTAATTTAGTCATTTGATTTAGGAATTTGAGACCTAATCACAGGGATTAAATGGGACATCATTGACATACTGAACTCCCTAGAGGGAGGGTCCGGGGACCCCCAGGGCCCTTGAGGGTAGTGATAGCTAGGAACCAAATGGACCCTTACAGGTCTGTAACTCAGAGAGTTATGAGGGTCCGTGGCCATAATGCATACGAAACTGGGAGTCCTTGAAATAAATAAAAAGTTTGGGAACCACTGGTTAAGTAAAACTTAAAACTTAAACGTAAATCTTTCTGTCGGTCATGCAGGGACGCCGTACTATCCATCAGATTGGACACAAAGGAGCATCAATTCTCAGCAAATCCCAGGGAAGTGACCTCATGCTCATCACATCTGTCAGAACCACAGCTGTCCAAACTCCTCTCGCTTGACTCCTCATGTTCCATCCAACATCTTTTTAAGTTTCCCACGAAACATCGACTGTACATAACAACAATCCCTCCGTGTCGTCAGAAGAATGGCGAGTTTGTGTTGGCGTCGTTGTAGAAGATCCAAAGTCGCGTGGTCCGCGTCGATAGTACAACGTCTTTTTCCCGCGGCTCGTCGTCCGTGCCGAGGCGGTTCATTCGCGATGGTTTGGATGATGTTGTGTTATTTTATGTCGTCAGGCAGTGTCTAATAATGAGTCCAACATCGAGTCGGGGGTCGCGTCGGCGGCTTTCTCTGTCGGAGGTGTTTGTGTCGGGTTGCGTCTCTTCTCAGTTCATGTAGATGGTGCTGAAGACCCACTCAGTTCATGTCGATGGTGTTAAAGACCCACTCAGTTCATGTCGATGGTGTTGAAGACCCACTCAGTTCATGTCGATGGTGTTGAAGACCCACTCGGTGAACTTCTTCAGTTTGGCCGAGGCGCTGTAGGACTCCTCCTGCAGACGCTGGTTGTCCTCCCGCAAGCTCTGCACCTGGACCGCAAGCGAGGTCTTTGCATCCTTCTCCTGGTGGCGACAAAACGCACACAAATAATGGTTTTCGAGGCCTTTAAAACTCTACGTGTACCACACAGCACTGCTGCAACCTGAATCACACTACCGTAATACAGTATTAACACATTCCCTGCCATTGACGGAGATCTCCGTCATTTCAAATCCAACCGTTGACCGCCATTGACGGAGATCTCCGTCTTTTCAAAAACGAATAGCGGTTCTACAAGCTAATACATGTGTTTTTGAAAGATAGCAGCTGTCTACTGGCTCTAGTCCTTGCAGACATTTTAAAAACAAGGGAATGAAGGTACAAGGTCTCTCACCTTCTTCAAGTCATCTTGTAGCAGCTTCACCATGGACTCCAGCTGGCTCACCTTCCCCATAAGACTGGCTGGGCTCTCACTGTGGGGAGGAATACACCAGAACATTTAAAAACCTGAGCCGAGGCACAGTGGTGCATTTTTTACTTTCCTGGACAATTTCCAATTTTCAGTACTTTGACTCCACTCCACTACATCTCAGAGGCAAATATTGTACTTTTACTCCACAACACTTATTTCAAAACGTTTAGTTACCAGTTACTTTGTAGATTTTGATTATTATTACAAAACATACATTACGCACTTCAGCCCTATATACATTTCGACCATTAAAAAATAGCCGATCTGCAAGCTCACAAAGCGAATCGCGACGCATTGTGAGCGTGTTGATCGGCTATTTTCAAAAAGATTTGTATACATTTGAAAACTTGTGAAATGGGACATTCTGCATAATGAGTACTTTATACTTTTGGTACTTTTAAGTACATTTTGATACCAATATTTTTGTACTTTTACTCAAGTAAATTTTGAATTCCATACTTTTACATGTATTTCTACATTGCAGTATTGATACTTTTACTTAAGTTACAAAAACTGCCAAGGCATAGCAGAGCATCACATCATCTCTGAATCACAGTGAGGTCACCTACCCAGGTGAGGGCTGTCTGTGGGGGGCAGTTTGGGGCTCGGCCTGCTGGGTGCTGGAGGACGAGGCCGCGCTGTCGGCCCTGGAGTTCTCCTCCTCTTGGGCAGCTAGAATCACCAGTCTCTGCTCTGAACACACAGAAAACAAAGACTTTACATTTAGCCAAAGACATCTAAAATGACAGAGATGCGTCAATTTAATCGAAAATAAAAATAATACATTGATAATCAATCATTTTTATCGGTTAATTATCGATCCCTATTTTGGAGAGATCTACAAGCTCACAATGTGTCGTGATGCAACGCGTTATGAGCCTGTAGATTTGTTTATTTTAACAATTTTTGCATGGCACCGTTGTGCGAATAAAATAAAATAGGGTTTAAGTTGTTAAACAAATGTATTTAAATGCACTTCTTCATTGCAGCTCTATTTAAGCACAAGCACAGCCTGGCCATACAAAGGTGGAGTGAGATAATGGAAGAACAGCAGTGCCCTCTTCTGGTTATAATAAAGATGACAATAATGAGTTTGTCAGTTTAACTGTAAAACCCAGCCGGTAGCAGCTGTTGTAATGCTTGTACTGTAATGCTTGTAAGGAAGAATATAAGTCAGGGCATGCAAGGTAATAGATAAAATACGGTAGTCAAGTAATGCATAAAAAAGTCAGATAAAATAAGGATAAGACAGTACGTAAGTTTAAGTAAAAGTACTTATAGTGACAGATTAGTTACTACTAAGTAATTAGTAGTAGTAGTGCAGGCAAATAATGTGGTTCTCATTTCCTGTACATTTTCCTGCCCCGAAAACCACAACATGAATCAATCAATGAGGACCTGGGGGCGAACATTCAGTGAAAATAGCCCACCTACAAGCTCCTACATTAAAGTAATAGTACCTCAAAATTGTACTTAAGTACGGTACTTGCGTAAATGCACTTAGTTACTTTACACCACTGTTAGTTAGTATAGACAGAAAGCCCAAAAAGCCAGCACCTTCAAACGTTGCTATTCGGCTGCTGTCAACAACAGTGTATCGTTGCTGTCGGGCAGACAACTCTTATCTCCATGTATGTACTAACCTTTTGTGCTTTTTCGTAAATCAACGCCCTACTTGAGCACACTAGCGTCACACAAAAACATCAAAAGTAGCAGATCTGCAAGCTCAAAACGCGGCGCGAAGCGATGCGTTTTGAGCTTGCAGATCTGCTACTTTTGATGTTTTTGAATTGTAATCCTGAAAAGTAACAGTTTTGGACATGCTAGGTTTCTACCCGAACAGAGACGATATGCGAAAAAAAACACAGAGAAATACTAGAATAACAAACACAGAAAAACAGAGAGCGGTACAGGATCAATCAATAATAACACAGCGTGAACACGGATAGAGAACTGAGGGATTATAAGACAGAAGCGCGGCTCTCTCCGTTGCTTCTGGACAGATAACAAGCTGTTATTTTGGTATACAGTAGAATCTAGCCAACAGTTTGGCTGGGTTCACTGAAGCCCTTAGTGCTAGCAGATTTAGAACAATGCACAGGGATTGTTCTGTGGTTTATTATATTCTGGACAATTTGATTGTATTGTTGTTGTTACCACCACGCAGCAGCAGTGTGCTTGTATTGTATTGTTTGCATTGTGTTGTGTGGTAGTGTGATGATTTTAAATGGTAAATGGTGCATTTATATAGCGTCTTTATCCAAGGCTCTTTTCAACATTTTCCCCCATTCTCACACACACACACACACACACACACACACCGATGGCAGAGGAAACCATGCAAGGCTGCTTTTTTCCGCTGCTTTCGTTAGCCTCGTTAGTCACGAATATTTTTATGGTTTTCAGGAAAGAAGAAACAAAAAAATCATCAAATAATTTTGTCTAAGTCATGTTTATCTGCCTTTATTTATATCTGCTTACGGTAACTCTACTCCTACTCCTAATAACACTGCTGCTTCACCCTGCCTTATGCCTACACCATTTCTGCCTAAGTCAAAAAGTTGTCTTAAAAGCACTTTCTGCCTAAGTCAACCTGAGGGACAGTGAGAGAGGGAGTGAGAGACCCCACCCCACCCCGATCTATGTGCACGGGTGCAATGCTCACTGGACGGCCTTGCACGCCATGCCGGAACCTATTTGACCAGGAGCACACGCAGGCACACGCATAGATTTAAAACTACTTTAATTCGCACCTCAACAAAGTTTTCAAAGGCTCCGGACTCACACCTAGCGAATTAACATAGGAATAAGCCTAGATGCATATCAATTGTCCATTGTGTGAGACTTGCAGTGTAGGTGTTAAGCGACGTGCGCGTCACGTCATTGAAATAGAGTGCAAGAACATACCAAATGAGCATTGCATGCCTGTCTGTGTGTGTGTGTGTGTGTGTGTGTGTGTGTGTGTGTGTGTGTGTGTGTGTGTGTGTGTGTGTGTGTGTGTGTGTGTGTGTGTGTGTGTGTGTGTGTGTGTGTGTGTGTGTGTGACAGAGAGAGAAAGAGAGAAAGGTAGAGAGAGAGTTGAGCAGTCAATTGTCATTAATCCATTAAGATCGGGAGCGCACCTGTGTCATTTTAGATTCTTTGGCTATTCAAAAATAGCTTTTGGCTATTCAAAAATAGCAGATATACAAGCTCATAGCGCGGCACTCGGCGCCGCGCTACGAGCTTGTAGATCTGCTTTTTTGTGCAAATCTTTAAATATACACAGTATTTGTTAAAGCGAACATTTGTAAATATTTTGTTCCAGGGACCCCCAGAAGCAAATATTTGAGTTACAAATGTTCGCTTAAAAAAAAAAATATATATATATATATATATATAGATTCAAAAATGTGCACACATTTTCACGATTTTGCAAAAAAATAGCATATCTACAAGCTCATGAGCTTGTATATCTGCTATTTTTTAATAGCCAAGGACATCTTAAAATGACCCAGATGCGTTCCGGGTCTTAATGGGTTAATATTGGATAACGTTCAGGAACATGTACATGAAGTACAAAGCACTACAGAGAGTGGTTGGGACAGCTCAGTGCATGGTAGGAGGTGAGCTTCCCTCCCTCCAGGATATGCATGAGAAACACAGTCACACATCATCAAACACTCTCATCACAGCCATCTGTTCTAGGGCTGCAAACTATACATTATGTTGTTGCTGTCGGTGCAGAAACCTCTTATCTCCATATTCTAACTTTTTGTGTTTTAAACTTTTTTTCGTAAAATAACGCCCTACTTGATCATACTAACAGCGTCACACAAAAGCATCAAAAGTAGCACATCCACAAGCTCGAAAACCGCACCGCGTTTCGAGCTTGTAGATCTGATACTTTTGCCATTTTTTAATTTGAATCCTGAAAAGCAATTTTGGACATATATCTCTAGGTCCAAAACTGTTACGTTTCAGGATTCAAAAACATTCAAAAACAGCAAAAGTGTGCAAGCCCTGTGCAACTTTTGATAACGAAGCCTAAAAGGCCAAACAGAAATAAAACATGTATTCATAATGTTCAATGCCAAAAACACAATAAACAGTGTGGTTGATGGTGGTGGTATACAGTACGGTAGCCTGGCGTACCCAGACTATATCACTCCGTGGATATGAGTCTGGTGCTTCTATGAGGAAGTTTTTTTTCCAAGGGGGCGGGATCAAAACAATGACTCTCGACGCAATTGGTTAGACCTACAAACCAACTACCAATTACAGTCTCCCATATTTGAATACTGGTCACCCCCGTCTTCTGGAGCAGGAAATGGATTCTCTATGGAGCGGTGCCAGACCCAAATCGCCGAGTGCATTTTTTTTTTTGCACTGGCAGATTCGTCTGGTCCCAGGCTAGGTATACGGTACTTACCCTCGAAGGCCTTGGCAGCGTCCACCAGGTGTGCCCAGTCCAGCGGGCCGTCAGAGCCGGTGCCGGGCAGGGGCATGAGGCCGGGGTCCTGCAGCTGCTGCTGCTGCCTCCTCCTCTCCTGCTCCGAGCTGTCAGGAGCCGACAGGTCTCCTGGTGGGACACAATGCACACACATGGATTAAAACTAAATAAAATCTCGCAGACACATCGAGAGCTTGTAAATCGGCTATTTACGCTGCCTAACATGATTCCATACCTAGTGGTTAGAGTGTCCGCCCTGAGACTGGGAGGTCGGGGTTCAATTCCCGGCTGGGTCATACCAAGGACTCTAATAATGGGACCCAGTGCCTCCCTGCTTGGCACACAGCATCAACGGTTGGATTGGGGGGGTAACTCCCTGCTACATACTATAGCGTCATGTCCAGAGGGTGTACTTATACATCAAGCTGCTAGTGATGTGTTGTTCATGATCGATTCGTTCAAAAGAACTAGTTCATTTGCCATGAACGTGAACGATCTCGTTCACTTTCTGAAACTGTTACGTTCACGCGCAACGTAAAAAAAAACGCTCCCGCGGTGGTGTTTTACACACATTATAAAAGATACATTAACCACTTTAGCCCTATTTTATACCTAGGCTATTTGAAAATAGCAGATCTACAAGCTCACAACGCGTCGCATCGCGACGCGTTGTGAGCTTGTAGATCGGCTATTTTCAAATATGTTAGTACTTTTACTTTTGGTACTTTAAGTATATTTTGATGCCAATACTTTTGAACACTAGAAAATAGCGCTACTGAACGAGAACGTGAACGAATCATTTGAACGAATCATTGCCGTGAACGTGAACTAAATCGTTCGTTCACTGAAATGAACGTTTTTTCCCACCACTACAAGCTGCCTCACGCTACAGAAACAGGAGATAGGCTCATGCCCTATGGGCCTCGGCAAGGCTTGATTCCATAGAAGACATGCTGGCTTCTATGGAATCCAAATGACTGACATCAGCCTGAGATGTCTGAGAACTTTAATCCATGATGCAGACAAGCTGTACGATGGCAAGGTGGTAGAAAGTAACTCAGTGCATCTACTTATGTACTGTTAACTTTAGTACACGTTTGAGGTACTTTTGCTTAAAATTGAGTATTCTAATTATTTTGATATTTCATACTTCTCAGAGGCAAATATTGCACTTTTGACTCCACCAGAATGACTTTACAGATTTAGATAATGAATGAATTTCTATCCAAAAAAGAAATTGCCCATCTACAAGTTCACAACACGTTGTGATGTGACAAAGTAAAGCATACATTTTACGTAAAGTTCAAATACAGAGAAACAATGTTTCTGTCACACGGTATCGGAGGTGGGTGGGCTGGTGGGTGGGGGAGGGGGGCTCACCCAGGGATTTGTGCGAGGGTCTGCGGCTGGGTCCCTTGCGGGCGGTGGGGGAGCGAGGCATGGTGGAGCAGCTGAACAGCAGGTCGGCGTGGGGGGCGTGGTCCCGCGTGGCGCTGCAGAACGACGGCTCCCGCTGGCCGCTGTAGATGCTCTCGTCGGACAGCGTTCTCTGGATGGACCGCCGGCTGGCCGCGGACGTCGGGAACATAGGCTTTGGAGACAGAGACGACAAGAGACAACATGAGTGGGGTGGGGGGGCAGGGTTATTTAAAAGGCAAAAAAAAACACAATCGCCATATACAATCTATCATTTTGTTGCTGTTGTGCAGAAACCTATTTTAACTTTTTGTGTTTTTTTTGCAAATGAACACCCGGCCTAATTGATCATACAAGAGCAGTGGTTTTCAACCTTTTTCATGCCAGGGACCCCTACATTTGGCCGCGGACCACCATCTGAAAATGTTTTGTGCAAGGGACCCCCAGAAGCAAAGATTTGAGTTAAACATGTTCTCTTTGAAAAATTAATATATTAAAAGATTTGCACACATTTTCAAGATTTTTCAAAAATAGCAGATCTACAAGCGCACTCGGTGCCGCGCTATGAGCTTGTATATCTGCTATTTTTGAATAGCCAAAGCTAAGTGGTTAAAATGATTCTGAGGCTATGTGAACTAATTTAGCTGGGGACCCCCTGGTAGCCCCCCAAGGACCACTTGTGGTCCCCGGACCACTGGTTGAAAACCACTGTACTAGAGCGTCACGCAAAAGCATCAAAAGTAGAAGATCCGCAAGCTCGAAAGGCGGCGCTACGTTTGCTTTTGCTACTTTTGAATTAGAATTCTGAAAAGTAACAGTTTTGGACCATTACAGTATGAGGTTTCCACCCGACATAGACGATATCATCGTCTATATGTCGATCTATCATTTACTAAAACAGTGATGGCTTGAATACAAGGAGGGATTTTCGTTTTTCTATGACATTCCTTTACAGGTGAATAAAGAATAAAAAAAATAAGAAAATACTTGATGACTTGATGACTTAAATAGGCAGCCTGAGCTTACAACCATTATTTGATACTTTGGCTATTTTTGAAAAATCTTGAACATTTTGAATACATTTTTTTGAAACAATATTTTTTAACCCAAATCTCAGTCAGTACCTTGTCCTCCTTGGCAGTGGGTGGAGGGCTGTCCAGTGTAATGAGCTTCTTCAGGTCCTCCTCCAGACTGGACTTGGGGGCCTGGCGCTGGGGGGACTGGGAGCCCCTCAGGTTGGCTCTGAGCTGGGGCTGACCGCCCAGCAGACCGTCACTCTGGTGACGCCTGAGAGAAGAGAGAGGCAAGGAGACCCACCGCTATGTTAGTAGGGCTGTGACCGTTACACCATTTCAGCTGACGATTAGCTGTCGAACAGATAAGTGCGATTTAACGATTTCGTTGTTGTTTTTGCCATTGAACTTTCGGAACATTATGAATAAAAATGACATTTCTGTTTGGCCTTTTAGGCTTCATAATCAAAAAACAAATATGACAAACTTGAGTATATAAAGACATTACTGACATATTTAATAATTATATGCTTGAATTCTTTTTTTAAATGATAGCGGAAATAGTAAGCTTGTAGATCTGCTATTTCTGCTATTTTTGGAAAATGTCTGAAAATATATTTTAGAAATTCAACATGGAAACGATTATGACAATTAAGCAAAAATAATTTAGATTTTCTCAAATAATTGTGATTATGTAATAATTGTGACAGGCCTTTATGTTAGACAAGACTAGTTTGTTTGTATAGCATTATAGCGTTCACAAAACGCTTATAATAAGCGGACATAGCGACACTACAGCTAATGTTGCATGTTGCGATCAATACTCGTCAACACCACAGGGCGGCAGTGTTGTCCAATTTAAATACCAAAGTGCAGTAAGAGGTCAGTAGGTAAAGCCTCTGCTGCTCAATATTCATTCAAGCTCTTTCCTCCACTCTGTCAAACATCAACACCTGACCCAGCAGGGAGCATTTCTACACAGAGTCACAACTCTTCTCACAACACCTGAGCCCAGCAGGGAGCATTTCTACACAGAGTCACAACTCTTCTCACAACACCCAGCACAGCAGGACGCATGGGTTAAACATTCACAGATGCTGTATGTTAAATAAAACACCTCATACTCAGTGGTGGAAAGTAACTCAGTACAAGTTTGTGGATTTTTCATACTTTTACTACAGTGTAGTAGAACTAGTAACTACACTACAACTATGAGGCAAATATTTTACTTTTGTACGCGTCTATTCCGGGACTTGTCAGAATCTAGTTGTATAAAAACATCCCGTTATAGTTTTATAAAACTAGATTCTGTCCCGGTAAATACGCGCTGTGATTGGCCAGTAGTCAGGAAGCTTGCCTTCTCCAAAATGGCGCACGAGAATATAGACGCCTCAGCAGAGCCGGAAGAGGCGTCTACCTTTATATGTCCCTCCCTCTCTCTCTCTCTCTCTCTCTCTCTCTCTCTCTCTGTGTGGTGATATTTACTTGCGCGTGTTGCCAAAGTCCACGGAGTTGACGGTGCCGCCGGGCTTCCTCCAGCCTATCAGGAACTTGGACGTGGCCCCCTGGCGTGGGTAGAAGCTCTTCTGTCCTCCCCCCGGAGACAGCGAGCCCTGGGACGTCTGGGACGTGGTGGGGGAGGTGGCGGCGGCCCCCCCAGCCCCCGTCCCGGTGGTGGTGATGGCCTCCTCCTGGGGGGAGCTGGAGCTGCAGCCCCCCCCCTGGCCCCCCATGGGGCTGCCGGAGTGGCCGGAGCTCAGGGTGCTGCATGGGGACACACAGGCATACGTAGATGGATGGATGGATGGACACGACAGAAGGAAAGTTAGAGATATGTTTTATTAGATTATTTATGTCTTTAAAGCAGTGCTTGTCAAAAAATTTTTCATGTATTTGGCCTTGGACCGAAAAGTTTTTCAGACCCCACGGGGGTCTCCAAATTATTCTTTTTTGGGGGGGGGTCCCCAGATGACAGTTAAATGATAAATTTAAAACCTTTTTAATACGTTAAGAAAAAAAAAACACCATTACTGCAGGAACAAACAAAAAAAATCTCAAACATTGGCCAACATAATTGTCAAATAATATAAGAAAGAGGCCAAAATAGCCGATCTACAAGCTTGTAGATCGGCTATTTTCACAATATGTATCTGTGGAACCGAGTCAAACTAAATGCAATGCCTCAACTCCTACAATTCAAGTGCTTATCAGGGTGGGAGGTGGCCAGTTCAAATATGATGGGGGGTCGTGGCCTGAAAAGGTTGAGAACCACTGCTATATGGAATCAATGACACTGTATGGAATCAACTCTTTGTTGATTCCATCCAACTGTTTGTGTAGATGAGTCCAACACATGAATTCATAAATGAAAGATAAGACGGTCTGTCCTTGGGACTTTCCTTCATTCTTAACTCTTCCAAACAATATTTTCCCACAGCTTGACATGAAAGCTCTGCTATTTTTTCAAACGGCAAAGTTATGTTTGTGTGTGTGTGCGCTATAAACAAAGTTGCCAGTGTACAGTTCTGATGAGTTATTTATTTCTGGCCCAGTGAAGAGGAGAGGGAGGAAGGCTGATTCTGCATTCCTACCAACTTCAAGAGCTGCCACACACACACACACACACACACACACACACACACACACCTACCTCTCCCCTTTATAGAGTCCAAACCGCAGTGCTTTGGACTCTTCCCACCTGGGGAACGGTACGGGATATATGTGGACCACAATGCATCACTGTCTGTTTAATGAAACATTGATACGCCAGCACAAAGTCCTTGGCTGCAATAAGCACCTGGAATCTAATAGAGCAGTTGCTTCTCAAAACTTTTGAATTTCATAGGACCCCCAGTTCGGTATGCATTAGGACCACGGACCCCCATAACTCTGGAGAGTGTACGAAATTGAACCAAATGGACCCGTGTACAGGCCGATTTGGTTCCATTCGTATACTCTCAGTGTTAAGAAGGCTCTCCACCGCACCGATGTCGGCGGCGGTGGTAAGTGTTGGAAAGCGTCTGTTGACGAAAATATGCCGTGAAATGGGCGGTGGGTATGCTGTCACGTTGGGTCACAAGTCGTAGGGAAACGTCGGACCGTCGGATAGCATCTGATATTTTTGATGTGTGGCAATGTGTGGCAAATCTTTGAATATATATATATATATATAAAAAATGAAAGATATTTTTGGGGGCTTTTTCTGCCTTTATTGATAGGATAGTGGGCTGACAGGAAATGGGGAGAGAGATGGGGGGGGGTGACACACAGCAAAGGTAGTCGGGATCGGGAGTCGACGCTGCGACAGGCTGTCAAGCTGGATTACCAGTATATGCGGTATCGGTATGCGCCCGGACCGCTAGGCCAGCAGGCATCCCATATACTGTATATATACATTTTTAACTCAAATCTTTGCTTCTGGTGGGGGTCCCTGGAACACAATATTTTGAGATGGGGGGGTCCGTTGGACAAATACATATCATTTTGGGAGGTCCTTGACATGAGAGAACCACTGATGTTATAGCAACATACGTTTGTTTTCAAAAAATCCCCAGAAGCAAAGATTTGAGTTAAAAATGTTCGCTTTAATTAAACATATATAACATTTACACACATTTTTTTTTTTAAATTGCAGATCTATAAGCTCGTAGCGTGGCACTCTGTGCTTGTAGATCTGCTATTTTTGAATAGCTAAAGACATCTAAAATGACACAGATGCGTTCCCGGATCTAAAAATGTTTTTTTTTCTATCGATCAGAAAAAAGTCACCCCATGGAGACGTGAATTCATAGATATTTTTTTTTGTTTTTGTCGCACTCCTAAGGCAACAATTTGATGACCAGTGGTTCCGGTAGGAGACACAAAGGAGACTCTTTGTGTCTCCTATACCGCTCATCAAATTATTGGATTAGGAAAAAATATCCATGAATTCAAGTCTCTGGGGTGGACTAATCGATAGAAACATTTCGGGGGTGAACTATCCCTTTAATCCAATGCTTAATAAATAACCGAGACAGGCCTAACCTGGAGTGGGAGGCTGCGTCGCTGAGGGTGTAGGAGCCGCTGTCGGAGGCCAGGGGGGGGAAGGAGGAGGAGGGGCTCTTGGCCAGGCCCTCGCCGCCTCCCAGAGGGAGGACCAGGGAGTCTGGCGGCGGCGGCGGCGGAGGGGGGGAGGTGTCCGAGGAGGACCTGTGGTGGTGGTGGTGGTCCCCCGGCGCCGGGTCGTCCTGCCAGGACGACGGGGTCTTGTTGTCTTTGGCCCGGCTGAAGGCGCCGGTGGAGGAGGCCGTGCTGCTCTGGGTGGCCGTGAAGGAGCTGGCATCGATGCCGCTGTCGGCCGACGTGCCCTGCAGGGTGGGGATAGGGGGTGTGACAGTTACATGGAGCTGGTAGTTTTTTCTTTTTTTTCATGGCAAGGACCCCTAAATTGATATACATTTGGCTGCGGACCCCCATCTGATTTTTTTTTTGGGTGTCAGGGACCCCCCAGAAGCAAAGATTTTAGTTAAAAATGTTCGCTTAAAAAAATTATAGTCAAAGACGTGCACACATTTTCAAGATTTCTCAAAAATAGCAGATCTACAAGCTCATAGCGCGGCACCGAGTGCCGCGCTATGAGCTTGTAGATCTGCTATTTTTGAATAGCCAAAGCTAAGTGGTTAAAAATGAGGACCCCCTAGTAAAAGTAGTCGATAGAATAATCGCTATTGACCCATTAAAACCGGTTAAGCATCTGTGTCATTTTAGATTTTAACCACTTTAACTTTGGCTACTCAGAAATAGCAGATATACAAGCTCATCGCTTGTAGATATTTTTTTTAAATCATGACATTTTTTGCAATTTTTTATATACATATTTATAACAGTTTTAACTCAAGTTTTTGCTCCTGTGGGGTCCCTGGAACAACATATTTTGAGATGGGGGTCCGTGGCCAAATACATCAAATATTGGGGGTCCTTGACATGAAAAAGTTTGACGACCACCGATATAAAGCAACATAATGTTTTTCAGAAAACTGTCAAGGATTTAGAAGACATTTTTAGAATCGACCTCATATCAGGCCTTAATGGGTTAAGAAGATGAAAGATAGTTAGCCCTACCTGCAGGTATCCATTGAGCTCAGAGTCCAGTCGCACCCGGGACCGCGAGCCCACCTCGTACCACTTGTCATCGCTGTGGGTGGAGCTAGAGGCGTTGCTGGACAGAGTGTTGCTGCTCGATTGGCTGGACGAATAAGGCGCGTCCACCTATCGCAAGAGATTAACTGTAATTACTTTATGAACAATGACGCTTTTAACCAATTCAATACGAGAACGCAACTGTGTAATTTTAGATGTCTTTGGCTATTCAAAAATAGCAGATGAGCTTTGAGCTTGTAGTTCTGCTATTTTTTAAGAAGAAAAAACAGTGAAAATGTGTGCAAATCTTATGCATTTTTAACTAAAATCTTTGCTTCTGGGGGTTCCTGGCACAAAATGTTTTGAGATGTGGGGGTCCGCGCACCGAGTGCCGCGCTATGAGCTTGTATATCTGCTATTTAGCGCATCGACGGCCAACTGGACAAACTAGCAATTGACGCGTTATCGAGTCAACCGCAGTCAAAGAGTTAAACAGATGATGAAACAAATAAAAGTGCCAAAAAAATAACTATGACATAAAAAGTTATTGCTTCCTGGGCTTCAAAAAAAAAATCTAATCTAAGCAACATTTTTGTGTGTGAAATCCCATTGAGATACAAGATCTCTTTTACGAGGGAAAACGTTACAGCCTACTAAACGCATACAAACATTTACGTAAAAAAAAACTGACATTTAAAATATTTTAAGAGTGCAACAGAAAGCAATAATAATATGGTAGATTATAAGCCTATCTTGAAATACAGTCTTCCATAACTTTGAAACGTTGTTTTGGCGCCGTCATACGTCATAGTAACCTTGGAATAAAACATTTTAATAATCCAAAGAAGAAGTGGGAGAAGCTGTATTTAACTTTGCTGCACACTGAAGGCTATGTGGCTGTCTTCTGTCTTCAGCGTAACAACCATATTTAATGAATCAAAATCAGTGTCATGTTTTGAGGCCATGGTGAGGAAAGCTTGAATGAGATGTTAGCACGCTGTGATGACATTAACCCATTCCATCTGGGGAAAGTATAATGTATAATTTTAGATTTTTATAGCTATAACCATTATTTTATACTTTGGGCTATTCAAAAATAGATATACAATGTGTGCAAATCTTAGAATATATATGTTTTTTAAAGCTAACATTTTTAACTCAAATCTTTGCATCTGGGGATTCTACAAATATCTTCTAATCCTTTTTTTTTAAAACGTATGTTGCTATAATATCAGTGGTCCTCAAACCTTTTTCATGTCAAGGACCACCCAAAACGATATGTATTTGTCCACGGACCCCCCTCCCCCCATCTCAAAATATTTGATTCCAGGGACCCCCATATTTGAGTTAAAAATGTATATATTCAAAGATTTGCACACATTGTCACGATTCTTTAAAAAAAAAATAGCAGCTATGAGCTATAGAGCTATAGAGCACCGAAGTCTGACGTAATTTACACATCCTACCTGGCTCGCGGTTTTCCACCCCCGTTCTGAATTCCCATAGACGTTTAATATCGCGTCAAATAAGAACTGTGTTCCAAAAATAAACTAATGATCCCGGCGGTTTGACTCTAATGGATATGAAGCATCAGCTGACGGTGAGAAAACGCTAATATTACTTCCGCCGAATTAGTTACATTTTCGCCAGAAACAGACTGTATCAAATATAAGTAACTGACTATCATAAACGATACAGAACCACCTCCCTGACAATATCGCAGAGACAGTTTGTTTATTTTTGGAACACAATTCTTATATGAGACGATTCTAAGATGACCCAATGTTATTCTCCATAGAGACATTACCTTACGAACCAGGGGATGAACGAGTGACGTCAGGACTTCTGTACTCTATTTTTGAATAGCCAAAGAAATCTAAAGTGACACAGATAGCTTTCCCGGATTGAATGGGTTAAATGTGTTGATTTGATTTGTACAACTCTGTGATTGGTGTCACCAGTCTGTCATGAAAAAAAAAGCTGACAGCCAAACAGCCTGCGTTGAATGTCTCAAAAAATAAAAGCGCAGCGTTGGAAATTCTGTGAACTTCAAAAATAGAGCACACATCCACGGCCCACTCAGATTGGGCTCGTCGTCGTGACCCACTCTTGACCCACTCTTGACCCTCCGAGTTGAGAACCACTACTTTTAACCACATGAACCCTAACATCCCTCATTCTCGGACGAAAATTCAGCGAAAATAGCAGATCTACAAGCTCAGCTACAGTATTATCAGTAAAGACACGTGGGAATAAAAGGAACGGACCTAGTATAGAGCTCTACTGTGGGTCACTAGGATCATTTAACCACTTAAATCCCATATGATTGAGTGGAGTCAACCTCAGGGCTCTATACCAGTGTCCTTTCTGTTTTCTGTTATTGTGGGGAAAGCTTTCGCTGAAAATAGCCGATTGCGTCGATCTGCTATTTTCAACGAAAGCTTTCCCCACAATACCGACGCTGGGGTTTAAGTGGTTAAATCCTGTACTGTATTATTTACTTGTATTTTGGGCAACCCTAAAAGGCCTTTTACAGCCCGTGTCCTCTTTAATATTTCAAGGGCACAGCGATAGTACACATAGCAAGCAATTCCTTGTTTTTCCGAGGGTTTTTTTTATTCCGTGAATTTTAGCTGATGTTAGGAAAAACCTGTCCTTGTCATGGCTCAGTACGGTACAGTAGCCTCGCTGTCGGGTGGAAACCTTGAATTGATACGTTTTTTTTTTACGGGGGCCGAGTCTTCTCTCCAGGTGCCATTGTTCAGTAAAGCAAGAAAAAGTCACGAAAATCTATTTCTGTCTGAAATTAGTTAATAACACAGCAACACTCGTCACATAACTAGAGTACTGTATGTCTGACATACATATCAGAGCTTAAATTGACATGTAAATATGAAATGAATGCATAAAGTCACGAGATCTTGTCTTTACTTTTCATTTGCTAAATATTTAGAAAACCTACAGACACACAGCCCAATCTACAAGCTCACAACACATCGCGACACATAGTGTGAGCTTGCAGATCTGCTATTCTTGCTACTTTTGCGCAACACCATCGTATGACGAAGTAGGGCATTAAAGGGATAGTTCACCCCCAAAAATTACCTTTTTTTCTATCACCCCATGGAGACTTGAATTCATGGATATTTTTTGTTTTTGTCATATTCCTAAGCCAATAATTTGATGACCGGCAGCGGTTCCGGTAGGAGACACAAAGGAGACTATTTGTGTCTCCTACCGGAACCGCTGTCGGTTGGCTTAGAAATGTGACAAAAACAAAAAGATATCCATGAATTCATTTTTTTTTTGGGTGATCTTTGATTACATAAAAAGTTGGTTGATACAAGTTTTTTTTGCCTGACGATATGTTACTGTATGTGGGGGGGATAAGAATGCTCTGATGGAAAAGCACTCACACATCAGTGAGCAGCAGGGTTGTGACTGCATGGGGATCACAGCGGCCGACCCTTGAGACAACTAAGGGCCCACGTTAACCCTTTCAATCCGGGAACACGTCTCTGTCATTTTAAGATTTCTTTTGGCTATTAAAAAAAAAACAATAAGATATATGAGCTTGTAGGATCTGCAATTTTTGAAAAGATCGTGGAAAATGTGTGCAAATCTTTGAATATATATTTTCTAAAGCAAACGTTTGTAACTCAAATCTTTGCTTCCTGGAATAAAATATTTTACAAATGTTCGCTTTAAAAAATATGCATATTCAAAGATTTGCACAAATCTTCCACAAAAAAAAAAAAAAATAGCAGATATACAAGCTCATAGCGCGGCACTCGGTGCCGCGCTATGAGCTTGTATATCTGCTATTTTAGAATAGCCAAAAGAAAACCTAAAAATGACGGAGACGCGTTTCCCCGGATGGAGTGGGTTAATCAAGCTGTCAGCTGTCAGCCATGCAGTACACCAGAGGTTAGGGCTGGTCGGTGCTTTGTATTCCGGGCTCACCTTGGTGTTCTTGTTAGGAGACAGGTGGCCACTCTGCTCCTGCTGCTGCAGGCGAGGTATCGCAGCCTTGGACAGCGCCGCACAGTCTGCGCGCGCACACACACACACACACACACACACACACACACACACACACACACACACACACACACACACACACACACACACACACACACACACACACACACACACACACACACACACACACACACACACACACACACACACACACACACACACACACACACACACACGGGAAGTCAGATAGCTGCAGCTGGGTGTGGAACAGCCTAACCAGAGCATGTGTAGTTGATTCCATCGCAGACAATGGTCTTCAAGCCTTTAAACGCAGAGTTCATAGACATCTCCTGACCAATTATACGAGTGACAATCAAGTAAAATGTCATCATCGTCACAGCCCTCGACTAGGGGTGTGCCGATACACTAATTTCACGAAACGATACGATACGATATTGGGCTCACAACTTCGATACGATTACGATACGCACTTTTTTTATTATGAAAATATATGGGGGAGAAAAAAAGCAAATGCAAACAAATAATTCTGTTTTTGCATTATTCAGACATGCAAACTTGTAGCTTTTCAGCTACAATAGCCGTTTTGAATCCAAATAGGGCAATAGTGTGACACCTAACCCGAAAAAACAACAACATGTTGTCACCCTTTTCACCTCGGGGCTGTTTGCATGCCTGATTATAATGATTGTGTAAAAAAAAAAAAAATCTTTCAAAACAATATTTTTTTTCCCCAAAACGATACATATCGTCACGAAAACGTATCGCGATATATCGCGGTACGATATATCGCGGTACGATATATCGGCAAACCCCTACCCTCGACATATCACCGCCTCTGAGAGCAACACGTCAATCTATTTAACTCGGCGAGTGTACTAATTAGTTGTACATTTTCGACACTCGCAGAGTTAAAATAAACCACTGAGTGGATTTGACTGTGCAGTCAGTGCATGACTCAGATCTCAGTACCTGGATTCGTTCGATCGGCCGACCGGCTGCCCCCCGTCTCCCCCCCGTCCCCAGGTCTGGTGGTCCAGGCCACGGCGGCCCCTCCTCCTCCTCCGGCCATCGACTTGGTGCCGTTGATGAGAGCCTCGCTGAGAGCCAGCCGCTCAGACGACACCGGGGACTGCCGGTTGTTGTTATTGAAGCTGTTAGGGTTTAGGGGAAAGACGGAAAGAGGCCATTAGTGTGCTTGTACCGCCAAGTATACTGCACTCAGGAAAAAAAGGGGGCGTGGTTGTGTATATCGTTGCCGTCGTCGGGCAGAAACCTCTTATCTCCATATTTTGACTTTATGTGTTTTTTCGTAAATTATCGCCCTAGTTGATCATACTACAGTGCAGTGGTGGAAAAAGTACTCAAATGTTTTACTTAAGTAAAAGTATCAATACTGCAGTGTAGAAGTAAAAGTCCGGAATAAAACATTTACTTGAGTAAAACAACACAAGTATTGGTATCAAAATGTACTTAAAGCACCAAAAGTAAAAGTACTCAAATGTTTGAAAATAGCAGATCTACAAGCTCACAAGGCGTCGCGATGCGACGCGTTGTGAGCTTGTAGATCTGCTATTTTCAAATAGCCTACGTATAAAATGGGACGAAAGTGGTTAATGTATGCTTTATATTGTAATAATAATTTATATCTGCAAAGTAACGAGTAACTAAAGTTTTCAAATAACTGTAGAGGAGTAAAAGTACAACATTTGCCTCTGAGATGTAGTGGAGTAGAAGTCACATCCAGGCTTTATTTGCCCTGGCAGAGAGCGTGATAAGCCATATCAGCTAGAGGGCTGATAACTGTGACTGATGATCAATCAGCACAAGTTGAAATGCCACCGAGAGTGACCTCACTGCAGAGGAACGCAGCATGCCCAACATGGACACAACGTGGACAAACAACGTTTATAACGTATAGATGCTGGACAAAATGCATTATAAGTTGGAACATTAAAAATGTTATAGTTATAAGTTATACTACTTCATAAACCTTGTTATAAGTTGTTATGCAAGTGTTATAATGCCTTACAAGTGCATTATAGTGCGTTATAAATGTGGTTATAACACATTACAGACCCAACCTTAATATGAAGTCTTACCAAAGGGCATTTCAAAAATCGATTATTGTTTATAATGAAATCGATTAGGTTGATTAAATGTTGCACCCCCTACACTGGGGTAACTTGATGACCGGAAGTGGTTCCGGTAGGAGACACAAAGAGTCTCCTTTGTGTCTCCTATCGGAACCGCTGCCGGTCATTAATTGTTGGCTTAGGAATGCGACAAAAACTAAAATATCCATGAATTCAAGTCTCCATGGGGTGACTAATCGATAGAAGTCATTTTGGGGGTGAACTATCCCTTTAAGCCAGACCTTTGCAGTGGTACAGAGCTGAACTCACCCGTCAGGCATGGATTTCTGCCTCCACTGGTTGGAGGAGGCCACGGTAGGAGTGTCTGTGTAGGACAGACCGGGAGACGAGTTGGCGTTGTGTGGAGAGCGGCCCATCACGATGGAACAGGACAGGGCATAGTTCTCATTCCCAGGGGAATACCTGGGGGGGAGGTTAACATAATGGAGGGTGGTATTAAAAGGTGGTCTTAAAGCCAAACTTTTTCTCAAACTTTTTCTTGTCAACGACCGCCCCGAATTGATATGTATTTGGCCACGGACCCCCATCTGAAAATGTTTTATGCCAGGGACCCCCAGAAGAAGAAGAAAAAAAAAATATATATATATATATATATATATTCAAAGTTTGTTAAAGAGGTGGTGCCATGGTTTTGCACTTTTTCTGTTTTTCATGTGTCTATGAAGTTGATAGAACTTTATTAAGCCCCCTGGTGGTGTTTTTATGGGGTTTTATGTCTTCTCTGACTACTTTGAGTTTCTACCTGGAGGCTGAAACCTTGAGGGTCAAACGTGCCAATAGAAAAACAGTGCTTTAGTGACATAGTAAAAACATGCCCTCCCCCTCATTATCATAACACAGCAGGTGTGGGCATGAGGAGGAGGAGGGACTAGGACAGGTGGGTGGTGCTAAAGTGGTGGAGGAGGTGCTAAGGTGAGAACCAGGTATACTTAATGAACTGGAGGCGTGTCCACATAAAAACATAATTCTAACACTTTCTGTACACTTTTTAAAAAAAAATCTTCCTCCTAGTATAACCATAATACCTGATGATTATGTTTTAGGGGGGGGGGGAAATCACTGAAAATCACGGCACCCCGTCTTTAAATATCTTGAAAAATAGCAGATGTACAAGCTCACAGCACGTCGCTTCGCGCCGCGCTGTGAGCTTGTACATCTGCTATTTTTGAATAGCCAACACATAAATGGATGAAGTGGTTAAAATGATTGTGATGCTATGTTAACAAGGACTCCTGGGGGTCCCTGGACCGCATTTTGAGAACCCTTAGCGCAGAGTGTATTTTCCTCTGTCTGCAGACCCAGGGTGTTTAGGGGATTGAGGGGTTGAGTGGAGGGGATTTCAGCCTTGTTTCAGCATTCTAAAGTGTCTGGGGCATGCAGGCGTGAAGGTGATGGATGGATGGATGGATGGATGGGTGTGCGGGATCTATTTTGGAACAGATTATCATTAGACCCCTCCCACCCACTTCAATCACTGTCTGGCCTGCTCCCTTCAGGGTTCCACTTAAAACATTACATCATCGCTGTCGGGGCAGAAAGCTCGTATTTCCTTTTTTTCAACTTTTTATGTTGTTGTTTTTTTTTGTAAATGAATGCCCTACTTCGTCATGCTAGTGTCACACGAACTCTTTATATATAATTATATTTACACACACATACACTGTTACGCAAAAAAAAACCGAAATAGCGGAAAGTTGCCTGAAAATAAACTCTGCTTTGTCATCATTACTGATCATATAATCATCATCATCATGTTAACGTGTAGGCTACCATCTTACTTCATCGAAAGCTCATAATATCTTAATACAATTCGAACGAAAACATGTTCTGTGACAAAATCAGTTGTTAAATTCTCTAAATTATAAGTAAATCCTTCTCTCGCTTCAAGCGCCCTGTGTTAGTACTGACTGCATCACCCACATTTCACAAGCAAAATCACTGCACCAGTGTAATGTTTAAAACGCCTCATAACTAACTAATGTATGTATATATGTATGTCATTACCTCAATGTGTTTTTTCTTTGCAATAAAAATAATTCACAAAAGACATGTTTTGATTGATTTTATTTTATATACGTGTTGTATATATGTGATATGTGATAAAAACAGAAAAATGAATAGTGTTCATTTCGCACAACGGCATCAACGAAAAGCGAACGCTCCTTTCTCGATCCGACTGATTTTCCACATCTAGCCTATGGTAACATGCTGACGTTCAGTTGACATATTTCAGTTTAAGTAACGCCATTGTGTTTTCTATGTAATGACATAATCACACAACGACATCACAATGTCGTCATTACAACTATGTCCTTTAAATGAATTGACAGATACTAGGGCGGTTCCCCTGTTATACGCAACAAGAGAGAGTGTGAGGTGTAGAGCTGGGTTGGCAAAGTGTCCTGGTGAGTAACTGAACTGTAGTGTAAAGTGGAGCTTGCTTGTGTTATCAGGTCGCTAGGTTTGACGTGCACGGTTTAGTTGTTTACCCCGTGAATTGGTCTTCCCAGTAAGGTACCTTTTGGGGTTGTGGGGTCGTCCGTCGCTGGACACACTGCGGGGCATGATGGCGGCGGTGGACGACGCCCGCTCGCCGCTGAAGTCCGCAGAGGGCGGAGCTTTGATCAGCGTGCCCCCCATGCCGCCCGGGGGCCGCGACTGCGGGCTGGAGGTGGTCCGCGGCCACTTGGCGTTGTTGTTGTTGGCCGTGCGGAAGGGGAACTTGAGCTCGTAGGGCATGCCCTCCTTGTGGTTCTTGTAGTCCACCAGAGGCATGTGGTAGATCTCTGAGCAGCCTCTGGAAGGGAAGGCCAACAAGAACATTTGAAAATAGTACCAGTGGTGGGGAAAAAAAGTACTCAAAATGTTTTACTTAAGTAAACGTATCAATACTGCAATGTAGAAGTGCTCTTTTACAAGTACGAGTCTGGAATTCAAAATGTACTTGAGTAACAGTACAAAAGTATCGGTATAAAAAAAAGCCAGTACAAAGATGTTTGACAATAGCAGATCTACAAGCTCACAACGCGTCACGATGCACTGTGAGCTTGTAGATCGGCTATTTTCAAATAGCCTATGTATGAAACAGGGCTAAAGTGGTTTATGTATGTTTTACAATGTAATAATTTATATCTGCAAAGTAACTAGCGACTAAAGTTTTCAAAGAATTGTAGTGGAGTAAAAGCACAATATTTGCCTCTGAGATGTAGTGGAGTAGAAGTAAAAGTATTGGAAATTGGAAATACTCCAGGAGTAAAAAATACCTCAAAATTGTACTTAAGTACAGTACTTGAGTAAATTAACTTAGTTACTTTACAACACCACTGGAAAATACCCTGAAGAAGGCCGTGCTGGCCGCTACGTGTGGGTTATCCCAGTTTTTGAACAACTTCTATTATGAACTAGCCACATCAAGGCTTTTTAACTTTATTCACCAGAAGAGTGCCTTGTTTTTTTTCCTTTGTTGCAAGAACATTTGATTTGTTTTTCTTGAACCTTTGGCAAAGGAAGGGTCGAGTGTCTTCTCTGGTCGATGACCAGAGGAGTCAGAGCACGGTGGTAACAAAAAGGTTTGTTTTTTTGTTTTTCTTGACCACATCTTCCACAGATAAAAATTGTGAAAATAGCTGAACTACAAGCTCACAACGCCTTGCAATGCGAGGCAATCAATCTAGGGAACCCCCAAAAATAATTTGGGGACCCCTAATGTTTTGAGAACCACTGTTCCTACATGTCCATGTATGTCCAGTGTACCTTCGTGGGGTGGAGTCCTCGTGTGGCGGGATGATGACGACCTTGACGGTGACAGAGGTCCTGAGCAGGTCGATCATCTGCTCGTGGGACAGCGAGGCCACCGACACCTTCATGGGTTAAAGCAAACATTTAATCTCAGGACTGAAACATTTCTGTTAGGCCAAAGTCCTAATATGCGATTTGTGAAACAGCGTGAAAGGAAAGGATATTTTTACATATTTTGCTTATTTATGAAACTCACCCCAAATGTGTGGGGGACACATTTGGGGTGAGTTTCATAAATAAGCAAAATATGTAAAAATAATCATGTTTTGGTGGCCATACAGGCAGCCAGTTGAAGAAAAAGCAGATTGAGGTTTTAACCTTTCTCTTTTACGAAATATATCCGAGATCATTAGGGTTTCCTGGAAGATCGAACATGTATTCTATTGCTAGTTTGACCACTTCAAATACTCTATATAATCTTAACCCATTTAGACCTGGAACACCTATAAGTTATTATACCTTTCAAGCCGGGAACGCCTCTGTGTGTAGTTGTTGGTATACAAAAAATATATATTTCTTTGAATTATATGTTTTTCAGAAAACTTTTTCAGAAACTGCCTCAGGTCTAGATGGTAATAACAGAAATAACAGAAAATCTACAAGCTTACAACAACAACAACACATGCAGATTGCCTATTTTTGGTGAGTGACAAACTTTCATAGACACGGTGTCTTCTATGGAACCCAAATGACTGAAATCGTGGTGCGACCGCGCAGTGACTGAGAAACTTGAATCCACACACCTTGCAGATCTCCACCAGCCTGCTGCCCTGCCGTAGGCCGGCCTGCCAGGCGTAGCCGTAGGGCTCCACCTCCGCCACGATGCCCTCGAAGTTGACGTGGAAGCCCAGCTGGCCCAGCGCGTTGCGCCGCAGCGTCATCTCTGTCGTCTGGCTGCCTTTGGTCAGCAGCTGAACATACGGTACAATGGAGACAGAGCAATGGATCCATTAGGTCAGTGCTACTCAAACTTTTTCATGTCAAGGACCCCCAAAAGGATAAGTATTTGGCTGCGGACCCCCCCATCTCAAAAAATATTTTGTGCCAGGGATTTTTGAAAAATAGCAGATCTACAAGCTCATAGCGCGATGAGCTTGTAGATAACTAATTTAGCTGGAACACCCCCCCCCCCCCCCCAAGGACCCCTTGGGGAGAACCTTGAGAACCACCAATAGATTAGGTCAGTTAGGTAGGGATTATAATGCTGGACAATATGGACAAAAACAAATATCACTATATTTGTCACCAAATACCATTATGTCGGTATTGTGGCCAAGGACCCCTGGGTGTCCCCAGACCCCACTTTTAGAACCACTGAAATGTTTTTTTTATGTAAAGGGACATTTTTTATAGAAGGGACATTCTACAGTGAGAAAATTCAAAAATAGCATATACAAATCTTGAAAGTGTTAAAAATGTTTTTTTTTACACAAATCTTCTCTTCTGGGGGTCCCTGTGGCACAAAACATTTTCAGATGGGTGGTCCGCGGGAAAATATATATCAATTTGGGGGTCCTCGGCAGGAAAAAGCTTGAGAACCACTGCTTTAACTGTACAGGGAGGTAGTCATGATTGGAACATAAAACTGTAATTGGCTTCATCCTGTTCACCCTGAAGGGATATCTTTTCCTATAATGACGACCTCTCTGCACATCATACCATGTATTATTACATGACTACTCATGAGCTAAATCAATAACTTGACTTGAAATATTGATCATGAAATGATTCTACTGGCTTACACGCTTCAGCTTCCACTGCAAGGTAATCAGAGGTTGGTTACTGCAGTGGTTGTCAACATTGGGGTTCCAGGACCCCCAGGGGTCTTTGAAGGGGTTCCATTTTTCAAAATGCTTAATATAACACAAATCTTGTGTGGGGTCCCTGGCACAAAACATTTTCAGATTGGGGTCCGTGGCCAAATACATATTCATTTGGGGGTCCTTGACATGAAAATGTTTCAGAACCATTGACTTGAAATAACAGACCACAGAATTACATGGCTGACCAATCAGAATTGAGCATTCAATATAGGTAAATTCCTTAAAGATATCTTATTTTTTTGGGGGGGGGGCGGTGTCTGCCTTTATTGGATAGTACAGTTGAGAATGACAGGAAACAGGGAGAGAGATATTGGGAGTGACACACAGCAAAGTTAGGTCGTCAGGCTCGGGAATCAAACCCGCGACTCGCTGTCAGGATGCGTTAGAACCTATTTGTGGTATGCGCCTTAAGCACTAGGCCAATGGTGCCCCAGTAAATTCCTTGACTAGCAATATCTAACCCTTCTGCATTCACTCTACAATTGAACTAATCAATAATCGGTTTTAATTAAAAAATAATAATAATAATGAAATAGGGCTCAAACGTTTAAACAGTTCCTCACGTTTTGCTGGGGGACCCCCTGGAACCCTATCAAGGACTACTGGGGGACCCTGGACCCCACTTTGAGAACCAGTATGCTACGCTAGCTCATTAGCAATGGCATGCACGCCATCTGTTGGCGACCATCACGGCTCACCCAGTGCCAGACACCACAGAATGACGCACTTTTACCCTACTGCTACACTTCACTTCATTTTACAATTTTATTTTGGTCATCAATGTAAACAATACACTCCATGTTCATAAAACATAGCAGTACTAAAACAAAACAACGACAACAATAAAACATTATATTACATTACCCTTTCCACATACATACATACAATGGCAACGCAGTCAAAATAGCAAAATGTGTTAATATAGCGTCACAATAATTTTAACCACTTTAGCCGTTTATACTTCGGCTCTTCAAAAATAGCAGATATACAAGCTCATAGTGCAGCACCGAGTGCCGCACTATGAGCATGTAGATCTCCTATTTTCTACAAGCTCACTTCTGAGCTTGTAGAAAATACTTTTGAGTGACATAGTAGAATGACGAGAGCAGGACGAGAGCAGGACATTAATTTACAAAATAAATCAAGTTAAAATATGGAGATAAGAGGTGTATAATATGCAATGTGGCCCCCTGGAGTGACTGTGGAAATATAATGGCCCTCTCCATCAAAGTGGCCCACCCCGGCTAAGCTGTGGAGCGCTCCTTTTGTCACGGATTTGTACAGACGTCTCGCGTCCGCTGTCAACTTAACGTGACAGCCCGCGCTGTGAAGTCCTGCTACCGGATCTCACCATCTCAGCGACATTAAAGGGCGTCGCCCCCTTACTATAGCCTCAAATTATGACCGTCAAAAGGAAGAAACCACGGTTGTTTCAGAGATAACCGTGTGATTATAAGCCACGGAACATAGTGATTTGGTGACATGATATCATTACTTTGGTTTCAAAGCGATGCAGGTCATGGTGATGTGACTCAGAGGAGAGCGTAGGTATCATTCCTCTGACAGAACACCTCATCTTGTTGACGGTAAACAGGGTTAAATGGTGAGCATGATATCCTCTATGTCGGGTGGAAACCTCACATGTCCAAAAACTGTTAGTGCTACTACAGGATTCCAATTCAAAAGCATCAAAAGTAGCGGATTTGCTACTTTTGATGCTTTTGTGTGACGCAAAATCACAAATAGGATGGTAATTTACGGGGAAAAAACACAAAATGTTAGAATATGGAGATAAGAGGTTTCTGCCTGTGTTTTTGTGCGGTACCAGTGTGTGAGTGCCCTGGCTTTATTGTGGTCACACTGGGCAGGCATGCGTCACCAGATGTAGCCCGATATGGAGAAACTCCCCCCACGACACACACACACACACACACACACACACACACACACACACACACACACACACACACACACACACACACACACACACACACACACACACACACACACACACACACACACCTCTACTGTGGTTAATTCCAGGCCTACAGTAGTAACTGCTGTTTACTCCTGCCTCAGTCTTCTAGACAGGTGGTGGTGGTTTAACTGCGTTAGTCATTTCACCAGAAAGTGTAGCTGAACACCCACATTAAAGGATTTGGGATGTCCAACACTGTTACTTTTCAGGATTCAAATAAAAAGAAGAGAAAAAGTAGCAGATCAACAAGCTCACGCTGCAAGTTTGTACATCTGCTATTTTTTTTTAATTTTTTTTTTAATATCGAAAATGTTTGGAATTTCTTTTACATAAATCTTCTCTTCCGAAGGTCCCTGGCACAAAACCTTTTCAGATGGGGGTCCGTGGCCACATATATATCAATTTGAGGGTCCTTGTCACGAAAACATTTATAGAGACATAGCGTACCGTCAGAACTTCGCAGAAACACACACACACACACACACACACACACAAACACACACACACACACACACACACACACACACACTGACCTCCAGTCTTTTGACCACCTCGCCAAAGTCCTCGGTGTTGTTGTTGATGGAGCGCAGCGACACACTCTCGCCGCGCTCGTAGTAGACCTTCATGGAGGCGGGGCTGCCCGACGACCAGCCGATGACGTCGCGCGTGGCGGTGTTGAACACCACGGCCTTGGCCTCCTGGTCCAGCAGCACCATGAAGTCGTTGCTGACCGCCAGCAGACACTCGCGCTCCGCCCCCGCCACCTGGTCCTCCGCGTGCACCTGGTGGCCCCCACAGTAAGGTGCAATTAGTACTCAGGTTTGTTTTTTTTGGTAACAAGAGTGGGCACTAACGAAGAGTGGCCACCTCGTAAAAACAATAGTCATGTAAAGTATCATGATTTGAACATGCACAGTACATCATTATCAGACTTGAAGGAGTAGTTCAGCCCAAAAATGACCTTATTTTCTATCAATTACACAACCCATGAAGCATTGAATTCATGGAGATTTTTTTGTTTTTGTCGCATTCCTGAGCCAATAATTTGATTACCGGCAGAAACATGCTAATGTATCCGGTAGGAGACTCATGAAGGAGTCTCTTTGAGTCTCCTACCGGAAATACACCCGGTCGTCAAATTATTGGCTTAAGAATGCGACAAAAACTTAAATGTCTCCATGAATTCAAGGCATCATGGGGTGTGTAATTGATAGAAAATAAGTCATTATTTGGGTGAACTATTCCTTTAAATGTACCCTCTAACTTCTTGTTTATGCCCCAAAATGACTGGATATACAGTTTTTTTTAGCAATTTGGAGCAATTGTAGAAATATTAGACCTTAATTGTGAAATGTTCAATCCTGTTGTAATTATGTACTTTATAGTTTATATTGACGGAGATCTCCGTCATTTCAAATCCACCCGTTGACCGCCATTGAAGGAGATCTCCATCTTTTCAAAAACTTTTTTTTTAATTCCACAGGAGGGAAGTTAGGAATGAGCCCTGAAAGAAGAAATGGACAGATGTGATGTCATCACAAAGAATGACACTCCCGTCCGCTCCTTCTTTATGAGTTTTAGAAAAACCCTCCTTTCTCTTTTTTTTGGTGAAAGCGGCTGTTATACTACTGCCGACTGGGACAAAATGGCATATCACGGTTAAAATGTTTTTTCTCTGGTGGAGAGATCAGACCCTCCCCCATCCCCCAGACATGCTTTGTTTACGTGCACGCGCTCACATCACGGTACTGTGGCTCTGCAAAGATCGCCAATATAAAAAAGGTAAAAAACCCTGGCAGAAGCTACATAATTAATTAATTAATACCTGGCAGGGAATGTGTTAAGACCGCTGTTTTTTTTCCTTTTTTGTTACATTTTGGACATAATAGCTAACTTTAGTACCCACTCTTCCTGATACTTTTTTTATTTTTTTATGCTTTCCCCACAATACGGATGCTGGGGTTTAAGTGGTTAAGAAAAAGTAGTGATACTGCGATATAAGTAAAAAGGACTGTATTCATTCATTTATTTTTACTTGAGTAAAAGTACAAAAGTATTGGCATCAAAATATACTTGCAGTAACAAAGTAAAAGTAGTCCTTATGAATGGACTATTTCACAATTTCTCATGACGTTTTTGTATGTAATGTAAACATTCTATAAGAACATCACTAAAACAGCATTTGTTTGCACTTTCAAACCTGTGTGGTCTCCCTTATTTATACCTCTCACGCTCAACAGCCAGGTAATTCAACCTTTACATTTTTATGTTACAAACTCTCCCCTATACCTTAAAAGGGTTTCGTAACGGTACAGTAATATCCACCACTGACCTGCCAGGTGACCGCCCCCAGGCTGCGGAGCTCCGCCCCACTGTAGGGCCGCACCCTCTCCCTCCGCTTGTGCGCCAACGATATGAAGGGAAACTTACCTAAGGATGGAACCATGTGAAAATATCATGTCACAATTACTGTGGTGAAAAATCTTTGTAATTAACCATATTAGTAATAGTCAAAATTGTTCTCTCCATATTCTAACTTTTTGTGTTTTTATGTAAATTAACGCCCTACTTGATCACACTACAGCGTCACACAAAAGTATTAAAAGTAGCAGATCTGCAAGCTCTTGTAGATTTGCTACTTTTGCCATTTTTAGAATTTGAATCCTGAAAAATGACTGTTTAGGACATATGGTATGAGGTTTCCACACGACAGAGACGATATGCGTAATATGATTACAAGATTTGTGTAGCTAACCCATTTAGGCGGGAACCCCTATTTGTAACTATACCTTTCAAGACGGGAATACCTTTTGGGGTTGTTGTTGCTATGTACAGTATATAGCAACATACATTTATTGTAATCTTTTAATAAATATATGAAATATTTGAAACTTCAAGATTTAGAAGGCGTTTTCAGAATGGGCCTCAGGTCTAAGTTTCTCAGTTTCCAAAATATTCAACATTTTTGTTGAAGAGTTTTGGAAAATGTACAAGTTCACAAGCTCAAGACTTTTTGAAAACACGTTCACAACTACCGGGTATGTCACAATGCGACCCATTGTGAGCTTGTATATCTGTGGGTTAATGTGGTTCAACTGATTTTGATGCTATGTCAACTAAGGCAGTGGTTCTCAAAGTGGGGACCCCCAGGGGTCCTTGGGGGGTTTATACGTTGGCTATTCAAAAATAGCAGATCTACAAGTTCTACTCCGTACCGTGCTGCGAGATTGTACATCTGCTATTTTAGAAAAAATCTGAAAAATATCGAAATTATTTGAAAAACTTTGAATAATTAATAATAATTTTGAATTATTTTTTACATAAATCTTCTCTTCTGGGGGTCCCTGGCACAAAACATTTTCAGATGGGGGGTCCGCAGTTTGAGAACCACTGAACTGGAGGGGGTTCCCCACTTCGAGAACCACTGTGATGAACGCTAATAACTTGCCGGTGGGCTCCACGGGCGTAGTGGTGACGTGGCGCTCCGCCAGATCCCGCAGGTACTCCTGCCGCGTGCGCGTGGCCATGGCGCCAAACTTGTCCGACTTGTGGGCGGCGTTCTCGGCGTTGATGACCTTGGCCAACAGGAAGTCCCTGAAGACGGTGGACTTGGGGAAAGTCACGCCCTTGGGGATGGGAGGGCCGAAGGAGGGCACGTCCTGGGACCGCGTGACAGCCACACTATAAGAGAGAGAGAGAGAGAGAGAGAGAGAGAGAGAGAGAGAGAGAGAGAGAGAGAGAGAGAGAGACAGAGAGAGAGAGAGACAGAGAGAGAGAGAGACAGAGAGACATACAGAGACGGATAGAGACGGAGAAAGGGACAGAGAGACAGACACAGAATGAGAGAGACAGAGAGAGAGAGAGAGAGAGAGAGAGAGAGAGACAGAGAGAGACAGAGAGAGAGAGAGACAGAGAGATAGAGGAGGGTCACGTTAAGGTCATTGATATGTAGATAATCAACATATTAAAATGTATGAATTCATATTAAACACTTTCAACCTGACATCCCTATTCCTGGCGTATCATTATATTCCCCCCAAAAAATCTTTCAAATAAAATAGCCGATCGGCAAGCTCACAACGCGTCTCAGTGTCGTAACTTTTGTACACCACTTCACCACTCACTTACAGTAGATCAGTTAACACAGGAATGCTGTCCGAGCCTTCCTTAAAAACACCCTGGACAATGCTCCACCCGACCTCTACTCTACCCTGGCTCCCAAACTGTGAGATAAACTCCCCATTGCAGTCCGCCCTAAGGACTTCACTCTCCTGGGACCCCTTCTTGCCACCTTTTCTTCCGATTGATGCTAGTGATCGAATATGGCTACTATGCAGACATATCTTGGTCACTCGTTCTCATGTCTTTTGTTTATTAGATCTGCTTTTTCTCACATTGTGATTTGGATAGCATGTATTTAGACAGATGCTACATTCATTGTTTACCTGGTATCCTAGTTTCTTGAGGAACTACACTGTTCTCTCTGCATTCTATTTATGTGATTATGTACCTTGTTTATTATTTTTTAACTTTATTAAGTCGCTCTGGTTAAGAGCGTCTGCTAAATGCCCAAATTGTTCATTTTAATTGTAAGTGGTACGCAGCAAACAATTTCACAGATTTGTGCACTAAATCAGCCAATCAATTAGTTGACAAATTCCTGACTATCAGTTGACAAAAACATGTCTTTAGTTGAAGACAGTCCTGCTATATAGGGTACATAAATATATATATATATAAAAAAGAAATGTATACGTAGTAAGACGTTCTGTAAAACACACCGTACATGCCTTTGTGTCAACACACTCAAGCAGTGACGGAGAAAAATTGCTTCATCAGAGTATGATGACCCTGAGGGAATAATGGAACATATGGGTTTGTAACAGAATAGTTTGTCGCCTCAGGTATCGTTCGGTGACCCGTTTAACTTGTGAGCATAAAGGAGGGCGTTAGGACTTCCTATGGGCTGGGCTCTCCTCCGGTTACCCTCTACCTCTCCTGTTTAGCTTCCACAGTGTACGTGTGAGAGCAGGGTTTTTTGGCAATTAGAAAACAACTTAATTAATTATCATTATTATTATTTTTGAGTGGCACATATTTTTTGTTTTACCCCTTTCATTATGCCAGTGGTCCTCAAACTTTTTAATTTCAAGGTTCCCCATGAATATGATAGAGCATTGGTTCTCAAAGTGGGGTCCGGGGACCACCAGGGGTCCTTGGGGGGGTACCAGGGGGTCCCCAGCCAAATTAGTTAATATAGCGTCACAATCATTTTAACCACTTTAACCATATTTTATACTTTGGCTATTCAAAAATGCTATTTTTGAAAAATCCCTTTCTACACTCTAGTTACTAACCTATAAGGATCCATTTGGAGCCACCTCAAGCTAGAAGCTTGAGGGCTTGGTATAGAAGCTCAGGCAAGCCCAATGCACTGCGGTGGATTCTAAGCCCTAGACTAATTAATTACTGTTCAAAAGGAATGGTGTTTTCTTCGACGGCACTGCAATTCAACATCTAACCGATCAATCACATGGATTAAAGCAAAATAAAATCTCACGACTGAAAAGCATGATATTTTAGTAGCCATACAGCCAACAAGTTGAAGAAATTGCAGATTGATGCTAAAGGCGGCCACACCAGCCCAGAGTCATTTTGTATTTTAAAACAAAATGCCAGACGCCAGAGGGTTACTCTTTGCTTCTCATGAAATATCTGAGATCATTAGGATCTTCTGGAAGATTGAACATGCATTCTATTGCTAGTTTGACCACTTCAAATACTCTTTAATCTGAAAATAACGAATAACCAAAAATAGGCCATATACACGCTTACTATTTTCGGTGCATGGCATGCTTTCTTTCATAGAAGACATGCCGACTTCCATGGAATCCAAATGACTGAAATCAGTCGTAGTGACTGAGAACGTTAATCCGTGCAATCGATGCTACAACAGCATTATATTCTATTCATCCGGCGGGCTTGAACGTCAACATTCATCCTCTCGATCGGCATGATTGTTAATCTACATGCTGCTAAAGCTGATGTGAGAACACCTCCACACTGACAGCCACGTGAGCATCTAGAAGACGTGGGGCTCGGGGGCCCATGCTGGGCTGAGTTGATGTGACCACCATGACAGGCCTCCAATCCAGGCCATTAAACCCATAACGCAGGCTGTGCATGCAGCCGTGACATCGTGTGACCCGGGCCTGGTTCAACCAGGCGTATGGATACATGTACATGTCCGACCACAGCCGACACGCCAGCTCCCACTCTGCTGCAGACCCAACGCCACTCTTTGCTACATCACATGGCAGGGAGAGGTATGCACCTTAGCTAGAATAAAAAACAGTGGTTCTCATGCTTTTTCATGTCAACTACCCCCAAATGTATACTGTTATTATGGCATATTACATCACAATAGGTGTCTATAGGCTGCAGACGACACATCTGTAAAAAGATTGTGCGCCAAGCAACCCCCATAAGAGAGAAGATTGTTTTGGTTAGATTAACAATTCTACAACTAGCGTAGTGGCAGATAACAGAACATTTTCATGTTTTTTCAAAAATACCAGATCCACAAGCTCATAACCCATGGCATCACAATGCATTGTGAGTGAGCTTGTAGATCAGCTATTTTCTAAAAAAAAATAATTAGGGCTTAAGTGGTTAAATCTAGGATCTGATTAGTCATTCTTATACATTCTCTATACATTCTTAAACTTGATTAATTGCTACTCATTTTGCTGGGGACCCTTCGATACCCCCCTCAAGGACCCCAGGGGGTCCCCAGACCCCACTTTGAGAGCCACCACCAGGCTAATAAAACAGCCTTATTTTCCTGATCAAAACTCTAGCTATGCAACGTGACCCTACGTGACTTTTAGGTCGTGGTTGAGAGCAGATCAGATTAGCATCTGACTGGCCCCGGGCCGTCTAATTCTCCCCGTCTGCCTCAATCTGACCTGGGCATTTTCCAAAAGCTCTCTGCCTCTCAGCAGCGGGCAACAACAACCTATTAATAACTGGATGACTCAACACATCATAACCTATACTTTGATAAGAAACACTAGAGTACCGATGGTGATACTCAGAAGCATACGAGGCAACGCGCTAATGATATATTAGGCTGCACATCGCTCCGTCAATTTAATTGATTTAAGTATACAAAATTAGGGATAATTTAATAAAATAATAGATCCCTATTTTGTATCGCTATTTTGGGCATGTCATTATAGGCAAAATATTTCTTTTTTTTTTCATAAACCTCATAAATTGTGAAAATAGTCAATGTACAAGCTGACATGTATGTGAGCTTGAATATTGGCGATCGGCAATTCTCACTAGTTTTGAAGTATAAAATAACACTTAAGTGGTCAATCAATGGCATTAAGTGCACGTGTGACTGTATGTGCAGGCGTGTATGTCCATGTGCGCTTGCATGTGTGACTGTACGTGCGTGTGTGTATGTCCATGTGCGCTTAGCACTCCAGCTAAATGCCCGGTGGTGTGGAATTCATTGATTGGTAAAGTCAGCTCAAAAGGTCACCGGCTAGTGACAATTCACCGATTTCAAGTGCCAGCCAATACCAAGAAAATGACACGCACGCGCACACACACACACACACACACACACACACACACACACACACACGCACACGCACACGCACGCACACACAGCCAGGCAAAACCCTAAGGCATAACCCTAAGGCTCTAACCCTAACTCTAACTCCTAAACCTAATATATAAATGTCTAATCCTAAACCCAACCTGAATCTTTTCCTAATTTCTGATATCATATTTTTTTCTTTTTACCATAAAAACAACCATTTCTCTTGTGAGGTCCAGGAAAGTTGTGCTCACAATGTCTATTTCGTAAATGCAACTATAATGTTGTTGGGACATTTGGTCCTCACAAGTATAGTCACACGCACACGCACGCACACGCACAAACACACACACACACACACACACACACACGCTAAATCTTGGGGGGAAATTATAATAAGCACACCAGGCAACACTGCACAAAACCCACCTGCTGCCTTCACCACAGAGTCACCATACAGTTCAAATAGTATCCCTGAATATCCAAAATATGTGAGGTCCTTGTTGTGGGAGTGTAAACAGGTCGGCTGTATCTGGACTGAGTTTGTTTCAGTGGTGTATGGATCCAGTAGATCCAATAGTCACACAGCAGACAGAGGCACACCGCTCGCTCAATAAAACCGTGTCAACAAATCAACATTTTCCAATCCTCTCTTCCAAGTTCCCCCAAACTCCCCCCCCCCTCCCCGTCCCGGTCCTCCCTCTCGTCCGTCCATGAAATAAGCATCCAGAGAGCAGAGAACAAGCGGGACCTCCTGGAGAGCAGCGCTGGGCTGGCTGGGCTGGAGCTCCTGAATTACATCCACCAGATCCACGGGATCTGAACACAATGCCTGAGAGAATACAAGTGTGTGTGTGTGTGTGTGTGTGTGTGTGTGTGTGTGTGTGTGTGTGTGTGTGTGTGTGTGTGTGTGTGTGTGTGTGTGTGTGTGTGTGTGTGTGTCTCTCTCTCTACGGGGCGGGGTTGTTGCCAGACTCCGTCCTCGTGGTTCTCGTATCCCGTAAGTTCTCCATTACATCCAGAGGAGAGAAAACCAGGAGAACCGGCATTTCTCCATTCTTCTCACCTTTCCATTCTTTCCTCGATTCTCCCATAAAAAATGAGAAAGAAAAAAAAAACATTTGCTGGCTCTGAATGGAAAGATGGTCCCTCCTCCTTCAGGCAATGATGTCAGGTTGAAGTAGGGCAGGAAACCAAAGAGGGTCTGGGGAGAAGATGGTCTCAAAATATATGAAGTCCAACTTTGATGAGAGTGTGGCGTAGGGGTGCAACAGTTAACCGAACAAAGTGATTTCATCGATTACAACCAAAATATTGATAATAGTGATACTTTTAATAAAATAATTGATTAATAATCGATCCCTGATTTGGGCATGTCAATACACTGTAGGAAAAACAAAACAAAAAAACAACGACAATGCAAATATTTCTAATTAGCCGATCTACAAGCTCACAACGTGTCAATTAATCAAAAAAAATCATCAAGGGGCGTCCGCTGGCCTAGCGGTCCAGGCGCATACCACATATGCTGGTAATCCAGCTTGACAGCGTGTCGCGGGTTCGACTCCCGTTCCCGACGACCTGTGCTGTATGTCTCCCCCCCATCTCTCTCCCCATTTCCTGTCAGCCTACTGTCCTGTCCAAATAAAGGCATAAAAGCCCCAAAAAATATCTTAAAAAGAATCATCAATAAGATAGATAATCATTAAGACTATAATCAATAGTTGCAGCCCGACGCGATGTGACCCGACCGTTCCCGTGGAAGAATGCAAGGAGCTCAGCTGCTCTCCTGCTCTCCACTCTCCAGTCCTACAGCCCCCCCCCCCGTCGTCGTTCGCTCGGCTGCCCGCTCGCTGGCTCACATGGCCGGGGCGTAGCGTAGCGAGCCCGGCGTTGATGAGCATGTCGCTAACTCCTTCAGACCACTACGGCTCCCACTGCCCCGGGGCCACGCAGGAGGCACTGAGGGAGGAGTCCGTATCGCGTGTGTGAGAAGCACAAAAGAGTGCGTTTAACCCATTAAGACCTGAGGACGCAAAAAAAAAACTAAATCCTAACAGTTTTTCAGAAAAAAATATTAAAAAATCATTTTCACGATATTTCAAAAATAGCAGATATACAAGCTCATAGCGCGGCACCGAGTGCCGCGCTATGAGCTTGTAGATCTGCTATTTTTGAATAGCCTAAAGAAATCTAAAAGTGACACAGATGCGTTCCCGGTCTTAAAGGGTTAAAAGAATTAGTGTACACACATGCAAGGTATGTACGTGTGTGTGTGTGTGTGTGTGTGTGTGTGTGTGTGTGTGTGTGTGTGTGTGTGTGTGTGTGTGTGAGAGAGAGAGGGAAAGTCATTGTGCAGGAAGATAAAGAAGAGAGCTAGAGAAAAAAAGAGAGCAACTATGTGTGCATGTGTGTGTGTGTAAGGCAAAGAGACAAGTGGTACGCATGGCATGCAAGTGTGTGTGTGTGTGTGTGTGTGTGTGTGTGTGTGTGTGTGTGTGTGCCTGTATTACTATACTTGTGAGTGCCAAATTTCCCACAAGGAGAACGGTGACACCATTCAAAACAGAAAAGAAGCTAAATAGTAGAATTTGAGAAATAGACATTGTGCGGACAATGTTCACAAGAACAAGAACAATGTTTTTTTTTATGGTTAAAAAAAAAGATTCTAAATTCTAGGCTGAAAATTAGGAAAAGATTCAGGTTGGGGTTAGGATAGGTGCGTGCCAGGGTCATGCACCGAAAATAGCCATGTCTACAAGCTCACTACGCGTAGCTTCTAGATTAGATGTTCTGCAACAGGGTTTTTTAAAAAAAAGGCTAAGACGTTTTTTAAAATGCCATTCATAAAATTGCCCTTCTTAAAATGTTGATGTCCTGACAAGTACAGTAATACAATGTGTGTGTGTGTGTGTGTGTGGTAAGTGTGAACACCACTTATCCACAGACTGATCATCATGAGGTCTAGAATGCAGTGAATTGCTATCAGTTAGACAGCCGCTGCAGGGCTGATCTCTACTGGCCCACCATAATCAAACAAATTCGCACGCACACACGCACACACACACACACACACACACACACACACACACACACACACACACACACACACACACACACACACACACACACACACACACACACACACACACACACACACACACACACACACACACACACACACACACACACACGAGGAGGACACTCAACAGGCTTTTATGTAGTCTAGTAGTGACCCAAGGCATCTACTGTATATCGCGCAGTTGGCGGACAGAAACCTCCTACCTCCATATTCAAACTTCTTGTGTTTTTGCGTAAAATAACACCCTACCTCATCACACTACAGCGTCACACAAAAGCACCAAAAGTAGCAGATCCACAAGCTTGAAAAGCGGCTCGAACGACACGTTTTGAGCTTGTCGATCTGACACTACTTTTGCCATTTTAGAATTTTAATCCTGAAAAGTAACCGTTTTGGACATATGAGATTTGCCCCCCAACAGCGACGACATACTTCGTTGCCTGGGGTCCACCAGGGGTCAGTTGTTTCGGTGCTGAATGTTTTAATGGACCACAGTGGAAACAAGCCTCTGGCTCGTTGTGTCATCCATGTGGCGTGTTTTTAACTCGTCAATAAAGTAGTCAATAAATCCATCAATCATCTAAATAACATGATTGATGTCTAAATCACAACATCTGTGGTCGGGAAAACAGATCAAGAAACCAAAACATGAGAACGAGTGACCAAGATAATGTCTGCATAGAGGCCATAATATCTTGGTCAGTAACTAGTATCAATCAAAAGAAAAGGTGGCATGAAAGGGTACAGGGAGAGTGAAGTGCTGGGGGTGAGATGGAGTGTAAAACGGGGTGCATGCTACCATTTTCGGGGATCACCCTCTCACCATGGTGGTTTGAAAACTACAACATGACGTCACTGAGCCGCGGTGATAAGCGACTCACCGCTCACCCCAACACATCTCTCTGTTTTTACTGACCGACATCACCGGACTATGAGCACCTAGTATCATAATAACCTTTTTTTTTTCTTAAAAATGTTATCCCACGATTTTTGTAACCCATTTTTTCACCCAGTGCCAATTGCCTAAGCTGTAATCCTGGGCACTACTCTCCCTCTGCCAGCCTGGGGAGATAATAATAATCATCTTTTAGTTGAAAACGTTTCCACCTAAAAGGTGAAAGGGTGATCACCTAAAATGGTATAATGCAGCCGCCTTAAGAGACGAGTCTTCAGATTATGGTGGAAAACAGAGAGTGAGAATAGGACAGTTTATTCCACTGTTTGGGAGCCAAGGGGGAGAAGAGTCTAGGACGTTTGGAGCGTTGTCCAGGGTGTTTTAGGAAGGTTCAGACAGCTTTCCTTTGTTAGCTGATCTGAGAGAGTGGGGGAGGTTGTAGGGTTGGGTCAGGCCTTGAAGGTATGGGGGGGGTGCCAGGCCTTTGGTTGCTTTGTAGGCCAACAACAGTGTTTTGTACTCGGTGCAGGCCGCAACCAGGAGCCAATGAAGGGAGCAGAAAAGGGGGGAGACATGAATATTTTGGCTGTTTGAAGGCCAGGTGTGCTGCGGCATTTTGGATCATTTGGAGGGGTTTAAGTGAGCATGCCGGGAGGCCAGTAAGGAGGGAGTTACAGCAGTCAAGCTTTGAGATGACTGAGACGTGGATAAGGGTCTGGGCATACTCCTGGGTAAAGGAAGGGTTTGATCCTTCGAATGTTATAAAGTGTAAACCTTTTCCCTCAACTCCAAATCTCTTCTGCAAATTCTCCAAATTGCAGATCCATAAGTTACAAATCAACTCGTTTTTAGGGTTCATGTGGTTGCTGCTTTTTTACCTGCATGGGGTTGAAACAGTTGAACATAGCAACATGACAGCGATGGGGCAGAGACTTTTTAGAAGGGACCCATGGTTCCGCACCCACATAAGCAGCTGAAGTGGATTTATATTGTAATGAGTGTCCTTGTTGTCAGACATGCTCATAAGTATTCATGAATGATAGACGAACGTTAATCTCCATGTCACTCTTGAACTTTCAAACCAAACTACTAAATATCTATAAATCTCTTTGAATGGCTTGTTAAAAAGTTATCCCAAAGGGAAGGTTTATCTGAGCATGCATGCTCTTTTTTCATGTTCTTTCTCCAACACTTGCCTGCCTCTTCATAGTAATGCAATTATCTATTTTTTTTACCTACATTAGGCCTGTCACAATTGTTACATAAATCGCAATTATTTTGCATAATCATCATAATCGTTTCCAGGTTGAAAAAGGTTCATACATTTTGAAGATCGACAAACTCGCAACGTTGTGAGCTTGTAGATTACCTTTTTAGACGAAACAAAAACAAAATAAAAACTAAGCTATGATGACTAAAACTAAGACTAAACATATTGACAATTTTGTCAACAAATAAAAACTAGACTAAAATGTTAGGGAGGGACTAGTGGAGAAGAAATCCAGTAGCCTAAAACTAAGACAAGTCATCACGGGTGCGTGCGGGTGTCACAGACCCCAAAAAATAGCATATCTACAAGCTCACAACGCGACGCAGCGCGAAAATAGTAGATCTGCTATTTTCGGCATGCAGCCAAGTGAAAATCTACGAATTCGATGGCATCAAATTCACCGGCAAAAATACATTTTGAACTAAAACTAGGCAAAAAAGAAATATTTCAGATGACTAAAATATGACTAAAACTGAACATAATTGTATTCAAAAGACTATGACTTTGCTGTCAAAATCAACACTGACCTGTAGCAGGTGGTGTCAGAGCAGGGGTTGTGCACGCGCACGATGATGAAGACGTGCTGGAAGTGTGAGCGGATGGTCTTGGGGGTGAAGGGGTGGGCGCCGGGCTCCTGGAACACGATGGTCACGATGTCGTTCCCGATGTGACGCTTCCTCAGCAGCTTGACGGGTGACAAAACAATGAAAGCTTTCATTAACACAGTGATTCTCATCACGGGACCCCCAGTTTGATAGGATTTAAGCCAGACCCCCATTTTATACCTTTTTAAAAAGAATCTATGCCCCACTCTACACTGTAAAATCCTCAGTGTTAAAGGAGTAATTCACCCCAAAAATTACTTATTTTCTATCAATTGCACACCCCATGAAGCCTTGATTTATTTTGTGTTCTCTCCAGTAGGAGACTCAAAAAGTCTCCTTTGAGTCTCCTACCGGATACATTAGCATCTTTCCGGCGGTCATCAATTATTGGCTTAGGAATGCGACAAAAAACAAAATATCTCCATTAATTCAAGGCTTCATGGGGTGTGTAATTGATAGAAAATAAAAAAAAATTGGGGTGAACTACACCTTTAAGGGCCTTTCACACCAAGCACTATAACTATAACGGCAACAATAACTATATTATAGTTATAATAGTTGTGGTGTGGACAATTTTTAAAACTATAATATCGTTATAGTTGCTTGGCGTGAACGGCCCTTAATTTAACTAAAATAAATACAAAACATTTGTACGCTCTCAGAGTTGCGGACCCATAACCGTCCATTTGGACCCCATGAGGGCCCCGGACCCCTTCGTTGGGAAACAGTGCATTGACAATAAAACTTGACAGCTAAAGCCACAAAAAACGGCGTGTCACACATTCCTTTCGATGGCGCATTCAAAGACAATGTCATTAGAAAAACAACGTGGCATTCAGCGAGACATGTTTCCCATCGGCCACATCTCATATCAGAGATTCCTTTAAATGACTTAAACTTTAGTCTCGTGTTGCTGTTGGCACATCTCTGCTCCCAAACCAAACACATCGCTCTTTCATTTCCTGCCATTCCTGTCAGGCAGAAACCTCTCATCTCCATACTTTAACCTTTTGAGTTTTTCTCAAAAATGAATGCCTTACTTCAGTGGTTCTCAACCTTTTTTTCACCAAGGACCCCCAAATTGACACATATTAGCCCAGGGACCCCTATTTGAAAAGATATGCCAGGGACTCAACCATTGTGATTTCTTGGGGGTCCCAATCTACACAGTAGTATCATCATTAAGTGTTCATTTAACTCTGAGAGTGTACAAATGGAACCAAATGGACCCTAACGGGTCCATTTGGTTCCATTTGTACACTCTCAGAGTTAGACACACAAGGTTCAATTTGGTTCCTAACTATTAATTTGTCTGGGGACCCCCTGGAACCCCCTCAAGGACCACTGGTGGTCCCCGGACCACTGGTTGAGAACCACTGCCTTACTTGACCATACTACAGCGTCACACAAAAGCATCAAAAGTAGCAGAGAGCTTGTCGATCTGCTACTGCTTTTTGAAATTTGAATCCTCCAAAGTTACAATTTTTGACATAAGGTTTTCACCCGACAGAGAAGATGTATATATAGCTAAAATCCAAGAATGACAGTAACTGCGTTTTCATAAAACGTTTTGAAAATATGAAGCGAATTTTCAGAAAGTCGAAAAAAAGAAAATGTCCCATTTCCATCCACTGATAAAAATGCGATTCTTGGGAGAGAGTTCAAGAAATAAGCAGTGGGTGGCTCTATTTTGCCAGTCAAGTGAGACGCATATTATTGGACGTGTATTTTACTTTTTGACGTTCTTTTAGGCTGTACAAAAAATATTATCATATATATATATACGGATATATATTATATTACATACGGACTGGACTGCCTGGTAGGCTATTGGGGCTGCAAGTCATCTAGCTGTCCAGAGGCTGTCTTTCGATCAGGCTGTCTGGTAATAGTGGCCTATTCATGAACGACATGAAGTTGCAGACATGTTTGTATTGGGTCGGACTTGGTATTCATTCACCAGTCAGTTCTGACATATTTTGCTCATACTTATACTGCTACTTATAATGCGGGGATAACGTGGACACCACTGGTCGCAAGGAATACAACAACGCTCACCCCAAAACAAGCCACAGTGCTCGTTTTCCCGCAGTTGGTCCTTTGGCTGAAAATATAAACCCCACATAGCCTAAATGATGGACTTTATTTCGCCCACCCGATTAAAGTTGGACTTGGATACAGTTATGAACCGCTACATACAGCAGCAGCTCCAGATGATCTTTAATGGGGGTGCTGGGGGGGAGCTTGACCAACACAAAATCATGCACGTATTATGTAGTTAGACTGTTAGAGGGACTGACCACCAACAGCGTCTTTAAACAACACGTCTTTATTTTAATTTTGCCTTGCTCCACTAGCCTGATTCATCTTGGTGAGCAGTATGCTGCAGTGCAAAGTCCGCTATTCCAAATCCAACCACAATATAACATTCGTCTACATTAATTAAACAAAGATTGTATGTAGGCCTACTCATAACATAACCCATAGCCCCGAGTCCATTCATAATCTTCTCATAAGCGATCAAGTAGCAATCATCGTATTGCCTCTCTGCCCTGGGCATGTGTGAGTGAGTGAGTGAGTGAGTGAGTGAGTGAGTGAGGGTCCTTCTGGTCGATCGACACGGTCACGACTTTTTTTCTGTTCTGGCCCCACAGTGGTGGAATGAACTTCCCATGATGTCAGGACAGCAGAGTCACTGCCCATCTTTCGCCGCAGGCTGAACCCACCTCTTCAGGAAACACTACCCTTCCTCTTTGCCTGGCTTACTTGTTGTTAACTAGTTGTACGAACTCTTGTTTTATTGTTGTACTATTTTATTGGATTTTGTTTAGTCGATACACTTTTTGTATTAGCTCGTGCTCATTTGATTTTGCTATTTTGTCTCATCTGTTAAAGAAAGTAGGTAGCTGATATATAGCACTTTTACCTTAGCGCTAGGTATACTCTTGGTTGCTTGTTTTTGCAGGAAATGCACTTAAGAATTCTGGTGATTAGTAGTTTCGTTCCCTACCTACAGTATGTTGAATGCACTTATTGTAAGTCGCTTTGGATAAAAGCGTCCGCTAAATGACTGTAATGTAATGTAATGTAATGTGAGACAGAGAGAGAGAGAGAGAGAGAGAGAGAGAGAGAGAGAGAGAGAGAGAGAGAGTGAGTGAGTGAGTGAGTGAGAGAGCACACTTTTTAATGCCTGCAATACACACACTGGGCAAGACAAAACCACGACAGAATCAGACTTGCTCAACAGAGCCCGCCCTCTCTAAACCGCTTGTCACAAATACAATGCCAGAGTGCCTACGAATGATTTACGCACATAAACTCATTCGAGGAGAGTATTATCATGATGAGAGATGATCTTATTAATATCTTATATCAACGTGTACTTTATAGAACATCTCATTACAGCATTCATTAGCCTAATTTTATCATCTGAATTTATTCTGCTAGTTGAAATGTGGGCAATGCGTACGGAAATGCTGTTTGGTTATTAAACCCGACGTCACAACGTGGCTTCTTCTACTTATGAATAATATAGGCCTACTTATATTAATCTACTAGGCTAATTATATTACAAAATATTAGCTATAAACTGTGTTTCCATCCCAAAAGTGTTTTGGGGAAATATGTTTTTTCCCCCACATTTTCAAGTGTTTCCAGTCAGGGATTTATATGCAAAATCCAAAATGCAAAGAAAAAAAAAACGTCTTCATGGAAATGCAGTTTATGCTTTCCCGTTTAAAAAAAAAATATTTGTATGGGTCTTTTTCTGACGTTATTGATAGGAAAGTAGGCTGACAGGAAACTGGGAGAGAGATGGGGGAGAGACACGCAGCAAAGGTTGTCGGGATTGGGAGTCGAACCCTAGGATCATCAGCCTAGGTGGCCAGACGGTTACGCCAACCGTCCGGGCCTGCTTTCCCAGTTTAACGGATTAAATGACTTAATCTTTAGTCTGGTGTTGCTGTTGGCACATCGCTGGCACCCGAAACCAAAACCAAACACATCAGTCATTCGTTTCCTGGCATGCCACACACATGTTGGTTATTCCACACAGAGCTGATAATCAGGTACCTGCTGCTTGTTGTTGGGTGTGTAGGGCAGCAGGGTGGACACGTGGAACATGATCTCATAGTCCTTGTATGCCGTGTACAGGGAGTGGGTGCCTGTCGAATCAGCTGCAGGGGGGGGGGGAAGATATAGCGACACAATGTTAGGAGGCACTGTACTGTCTGTAGTACCACTGTTATCAGACAAAAATGTCAAGGACAAGATAAAACATCCGCACACTGGTTTAAAGCTCCCAAACCTTATTTTATTAATGGCGCAACGTTACGACCTTATAGGTCTACATCAGGGAAATAAGATATAGATATTGATATTTGCCGGATGAAACGTTGCACCATTAAATCAAATACGTTTTGGGAGCTTTAAACCAGTGTGCAGGATGTTTTACCTTCTCCTGGATTGTTGCCTTGATGTCCAGCACCGGGCCCGAAGTCTGACGTAATTTACACATCCTACCTGGTTTTCCACCCCCGTTCTGAATCCCCATAGACGTATTTAATATCGCGTCAAATAAGAACTGTGTTCCAAAAATAAACAAATGATCCCGGCGGTTTGACTCTTATGAATATGAAGCATCAACTGACGGTGAGAAAACGACAATGTTACAGTACAGTTACATTTTCGCCAGAAACAGACTGTATCAAAATTATAAGTGACTGACTATCATAAACGATACAGAAGCCTCCTCCCTGACAATATCGCCGAGACAGTTTGTTTATTTTTGGACCACAATTCTTATATGAGACGATTCTAAGATGACCCAATGTTATTCTCCGTAGAGAAATTACTTTACGAACCAGGGGATGAACGAGTGACGTCAGGACTTCTGTACTTTACACAGGTACAGGATGTGCAGCACACAATCTCCTCTGTGAACTATTTCTCTCAAATGTACCTTCAATCAGCTCAATGCATGATGCATTCCACTAGGTAGGCCGCGAGGGTATTTGCAAGTGGGCCCCCAAATAATTGGCAAAGCACTACGATTTTAATGATAACATTAATAAATTAATAATAAATGATTTAAAAAAAATGTCATGGTATCTTGTTGAACTTTGAAAACACAACACAACACAATAGATTGATTGATCATTAAAATAAAACATGCTGTGCAAGTGTTTCACTTCACAAAGTCTTGAACACTTTCGAGACCTTAAAATGGTTCCCTGATCCAGAAAGGGTCAAGAACCACTGCTGCTCAAAATGTTAACTCGCACAAATGCACGTACAGTAGACAAGAGAAACAGAACAGCATTATGATTTGTGCAGCTTCATTCACAAACTGCACATTACTGTACAGTAATTTACTACTGATAGCTGAAGGTTGGACAGGGAGGCCAATGCGCTTATTATTAGACCGTCTTATCTTTCTTGGTACAGGATGCAATTTCCTCATAACCCAAACAACCATAAGACAGTGCACTGTGGATCAATGTCAGCCTGTATAAAACGACGGTCAGCACTAATGCGCGTGACGACAACAACATTGATTTTCATCACTCAGCCTGTAAGCAGAGACCTTTGTCCCACATGGCAGCCGAGAGTAGGGTGGAAACCCGTTGTGTCACTCTGAGCCAAAGTATTTACCTCTTTCATTATAGTTCCAGGCCATGGCTGGACTACAATACCATGAACCGCTAATGATATACTGTACTACGGCACTATTTTCAAAACATCCAACCAACTGACATGTTTTGCTTTCATTTGGGTTTGTGTGTGGACAACACAACCAACACAGCCTAAAATAAATAACCAGGAGTATTTGCATCTAGGGCTGGGTGATATGCCTTCAAATTAATATCACGAGTGTTTCAAACTGTTGCCTTGATTATGTTCAATGAACAATTATGATAATAGAGTAGCTCACAAGGTCGCGATGCAATGCTATTTGTGCTAGTTCTGTACGCCAACATTGTGGCAACTATGTATTATACATGCAAATATTAAACCACTGAAAAGTTTTTTGTTTTTTCAAATTTTTTATCCCACGATTTTTTGTAACCCATTTTTTCACGCAGTGCCAATTGCCTATGTAATCCTGGGCGCTACACTCCCTCTGCCAGCCAAGGGAGAGCCTAGAGCCGAGAGTGTACAAATGGAACCAAATGGACAGAGTTAGATTAACATTGATTTTACAATATAAATTGGAGTCCCAGAGATAGAAATGCCATTCAATGGGGCTCCTTAGCCTAATGCACGTCAAACTGGGGGTCCTTGAAATTAAAATGGTTGAGAATCACTGCTAGAGCCGTAAAACTCTTCTCTTATGGGGTCATATCTGGCATATTTTTTCAAATGGGGGTCCGCAGGCTAATAAGTGTCAATTTGGGGGTCCTTGACATGAAAAGGTTTGAGAACCACTGCCCTAGGAGACCTAGGAGAACATGCAAACTCCACACATAGAGGGGCCACTGAAAAGTATTAACAAGAGTTTGTGCCTAAATAAATACGTTGGATTCATCGGAACACAGATTATTATTCTCCATTTTTGTGAAAAGTCTCAGTTATGACACCCGACAGCGGCGATACGGGACGAGGTTATAGAGGAAATATTTGACGGACATCTTGCAGGGCAAAGAACCAGAACTATTGAGCCATGCAGAGCAGCAAGAAGTCCCAAGTGAACGTGCCAGGCTGGGGCCCGTGCTGCAAAGTCAAGTGCTTTATGGGATTAAGGAAATTAGCGTAAAGGGCAAATATGCAGATTCTTAAACCAAATCCTCTCTACTGTGAGGCCATGTTACATTATCGTCTCTGTCGGGTAGAAACCTCATATGTCCAAAAACGTTTACTTTTCAGGATTAATGCAACCAGTCCTGTAGTCACTGGGTTATACAGAGTAATGCAATCAGTCCTATTTCCAATCGTCGATACTTTTACTTCTACTCCACTACATCTCAGACGAAAATATTATACTACCACAACAATTATTTGAAAACGTTAGTTACTAGTTACTTTCTGTGACACAGTGTTACTTACAGATATAAATGATTACGTTACAAAACATACATTAACCACTTTAGCCCTATTTTAAACCTAGGCTATTTTCAAACATTCTAGTACCTTTGTCACTTTAAGAACATTTTGATACCAATACTTTTGTACTTTTATTCAAGTACATTTTTAATTCCGAACAGTGCCACGTTATGAGCTTGTAGATCTGCTATCTTTGCATAGCCAAAGTGTAAAATGCTTTTTAACTCAAATCAAAAAATGACACCGATGTGTTTCCGGTCTTAACACATTGACCGCCAGAGGTTAATCTCATAATGTACTCACCAGTGCCAACGTTTTATTGTTGTTTTTTGTTTTTTTCACGTCGCCATAGACCTTGTTAAAATCCTTAAAATTGAGCTGTGCACTGTTTGTAAACATCGTGGAGATCTGCCTGGTTCGAGCAGTGAAAACCACGTGTCAAACTGAGCCGCCATGTTGTAGAACGGTTTATGTTAAACAGTGATCACCGAGGAGAAAAAACTACAAGGAGAAAATGGGGTTTCAGTTTCGTCATTAGAACGAGGGCCGACGGGATCGTCAAAACCGGATCCCGAATAATTCTGTTTCCGGTGGTGTTACAATGAAATGTGCCGTATCGAGAATTGAAAAAAGTTTTTTTTTCTTTCTTTTTTTTAAGGAAAAAGCACCACAGCCTGTAGGCTACGGGATCGGCGCTTTACGGTTGGATTTATCGGCCCGTAGGCTACGGGCCTGGCGGTGGTAGTGTTAATGGGTTAACATAGCATCACACACGCGTTGTGAGTTCATTTTTTTATCTTAGAAAAATTGTGCCAATGTGGAATAATTCCACACAGATCTCCTCCTGTAGGTGTACATGTGTGTGTGTGTGTGTGTGTGACCATGATTTACTTTTGGTGTCCAGCTGGGCGCGGTACTTGGTGAAGCCCTTTAGTCGCACTTTGTCCCCCAGCAGCTGGAGGAACTCCTCCAGGGCCGGACCGGCCATCTCGTTGTTGTACATCTCCTCCTCCGTGCTCTGTCCCGCTCTGCAGTACATCACCCCCACCTTCACCTGGAAGCTCAGCTACACACACACACACACACACACACACACACATAGACACACAGAGACACACACACACACACACACACACACAGACACAGAGTGACTCATCGGACAACACTTCTGTTAATATGGCATCACAATAATTTTAACCACTTTAACCTTTTATACTTTGGCTATTCAAAAATAGCAGATATACAAGCTCATAGCTATGAGCTTGTATATCTGCTATTTTTGAAAAATCGTGAATATTTTGTGCAAATCTTTGAATATAATGTTTTTTAAAGCAAACATTTGTAACTCAAATCTTTGCTTCTGGGGGTCACTGGAACAAAATATCTTGACATGGGGGTCCGTGACCAAATACATATCATTTTGACATGAAAAGGTTTGAGAACAACTGGTGTAAAGTAACTAAGTACATTTACTCAAGTACTGTACTTAACACATCCACTGCCAGGAGTTTCCTAAGAACAGACTGTCGCTTCTGCCAGCATTTTTAAGCATTCTGCCTAATCTTTCAAGAACCACAGAATATTTATCTCCAGTATGATCGACCCCCTGATGGTTGCTAATCACTGAGGGTTTCACTGTGCTTCCGTGAGGAAAAAAAAGTGTCATCACGACCTCCCGTTCGCTTGTTATACCCAGTTGAAAATAGCATGCCTCGCGAAAATAGTATAACACAGGAGCCGATACACAGAATATTGTCACCGTCAATGGTGGTGAACGGGTGGATTTCTTTTCAACTGTCCTTGCTTTTCAAAACTAAACGATAATGAGTTTTTTTTGTATAATGTTATACTGTAATGTCATAAACCATTATATATACCCCTTGTTCATCCAGTTTCATCAGCTGCTCGGTGACCTTGGGCGTGTTGAGGGCCAGCCTGAGACAGGACACGTCCAGCTCGGGGAGCAGGTACTCCAACACCTCCTTAATGGGCAGACCCCGGGTGGTCCCATGCTTGGCCGTGGAGGGCACACAGTCCTCCAGGACGGACCCTCGAAGCGCCGTCAGCTGCATGGAGACAAAACCAAAAAAAAAGAAAAGAAGTGAGAGGGAGAAAGAATCAGTGTTGATTTTGACAGTAAATTTAGATTTTGTTTTAGTCATAGTCTTCTGAATGAAATTCCATTTAGTTTTAGTCATATTTTAGTCACCTGAAATGTTTTACTGTTAGTCTAGTCTTAGTCGACTAAATCTACAATTGATTTAGTCGCAATGGCGTCGTAATGGTTGATTTTATACTTGGTTGCATGCTGAAAATAGCCGATCTACAAGCTGACAACGCGTCGCGCTGCGACGCGTTGTGAGCTTGTAGATCTGCTATTTTCAGAGCGCAACACCCGAGTGCAACCAAACATAAAATGACTTGTCTTTTAGTTCTACTGGATCTCTTCTCCACCAGTCCCTCACTAACATTTTAGTCTAGTTTTTATTTGTCGAAAAAATTGTCAATATATTTAGTCTTCGTTTAAGTCATCATAGCTTAGTTTGTATTTAGTTTTTATTTAGTTTTTATTTCGTTTTCCTCAGTGAAAAAAGGTAGTCGACGAACATTTTCGTCATAGTTTTAGTCCACGAAATAAACACTGGAAAGAATGTTCCTCTGGAATCCCAGCTGTCCTTTGAACTGTCTGGGAGATGAAACACACCGATAGGAGGGTGAAACATGTCTGGACTAGACGAGAAACAGAGAAACAAGCTGTGGTGTTGTTGTTTTTTTTAAAGAGTAATTCCATCTTCTAGTTTTTGCCAGTTTTAAAATAGGGTTTGCGTACAAATTAAGGTATGTTTTTTGTAATAATCTAAATCGGCCAATTAGATTTAGATTAGATTAATAGATTTAGAAAGTTCTCTAATCATTGGAGTAGAAGTATGGGGACAATACCAAAACTAAAAGTACCTATAAAATTGTACAGTACAGTACTTGAGTAAATGTACTAAATGTACTTAGTTACTTTCCACCACTGAGGGTAGGAGGGGGTGTTGTGTCACACACACACACACACACACACACACACACACACACACAGGGTGTGCATTGTGCAGGCTTCCAGGGAGTCAACTCAATCACTAGGCTATCATATGCAGCTGGAACGGACGCACACTTTCTCTCCTGCCGGCCCGGGGCCGGGCCTCTGACAATGGGACTGTGTTCTCCAGGTCAGTGTGTGTGTGTGTGTGTGTGTGTGTGTGTGTGTGTGTGTGTGTGTGTGTGTTGAGGGGGCTGATGGGGGGACTTTGGTCTGAAGTGCGGAGGTTAAAACACGCACGCACGCGCACGCACACACACACACACACACACACACACACACACACACACACACACACACACACACACACACACACACACACACACACACACACACACACACACACACACACACACACACACACACACACACACACACACACACACACACACACACACACACACACACACACACACACACACACACTCCAAATTAACCACTTAAGCCCTATATACTTTGTCATACAACGACAAATAGCAAAAATAGCTGATCTATATCTACAAGCACACAAAGCGTTGCTTGTTGTAAACTTACAAGTCTGCTATTCCTGGGAGGGGGGGTGAGGGGGTTAAATAATGTATCCTATATTAAAATAACCCTAGATGGTGGATCGGTGGTGGGTGGACTGGACATAAAATCGTTGCTTTCGGGGCAGAAATTCTCCTTATTTAGCATTTTTTCGTAAATACTTGATCACACTACAGCAGGGGTCTTCAACAGGGGGTCCTCAGAGTTGATTACAGGGGGTCCGTCAAATCTCTGTGTGATAGGATCATTGTTTTTTACATTAACCACTTGAACCCTAGCGTCCCTAATCTAAGAACAACTTTAGCCGAAAATAGCAGATCTACAAGCTTGCAGACCAAGTACAGAGTGAATGTTTACTAAGTATTGACATAAAGTCGTTAAATGTCTGAAAATACACATTAACATGAATCCAACACCTATGAAAAGCTTTTAATCTGCGACACAATTTTATGTAATATATAGTGGGGGTCCCTGCTTCATCTCTCTCTGGGTTAGGGGGTCCTTGGCCTGAAAAGGTTGAAGACCCCTGCACTACAGCGTCACACAAAAGCACCAACAGTCGCAGATGAACAAGCTCGAAACGCGGCTCGAAACGACACATTTTGACCTTGTGGATCTGCTACTTTTACTATTAATGAATTAAAATGCTGAAAAGTTTTGGACACAACAGGTTTTCCACCCCGACAGAGACGATAACATGTAACATCCGGATCCCGCTGCAGGGAGCCGCGGGGGGCCGTTGTTGTGGAGGTGCAACCGCTTGCTTCAATCCGCACCAAAACTGGGAACAAACACTGTTCAGAGGGGTCTCTGGCACAACAATAGTCACACCAAAGGGGCCACGTTGTTGTGCAAACCCCCCAGTTTACTGCTGCCAGGGGCCTCCTCCAGCTAGGGGCCAACACGTTGTCGAAGGCGCCGCACTGTTGATCCAATCCAATCCACACCAAAACTTGGAACAAACACTGTTCAGGGTTCTGGGCATGAGAATAGTCACACCAGAGAAATTGCACACATATGGGTGCACTGCAGTACAGCAGTGTAACAGCAGTGTTTAAGCCATTTAGACCGGGAACGCATCTGTGTCATTTTTAGATTTCTTTGGCTATTCAAAAATAGCAGATCTACAAGCTCGTAGCGTGGCACCGAGTGCCACGCTACGAGCTTGTAGATCTGCTACGAGCTTGTAGATTTCTTTAGAATGGCCAAAGAAATCTTAAAATGACACAAGACGCTTTCCCGGGTCTTATTGGGTTAATACTTCAAATGGTCATAACTCTACGAGCTCTCCTGGCTCAGAGCAGTAATACTAGAGACTAGATCAAATCTCCTTTTTGAACATTTGCCCAAAAATAACAATAAGAGACACGGTTAATGTGGTTGATTTCAAGAGGAAAATTGTTACAACAAACAAACACTCAATGACGTTCAAAAAAACCTAAAACCAAATCTGCTCTGTCGGGCGGAAACCTCATATCATGTCCAAAAACTAACTGCTACTTTTCAGGATTTTAATTCAAAAACATCAAAACTAGCAGATCGACTTTGTGCCACGTTTCGAGCTTGCAGATCTGCTGTTGTACGATCAAGTAGGGTGTTAAATTTACACACAAAAAAAGACACACAAAGTTAAAATATGGAGTTAAGAGGTTTCTGACCGACAACAGCAACAACGCAATGCAAAATAACCAAACCTAATAAACAACCATGCAAAATGGCAACAGAATCATTATATGACAAGCTAGTTCCAAAGGGACGTAGAAGTGAGCTGTGAGGTTATGCGTGCGTGTGCGTGTGCGTGTGTGTGTGTGTGTGTGTGTGTGTGTGTGTGTGTGTGCGTGTGTCTCAGTGTCAGTGTCAGTTGCCTGGAAGGCTGAGGGATGAAGTGTATTCACACAGTGCTTGATGTGGTGAGACAGCCCAGGAGCCTCGGGGGCTGCTTGCATAACGTGGCTGTCGGTGGGGGCCGAGAAACCTCTTATCTCCATATTATAACTTTCTGTGTGTTTTTTTTCCCCCGTAAATGAACGGCCCCCTACTTGATCATTCTACACCGTCACACCAAAAAAAAGCATCAAAAGTAGCCGATCCGCAAGCTCGAAATCAGTGGTGGAAAAAAGTACTCAAATGTTTTACTTAAGTAAAAATATCAATACTGCAATTTAGAAGTACTCTGTTACAAGTCAAAGTCCGGAATAAAAAATGTACTTAAGTAAAAGTACAAAAGTATTGGTATGAAAATGTACTTAAAGTACCAAAAGTAAAAGTACTCACATGTTTGAAAATAGCAGATCTACAAGCACACAACGCGTCGCGATGCGACGCGTTGTGAGCTTGTAGATCGGCTATTTTCAAATAGCCTATATGTATAAAATAGGGATAAAGTGGTTAATGTATGTTTTATAATATAATAATTTATATCTTCAAAGTAACAATAATTGTAGAGGAGTAAAAGTACAATATTTGCCTCTGAGATGTAGAGGAGTAGAAGTAAAAGTATAGAAAATTGGAAATACTCAAGTAAAGTAAAAGTACCTCAAAATTGTACTTAAGTACAGTACTTGAGTAAATGTACTTAGTTAGTTTCCACCACTGCTCGAAATGCGGCGCATAGCAACGCGTTTTGCGAGATGAGAGACAGACAGACAGACAGGCAGGCAGACAGACAGACAGACAGACAGACAGACAGACAGACAGACAGACAGACAGGCAGACTCAGAGAAGCCACGGATTCACTGTATTCCAAGAGGACGTGACATTTTAACCACTTGAACCTACTGTTTTTATATTAATGAGACAGACCCGAGCTGCTACTGTACCGTCTGCTGAAGTTTCCTTCTACACCGACTCTCTCTCTCACCAGAAAATAGCCAATCTAATTATGTCTATCACAACAATCGGCTATGTCTGGCCACAATAGGGATGCTGGGGTCCAAGTGGTTAAAAACACACCACGAAAATTAATCCATTCAATCCGGGAACGCATACTGTGTCAAACTCGTATATCTGCTTGTATATCTGTTATTTTTCTTGGAAAAATCGTGAAAATGTTTGCAAATCTTGAAACATATTATCTTTTAAAGCGAACATTTGTAAAATACGTTGTTCCAGGAACCTCCCAGAAGCAAAGATTTGAGTTACAAAATATATCTTCAGAGATTTGCACACATTTTCACGATTTTTCAAAAAATAGCAGATCTACAAGCTCGTAGCGCGGCACTCGTTGCCGCGGCGCTATGAGCTTGTAGATCTGCTATTTTTGAATAGCCCAAAGAAATCTAAAATGACAGAGATGCGTCCCCGGATTGAATGGGTTAAGACATCTCTTCTCAAACGCTACCCTCACGATTTCTTTCCAACTGTCCTCGCTTTTCAAAACTAAGCGATAATGAGGTTTTTTTTAAAAACACTGCTGGATACGGGCTCCTTCAGACTAATGACTTGTTTGTGTGCAGAGAAATAATCCCACTGCATGTTTAAACGGCTGTGGGCGGATAGGGATGTTCTGCTGTAGCTGGTGTGTGTGTGGGCAGGAAAACAGTGGTGGGAAGTAACTAAGTACATTTACTCAAATATCGTTCTTAAAGGACGACTTCGCTCATTTTCAACCTATCTTCATATACGTGGTCCATGCTAATCTAATGCTCGTGATGAAATTGAGGGAAAAAAAATCTCGGTCTGACTCGGTCTGTGACGTCATCATTAGGCAGTTTAGTTTTTTTTAAACAATATGTTTTATTTAGATTTGTTTTAACACAAGAACAATGGCTTCCATTATAGCATGCAAAGTGCAGCATTAGTGAGGAACAATTATGTGAAGATAGGTTGAAAATGGGTGAAGTCGTCCTTTAAGTACAATTTTTAGGTGCTTTTGCTTTGCTTGAGTACAGTGTGTCAATTTTTCAATACTTTACGTTTCTATTTCACTACATCCGAGAGGCCAATATTGTGATTTTGTGTACTCCAGCAAACGCGACACACTGTGAGCTTGGAGATCTGCTATTTTCAAAGAAAGTTTGGTAAGTTAAAGTTTGACCTCACTCATGTAAAACTTTGAATACAGGCCTATTACTCGTTACGGACTATTTTTATATTATGGTATTACTAAGAGAAAGCACTGCAAAGCAGAACGCCCGCAACACTCCAGATTAAATAAAAGACTCCAGGTGCACAGCTCAACAATAATCATGAAACTGAGAAAACAGCCAGCACACAATAAATGTCCTTTACACATCGGTTTATTTACTTCTCCACGGACAGAGCAACGATGCTCTGTCCTTGGAGAGGTAAATGAAACCTTGTGAAAAGGACATTTATTGTGTGCTGGCTGTTTTCTCAGTCTCATGATATTGTGGTGTTACTACAGCGTCACCGGGCTAAAATAATGGCCATTTATTTTTTCCAGAAAAAGCTGAACCAAAACAAACAATATTTCTTAATCATTTCACCCAAAAAAGTTTATAGCAATTTATGACTATTGACATACAAATAACGTCTGTCTGTCGGTTATGTAACATAAGAGGATTAAATGAATTAGGCCAATTTGTGTTTTGACAATTGTAAACCTGATGTAGAGCAAATTATTAATGGACTAAGTCAGTGGTTTTCAACCTTTTTTGCGTCAAGGACCCCCAAATTGACAAATATTAGCCCAGGGACCCCCATTTTAAAGGATATGCCAGGGACTCAACCATTTAGATTTCTTGGGGGTCCCAATCTACACTGTATCACCATCATCAGTGTTCATTTAACTCTCAGAGTTACAGACATCCGTATATGTCAATTTGGTTGCTAACTATTCATTTGGCTGGGGACCCCCTGGAACCCCCTCAAGGACCACTGGTGGTCCCCGGACCACTGGTTGAAAACCCATGGACTAAGTGACTTACTCCAGACCTTTTTTTCGTCACATTGTCTTTGATTATACTACTGGGGTGGGAACAGCATGATCCTTTTCAATAAGGATGTAGGCGATTTTACCAGAGGTGGCCAGTGTCATGAAGAGCTGATTCAGCCAAAAATACCATTTTCCTCAAAAAATGACTTACTGTAGGCCATTATTTTAGCAAGGTGACATATTCAAGTAAAGAATCAGAGTACTTGGTATAACCAGGGCTCACCTCACTGGTCCTAAAGATGAGCCGGTAGTTGTACTGTTGACCGTGGTCCTTGTCCTCCTCCAGTTTCTCCCTGCGGAGGCTGACCGCCACCGGACCCAGAGCCTCGTCCACCCCGAAGTAGTTCCAGTGTTCTAGGAGAGATGGACGTGAAGAAGACGTCATTAAAACCCACTAAGACCTATGAGGCCGATTCTACAAATGCCTTCTAAATCGTGCCACGACCCCCAAAATTCTATGTATTTGGCCACGGCCCCTTCGCCCCCCCGCCCCCCCATCTGAAAATGTGTTGTGCCAGGGACCCCCAGAAGAGAAGATTTGTGTTAAAAAAATCTAAATTATTCAAACATTTTCCAACAGCTTAGGAATACGACAAAAACAAAACAAAATTGGGGGTGAACTATCCCTTTAAGATAATTTATATGAAGATTTTCGGAAATCTGTATGGCGGAAATAAATGGGTTTTATATCTGTGGCACCACACAATGGGCTGCCAATGCTGTGCCCTATTGACCTAACAAGCACACACACACACACACACACACACACACACACACACACACACACACACACACACACACACACACACATGCACACACACACACACACACACACACACACACACACACACACACATATATAAAAGAAAGCAGTGAAGTCCATCTTACCCCTCAGGTAGAAGAACTTCCTGTAGTAGTAGGCCCCCAGATCCACATGCTCTACGATGTACTGCTTGCCCTTGTCGCTGAGCGTGCTGGGGCCCTCCTTGGGGCCCTCCAGCACCGCCACCCCGGCGTTGGTGCAGTGGGAGCTGGCCGACGTGGTCTCGTACGTGCTGCCGCCGCCGCCGCCGCCTTCCCCTGAACTCAGGCTCCCTGAACTCCCCCCGCTCCCTAGAGGGTTGTTGTTGTTGTTGTCACCATCATGAAACTTTAGTTTTGACCAATGAATTGCTGTACAAATTAATTGCAATGAATGATTTGATTGTGTTTTTGCATTATCGTTGCTGTCGGGTAGAAACCTCTTATCTCCGTATTCTAACTTTGTGTTTTTTTTTGGTAAATGAATGCCCTACTTGATCATACTACAGCGTCACACAAAAGCATCAAAAGTAGCAGATTTACAAGCTCAAAACTTTGAGCTTGTAGATCTGCTACTTTTTAGAACTTTGGAACATATGAATAAAAATGATGTGACATTTCTGTTTTTTTTTAGGCTTTGTCAACAAAAAATGCACAGGGAAGATATGACAAATAACATAAATATACAAAAAAACTGACAATGACCTGTACCAATAATAACCAAATTATATAATAGTACTATGGCCAAAACAGTGAAAACTACTAGAGTCCGCTCCAAGACATTAAAGTTTTTATTACCACCTAGCAGCAATGTTTAGGAGCATGACCCTGTGTGCAGACTCTATTTTTTACAGCTGCTTGCTTCTACCCTACACCTGGCTTTTTACATTTTGGATGTGCATGCCTTTCTACTCTTTCTATGGCCAAAACAGGCCATGCATTTAATAATTTTACGTTTTTTTTATACTTTTTCTTTTTAGCGGTGCCAGCCGCTCTACCTTTGACTATGTCCGTCCGTATGTCCGTATGTCCGTATGTCCGTATGTCCGTTTGTCCGTTTCAGCACGGGCTTTAAACAGCTATAACTCCAGTTCGCAGCATGCCAGCAAGTCCAAATTTGGTATGTGGACTTAGACCACCAATAGGGACGAGCATTGATTGCTGAAGCCCCGCCCCGCTCTATTATAGCGCCACCAGGAGGCCACTGCCTTTAAACAGCTATAACTCCAGTTTGCAGCATGCCACCAAGTCCAAATTTGGTATGTGGACTTACACCACCAATAGGGACGAGCATTAATTGCTGAAGCCCCGCCCCGCCCTATTATAGCGCCACCAGGAGGCCACTCATCAAAGGCACCGCTTCCTTCACACAGGGTGCGATTTTTTAGTAGCTACGAGCTTGTAGATCATCTATGTTTTAATAGATTAATGTATACATATGAATGGAACACGATTCTGACTATCATGCTAAAATAACTGCAATCATTTCAAATAGATCAGTAGGGCTGTCACGATTATGACATTTTACTAGACGATTAATTGTCACTCAAATAATTGCGATTAGCGATTTATTGCGTTTCTATCGTTGAACATTATTGGAACATTAGTTACATTTCTGTTTGGCTTTTAGCAACACATATTCAATTATTTTATAGATAAAAATAAGCATTAATAATGGAAATAACCAATCTACAATCTCAAACATGTCGCATCGCAGCGTGCTTTACGCTTGTAGATCAGCTATTTCCACTATTTTTGAAAATATTTATGTTTTCAAACAAAAAAATTATTGGGATTATCTCCAATAATTGGGATTAGGCGAGTACGTGCTAATTGTGACAGGCCTAGTAATAATAATAATTGTGACAGGCCTAGCGATCAGGCGATCGCGTAATAATAATAATAATTGTGATCAGGCCTACCGCCGCCGGCCGCCAGCCTGGGGGGCACCCCCGCCCCGCCTCCCCCGATCCTCTGCCTGCCGGTGCCGTCGGCGCCGATCTCGTTGCGGAAGCAGGGGCAGCTGAGCAGGATCTCGTTGCTCTGCTCCTCGCCACCGCCGGCCTCCAGGCCGGGGCTGTCCCTGGCGTTCAGCTCCTCCTGGATGGACAGACAGACCTTTATTGATGTGGACTTTTTGTGTGTTGTTTCGTAAATTAACGCCATTCCATCATTACAAGAGTGTCGCACAAAAGTAGTGAAAATAGCCGATCTACAAGCTCACAACGCGTCGACGCGTTGTGAGCTTGTAGATCGGCTATTTTCACTATTTACTATAAAAAAAATGATAATAAAAAAGGAACGGTTTGGACATACTGTATAAGGTTTCCACCCGACAGAAAAGAAATACAATCACAGTACTGTTACGACGTCAGCAGAACACGCTGATATCAATGCAATGTCAACAGTATTATGAGTGCGATAACCACTCCCTGAGGAATAGATGAATACGATGATGATATTACGATACAGTCTCCGCGCCAGTATGTGTCAGATTCAGTAATCCACGTGGTAATGTACTGGTGTTACTCCAGAGTTATTAGTCTATTAGTCTATTAGTCTATTAGTCTATTAGTCTATTAGTCTATTAGTCTATAAGTCTATTAGTCTATTAGTCGCGTGCAGCCAGACACCTAAAGTATTCCACAATCTCCAAATGCTATAATAGAGTCTGGAACTACACCCCCAAAAATCTGAGACAGGAAGTTGTCATCTGATCATCATTTCCGATCCCGAAAATATATCTTAACCCATTAAGACCTGAGGCCGATTCTAAAGATTTTCGAAATCCTAACAGTTTTTCGGAACAAAATATAAAAAAAAACATTTTCACGATTTTTCAAAAATAGCAGATCTACAAGCTCATAGCGTGGCACTCGGTGCCGCGCTATGAGCTTGTATATCTGCTATTTTTGAACAGCCAAAGAAATCTAAAATGACACAGATGCTTCCGTTGCTCCAGCCTGTTTGACAGGAAGCATCTGAACATTGTGGGAGGCAACAGTCTGGCTCCTGAGACTATTGGTCTATTTACCTGGCTGCCACCGGGGGAGCTGTAAGGCAGGCTGTGGGTGGAGGAGAGCGTGGACGTGGCCGAGGCTTCGGCGGCGGCCGACGCCCCCGTGATGGTGTTCTTCTTCCTACCGGCCGCCGTCTGCCGCGACTGGATGACCTGCAGGACCACAAATAATCAGCGTTTCGGCAGGTTTTCAGGTAAGTCAGATGATGAGACTTTGTAAGACTTTCTAAATGCCTCTCAGAATTACATTTAAAGCTGCACTAATGTAACTTTCCTCTTCTACCCCGGATTCTAGTCTGCTTAACGCCCGAGATGCGTCCAGGCAGTCGGTAGCTAATTCCCAAATTACATTCTTTTCAAACATTTCACAAATGCAACATATTTTCCATAGGGCTGCCTATTTAAAGGTGGGTCAATAAGGCTCTTGATGTCGTGTTTTTTTCTTTTTTCTTTCTTGGTATATTGTGCATATATTTTCTTCTCTTAGACTTTACTGTATTTGAGTGCTACTATGAATTTTATTTTGGTAACAGATGTGTGAATATAGCGCACTTTACATTGCTGTAATTTTATCCTAATTGTAATGCAATTTTTTTCCACCTGGTGAATGCCACTTCTCCTTCACATTTCACTTGTTATTTGTTGTATTTGTTTTAATTGATTTATCACTGTCGGGTGGAAACCTCATACTGTATGTCCAAAACTCGTTACTTTTCAGGATTCAAATTCAAAAGCATCAAAAGTAGCAGATCTACAAGCTTGTAGATCTGCTACTTTTGATGCTTTTGTGTGACGTATGATGAAGTACTGTAGGGCATTAATTTACAAAAAAACACCAAAAAGTTAATAAAGAGTTTTTTCTGCCCGACAGCAACGATAATGTGAAATATATAAACAAACAAACAAACAAACCTCGTTGAGGTCGAATAGCATGCTCTGCACGTCGTAGTGCGAGAATCCCCTCTGGCACGTCCAGGGCTTGAGGGGGGGGCACGCCTCCTCCGAGCGGCCGTCCTCGGCGTCGGACCCCGCCCTGGGAGAGTCCGACTCGCCGCGGACGTGCCGAAGCTTCCGGAAGATGGATTCGCCCCCGGTCTCCGATTTCGAGCGTCTCTTGGGCTTCTCTCGCTCTTTGGCCTTCGGAGGAGGCGTCCCGTCGGGTACGTCCTCCTGTAAATAAATAGGGTGAATTTTTTTTTGTTGTTGTTGAAGATCAATTGTGCTACAGATAATAATGCGGTTAACGACTTCATTTGTGTTTTGTGGCATTGAACATTAACTTAAAGGTAGGGTAAGTGATTTTATTTTTATTAAAACAAAAAGGGTTTTGTTAAAAGGTCAAAGCACTGCATATTCTCTATCTCTATAGAGTGTTTGTTCTGTAACAGGGGTCCTCCTGTCTCTCCAGCTGTTTAATACACAGAAAATTCATTTTCAGGTAGGTGACAACATTTCAGCCAATCAGGAGAGAGTACCCATTTATCAGCTTCATTTTGATAGTGTTCCAGTTCCAATTGTGTCTGCTCATTTCTTTGTGTCGTCACTTCCAAGTTCACTTGTTTAATCTGTATCCTGTCTGAGTTCTCTATCCTTATTGGATACAATTAGAATCCTGACCTAAAAATGCATTTTCTGTTAAATAAAGAGCTGGAGAGACATGGAGACTCCTGTTACTGAACAAACACTCTATAGCAATGAGTACTATCAGAATATAGAGCTATTTAACATGTATTTTAAAATCACTTACCCTACCTTTAAATATACGTAAACAAATGACTGACAATGACCGGCACCAATAATCAAAATAAATAACTATGGCCAAAACAGGCCATGCATTTACATATGCGATTTCTGTACTAATTGTGACCAGGGGTCATCACCATGCTGTCTGGTGGACATTTTGGTCAAAATATTTTCTTTTGCCACAGACATACAAAATGAGTGTAACAATATTACCAGAAACACATAAAGAGCTAGCCCTGAATGACCATAAAACAGGTCTGTACTCTGAGAGTACAGACCTGTTGGAACCAAATGGAACCAAATGGACCCTTACGGGTCCATTTGGTTACATTTGTACACTCTCGGAGTTATGGTGGTCCTTGCAAATAAAACATTTGAGAACCACTAGTAACTAGTAGGACTCCTAATGTGTCATACATAGTGTCATAGTAAATCAGAGTCATACATATTCTGAAGAAAACCTGGAGACTTGACATTCAGTAAGTGGGTCTTATGATCAAAATAAGAACATCATAATGGTGTGTAAATCAAAAATTTGCCACGGACAAGACCAAGTCTTTGCCACAGACTCATTCATCCGTGTACGGACATATTGATGACCCCTGATTGTGACAGATACTTTGTGACAGATACTAACCTGTGAATCTACGGTGGCCTGCTTGGTCCCGACGTTCAGCAGCTCCTCCAGTCTCTCCGGCGCGGGGCTCCTTTGGTCCTCCTTCTCCCCCTGGTAGCCCTTCAGCATCTCGAAGAAGCTCTCTCCGTGCGCCGCGGCGCCGTGCTGGTCGATGGAGGAGGTGCTGCCGTACTCGCGGTGGAGCGGGGACCACTTGGTGCCCGACGCGGGGCCCCAGTCCTCGCCGCTGTCCCCGCTGCCTCCCTCCAGCTCGCAGATGGTCATGTCGCTGTTGCTCCGCTGGCGGATGCGCCGCTGCCGCGGGTTCTTGTGCGCGGGGCCCCGGTAGTCCCCGGGGGCCAGGTGGTAGCGGCCGTCGGGGCTGTAGTTGTTGGACTGGGCCTGATGGGTTCTGCTCTTCAGGGTGTTGTGGATGTTGCGCAGCATGGACGAGTCCTGAGGGCTGAGCACGTGGCCCAGCTTCACGTGGCTCGGCCCGCCGCCGCCGGCCACCGCCGCCGAGGTCTCCGGGTCCAGCTTCGGGTGCCACAGCAGGGCCCCGCCGAAGTCCTTCCTCGGGGGCCAGTCGGCCACACGTGCCCGCACGCCCATTTTAGGGACTCCTGTGATCACAAAAATTCAAGTTGACGGATTAATTGTCATGCGAATAATTGCGATATAACAATTTTTTTTTTTTTTTTCGTTGAATGTTAGTCCTGAACATATGAATTATACTGTAACTTCTGTTTGCCTTTGAGGCTTCGAAATAAAAAAAATTACAGATCAGATATGACATACTGTACAACTACAGTAAGTATACAAAGACATTACTGACATATTTAATAATTTTATACTTTAAAAAAATATAAAGTATTATGGAAATAGCTGATCTATAAGCTTACAACGCATCAGCGTCACGTTGTAAGCTTATAGATCTGCTATTTCCGCTATTTTTGGAAAAACCTTCAACATGGAAACGAGTTTGACGATCATGCAAAAATAATTGCAATTATCTCAAATAATTGCGATTATCTCAAAATGACAGGCACAAATTAAGCTCGAAGCGACGTGTTTAGAGCTTGTAGATCTGCTACTTTTGCACATTTTTGAATTTTAATTCTGAAAAGTAATTGTTTTAGACATATGAGGTTTCCACCCGACAGAGAGGATAATGACACCTTAATGTTTCCGGTTCAAATCTGCTGCCCAGCCAATTAAACAGACCTATGGAAGAATGAACCGGAACATGAAAGGAGTACTCTATGTCACCTTCTGGAAACCCAGGACTACAGTTCTGCACAAAGCGTGCTTTGGTACAAATACTTGCTACTTGATTAACGATTTATTCGTTTTTGGCTTTGAACAATAGAACATATAAATCTAAATTACATTCATATTTGTTTTTTAGGCTTTGTAAAAAAAAAAAGAAGAAAAAAAAAACTGCACAGGGCAGATATGACAAATAACCTAAATAGACACAGAAATAACTGACCAACAATCAAAATATATAATGTACTATGGCCTAAACACCACAGGCATGTAATGATTTGATACTTTAAAATATTTGTTTTAAATAGCCAACTGTGAGCTTGTAGATCGGTTATTTATTTTCATATTTTTTCAACAGATTAATTTATACGGACAAATGGAAAACGATTCTGACGATTATGCTAAAATAATTGCGATGATCTGAAATAACTGCGATTAGGCCATTATGTAATTATTTATAGTGGTTCTGAAACGTTTTCATGTCAAGGACCCCAAAATTGAAATGTATTTGGCCGTGGACCCCCCATCTGAAAATGTTTTGTGTTTTTTTTAAATCCAAATCCAAACATTTGATATTTGTCAAACATTTCCAGCGTGTGAACTTGTACATCTGCCATTTTTGAATAGCCAACGTATAAATTGTGTATAAAAAGTGGTTAAAAATTATTGTGATGCTACATCAACAACTTTAGCTGAGGACCCCCTGGGACCGCCTGGACCCCCCCTCCCCCGCAAGGACCCCACTTTGAGGTAGTGACAGCAGTGGTGGTACATTTACTCAAGTACTGTACTTACTGTAAGTAACATTTTGAGGTATTTGTACTTGGGTTGTGTTTATTTTATTGGCCTGACTGTTTTCTTATTTTCTTATTTCTTTATTTTGTTGTCATGGCTGCCAGTTCCCACCTGATGTTGTGTGGGAGTCCAGACTGCTCCATACCGTACCGAATAGCTGCTAGTTTGCACAACATCTTGAGACTTAAGTCTAAGGCCTGTAAGCAACACCAGACGGGTTGTTGTGTCTGGGCTGTGTATCCAAAGAGAAAGAGACGATCTCTGACCATGCAACTGAACACACTACACTTCCAATCCAGGCCTTCCCCCTTGGGCTCAACCTTCTTCCAGAATGAGGTCTTTGGGTTGAATTTCCACAGATCATTGAGGTTATCACTGTCCTGGACAGGAGTTTTTGGACGTACAATGAGCCGATAATAATTGAGGTTCAGACCAAGGTTGTCGCCGCCATATATGTACAGCTCTCCATTATAGGCAAAGGCTGCATGACGCATGCGTCCCTTTGGATGAGGGCGTGCACAAGGCGTCGTCCTCAGCCAGCAGTTGGTCTCTGTGTCAAACACTCTGATGTTTCCAGGGTACCCCCCGTTCCCCTTTCCCCCAAATACAAACATCTTTGTCCCGATGATGGTGGCAGAGTGACGGTGTGAAGCAGATGGCAGAGTGCCTCCAGTGTCAATTAAAGACCAGACCATTGTGCTGGTGTCCAACTTGTACAAGTCATTATTAATAGCATAGCTTCTAATGCCGCCACTACGGCCTCTAATGCCGCCACTACGGCCTCTAATGCCGCCACTTTCTGACCAATAGGAACAATAGATTTCTCCTCCATAGATGAACATGACCTTCCCTAAGACACAAGCCGAGTGGCCCTCTCTCCCCTCTGGAACGGTCCCAGAAATCTCGAGATTTAACCATCTGTGGGTGTTGACATTAAATGCATAAAGAATAGGGTCCTGGCGGTGATTTAAGATTCTGTAGTTATTGTAATGAATAGGGTCATCTTTGATCTCCTCAAACTTCACTGTTCCTCCCCAGACGTAGATGACATTCTTTATCAGCACAGCCGTGTGGCCCAAGCGCGGGGAGGGAACCTCGACAGGCCGTTCTCCTTTCACCGGGGGCAACTTCTTTTTACATTTTCCATTTATCACCGGGGACAACTTCGTCCAGTGTGGGGACAACTTCGTCCAGTGTGGGGACAACTTCGTCCAGTGTGAAGACACTGTGTTGAAGACGTGCACAACAATCTGATCCTGGGCGGTGGTCACACCGGGGGGATAGAACCCTGCAAAAGTGTAAACATTGTCCCCCACTGGCACAGCAGCACAATGAATCGGTCCGCTTTTGGAATGCACCAGTTTTCTTTTCTGGGTCAACGACCAACACAACATCTTTTTTCTCTCGCTCTCGCGCCCTCTCCCTGCGTCTGTCTCTGTCACGTCCTCTCTCTAACACTTTTAGATCTATCTCTCTCTGGCACACTTGTAAGTAAATGTCTCGATAGCTCTCACTCTCTCTGATATCTCCGATCGTCATATAAGGCTGTCCAGAGCTCTGGTGTGATGTCACCCACAACACAAAGTATGACACAAATAACAACGCTGATTTGTGCAGGTGTTCTTATATATGCACACATTTCTCTCTTAAACATGGTGCGTTTTCCTTCTACTCCACTACATCTCAGAGTCAAATATTGTACTTTTACTCCACTACAATTATTTGAAAACTTTAGTTACTAGTTACTTTCAAGATTTTGATTAATGTTACAAAACATACATTAACCCCTTCAGCCCTATATACATTTCAGCCATTTGAAAATAGCCGATCTACCAGCTCACAATGCGTCGCGATGCGACACATTTGTGAGCTTGTAGATCTGCTATTTTCAAAATATTTTTATACATTTGAAAACTTGATATAGGACATTCTGCATAATGAGTACTTTTACTTTGGGTACATTTTGATGCCAATACTTTTGTATTTTTAATCAAGTACATTTTTTATTCCAGACTTTTACTTGTAACAGAGTATTGCTGCATTGCAGTATTGATAATTTTACTTAAGTAAAGCAATTGAGTACTTTTTCCTAACCTGGTGCCCCAGAGGGGTGGACATTGTCGGGGACCCCTGCCCCTCCGTTGACGATGCGGAGGTGGCGGCTGGTGTAGAACTCGTCGGAGGCGGGCACGGACCCGCCGACGGTGCGCTCCATGGGCTTCAGACTGGTCATGGATGGCACCGGTGCCAACGGCTAGAGACACTCAGCAGGCAGGCATGATGGCCGCCGCCTCCGGGGTGGTGGGACACCGTTCACTGGTTTCATGAGCAGCTGGAACCCTCAGGTAGAAACGGGGCGGAGGGGGGGTGGGGATCACAGGAGAGGGGACAGGCGGTGGGGACGCGGTGCGAGGCCACCTCTTCGGTCCTCAAGCTTGCATACCGCTGCTAGGTTTGGTGGATCTGGGATGGCATTCGGCTTTCTCTTCAAAATCTCTCTTCCAAACGTCAAAAAAATAAACCTGGAAAAAACAAAAATACTGTTAAATGAGTCGAACTCAACAATGTTCAAAATAAAGCAGCGTTTCCCAAACTTTTGGTGTGATCACAATTGTGGGGTTTTCTAGAATTAGCAGACCGGTGCCCAACACAAGAACGCTATGTGTCCGTTGTACCCGTTCACTGTCAGAGTGTCTGTCTGTGTCCCTTTTATGCCCATATGTGGAGATGTCTGTATCTTTCATTCATTCATTCATTCAAGATGTATTTATTCTCAAAAATACACTGAATAGTTAAACTCATTTGCAGTGTCGTCGAGTAATACAATACAATGCAATTCAACAACATCACTGTTGAAAATAAATTACATCTAGGAATTGGAAAAATAAAAAGGCGAGACATAAAAGTCTACAAATAGAAAAAACAAGACAAATTTAAACAAAATTCTAAAAACAATTATACCTTGTGGTGGTGACCTGTTTGGTCACCAGGGTTCTAAAACGACTCAAGGGTACTAGAGTGGTTAACTTCAATGTAGTCTGCAGGCCATGCCACGTGGTAGGACCACAGAAGCTAAAAGCAGATCTACTGTACCAAGTTCAGAGTTGACCTTGACCAGCTTCAGTCTGATAATCAGGCTAGCTTTATACAAGATCAGATGCCAGTGCAGTTCTCGTCTCTCCGCCAAGGAGAGCCATCCAACCTTGTTGTATAAAATACAACGGTGAGTACCATAACTATCACCCCGTGATGAATCTGATGGATGAGTGGTAGACAGAGTCCAGGGATTTAAGAGTGGATGCTGCTGCATGTCTATAGATTATGTCCCCATAATCCAAGACAGACAGGAACACTGCCTCAACGACTCTCTTCCTGCTAATGATAGGAAAGCTGGCTCTGTTTCTATAGAAGAAACCAATTTTCTGTCGCAATTTGCCAGCAAGAACCTCTCTCTGGGAACCTACTAATCTGTCTGTCTGTGTCACAGGCAGTGGTGTAAAGTACATTTACTTAAGTACAATTTTGAGGTACTTTTACTTGACTGGAGTACTTCCAACCGTCTATACTTTTACTTCTACTCCACTACATCTCAGAGGCAAATATTGTACTTTTACTCCACTACAATTATTTGAAAACGTTAGTACTTTGCAGATGTAAATGATTACATTATAAAACATACATTAACCACTTAAGCCCTATTTTAAACCTAGGCTATTTGAAAATTGCTGATCTACAAGCTCACAACGCATTGGGAGCTTGTAGATCTGCTATTTTTTTACTTTTTACTTTTACTTTTGGTACTTTAAGTACATTTTGATACCAATGCTTTTGTGATTTACTCAAGTAAATTTAGAATTCCGGACTTGTACTTGTAACAGAGTACTTCTACATTGCGCGCATTGATACTTTTACTTAAGTAAAACATTTGAGTACTTTTTCCACCACCGAGTCCAGGCCAGTGGTTGTCGTTTATATTTTGGGTCCCAGGGAGACACCAAAAACGTATCTATTCGGGTCTTGAGCTGAGACAGTGTGGGAACCAGTGTTCTACAGGTCCTCAACTTTCCCTGATCAGACGATAAGACAGAGTGTGGAAACAGTAAGTGAACCCAGAACAAACCGACAGTCTTCAATGATCTAGCCGTTGGTGAAAAAAAAAGAGCCTTTTGTCATTCTAAGCCGGCTACCTGACACTTAACCCATTAAGACCTGAGGCGATTCTTAAAAATGTTTTCTAAATCCTAACAGTTTTTTGAAAAAAAATCAGAAAAATATTTTTTCAAGATTTTTCAAAAATAGCAGATCTACAAGCTCATAGCGCGGCACTCGGTGCCGCGCTATGAGCTTGTATATCTGCTATTTTTCAATAGCCAAATACATCTTAAAGTGACACAGATGCGTTCCAGGTATTAATGGGTTAAAGCCTCCTAACGTATGCTCCGTCGCACCACGGTGTCCCGCACCAAAAATAGCCGACCTACAAGCTCACAGCGCGTCGCGTCCCACGACGGCACCGTGAACTTGTAGGTCTGCTGTTTAAGGCACACGACACCGCGTTGCGACAGGGTATAAATCAGGCTTAAACGAGGGCCATGTTACCTCCACGAGTCTAATTTACAACTCTCTCCCTTTCATTCCCAGAGGTAAACAAGCAGGTCTACTCTCTAGGGTTAATCAAACTAATCAATTATTTTTTTAATTTATTTTTTTATGGATCATTTCATAAAATCTATTACTTTTATTTCTCTCTTCGCTACTCAGTCTGGAATGCACCCCATTGACTCGTTTTGCAGAACTACACTGGAACTACATATGTTACGTTAGGCAACGTCGTTGCTGATTGGATGTTGTTCAAACGAATGACGAATCACAACGATCACACTGTTTTTTTTGTCCCGCCCCGCACCACAGACCAATCAGAAGCCACGGCACGATTCAAAACGTTTGGCATGTCCCGCCTCCCTTGGAGATAGGAGGCATTCCAGACTGAGTAGCGAAGAGAGAAATAAAAGTCCGCCGAACGTAGCGAAGCAGGCTGGATCCCAGGCTATTGAATGTCATGGAGATAAGTCATTTTGGGGGTGAACTATCCCTTTAGTGATCAACACCTATTTTGCACATGTCACTAATAAAATTAAATACACAAAAAGTTAAAATATGGATATCAGAGGTTCTCCCTGAAGACTTCCTCTGACTCAGTGAAATGTCACTGACATGTTCAATGTCAGATAAGACCTCGTCTGCTTTTCAAAACAATTTGACGCATCTCTGTCATTTTGGCTATTCAAAAATAGCAGATATACAAGCTCATAGTGCCGCGCTATGAGCTTGCAGATCTGCTATTTTTGAATAGCCAAAGTGTAAAATAATGCTTTTTTTTTAGCTCAAAACTAAAAATAACACAGATGCGTTCCAGGTCTTAATGGGTTGAACCCGAGCCCAACGATGCCTTTGACACTAATCTGTAAAGTGGATTTTGCCGGAAATGTAATGAACCTCTTCAGAGGGACTTATGTAATGATGTAGCACAAACAGGGATGACAACAGCGGTGGAAAAAGTACTCACATTTTTTACTTAAGTAAATGTAGCAATACTGCAATATAAAAAAAACACTCTGTTACAAGTACAAAGGCCATGTGTTCAAAATGTTACTTGAGTAAAAGTACAAAAGTATTGGCATCAAAATATACTTAAAAGTACCAGAAGTAAAAGATGTTTGAAAATAGCAGATCTACAAGCTCACAACGCGTCGCATTGCTATTTTCAAATAACCTATGAATACAATAGTATACATACATAGTGGTTAATGTGTGTTTTATAATATAATAATTTACTGCAAAGTAACTCGTAACTAAAGTTTTCAAATAACGAATGTAGTGGAGTAAAAGTATAATATTTGCCTCTGAGATGTAGTGGAGTAGAAGTAAAAGTACTGAAAATCGGAAATACTCCGGTAAAGTAAAAAACTCAAAAACTCAAAAACTGTACTTAAGTGCAGTACTTGAGTAAACGTACTTAGTTACTTCACACCAGTGGAAATCACGGGGTTTGGTTCTATCAATAAATCTCTGTCTCCCTTCTCGTTGGCAGAGAGCTCTGGGGTTTCGTGCCATCGCCAACTTAACTCTGGGCTTGTGACCCATCGGATGTCGCCTCGCGCGCCACTGGATCGCTGACGGGGGGGGGGGGGGGGGGGGGGGGGGGGGCAGTGGTGTAAAGTAACTACGTACATTTACTCAAGTACTGTACTTAACCCATTGAGACCTGAAGCCGATTCTACACGTCTCCTAAATCTCAACAGTATTCTCAAAAACGTATGTTTCTATATCAGTGGTGCTCAATCTTTTTCATGTCAAGGACCCCCAAAATTATATGTATTTGGCCGCGGACCCCCATCAAAATATTTAGTTCCAGGGACCCCCAAGAAGCAAAGATTTGAGTTAAAAATGTTCGCTTTAAAAAATATATATATTCAAAGATTTGCACACATTTTCACGATTTTTCAGAAATAGCAGATCTACAAGCTTGTAGCGCGGCACTCGGTGCCGCGCTACGAGCTTGTAGATCTGCTATTTTTGAATAGCCCAAAGTGTAAAAATAATGCTTTTTAGCTCAAATCTAAAAATGGCACAGTTCCAGGTCTTAATGGGTTAAGCACAATTTTGAGGTATTTTTTTTACTTTACTGGAGTATTTCAAATTTGCAATACTTTTACTTCTACTCCACTACGTCTCAGAGGCAAATGTTGTACTTTTACTCCACTACAATTATTTGAAAACTTTAGTTACTAGTTACTTTGCACGTAGAAATTATATTATTATAAGACATATATTAACCACTTTGGCCCCATTTTACACCTAGGCTATTTGAAAATAGCCGATCTACAAGCTCACAACGCGTCGCATCGCGACGCGTTGTGAGCTTGTAGATCGGTTATTTTCAAACATTTTAGTACTTTTACTATTGGTACTTTAAGTACATTTTGATACCAGTACTTTTGTACATTTACACAAGTAAATGTTGAATTCCGGACTTTTACTTGTGGCAGAGTACTACTTCTTACATTGCAATATTGATACTTTTACTTAAGTAAAACATTGGAGTTCTTTTTCCACCACTGGATGCGGTTTACTGGATCAAACGTCCCGAGCTGCACATCAGCAAAGGGAGGAGGAGGGGGAGGGGGAAGAGGGGGAGAAAGAAAGAAAGAAAGCAAGCGGAATCCAGAGCTGCACGTCGTTGCTGTCCGGCCGAAACCTTGTATCTCCATATTTAAACTTTTTATATATCGTCGCTGTCGGGCCAGAAACCTCCTATCTCCGTATTTTACCTTTATGTGTTTCTTTTTTTCTCGTAAGTTAAAGCCCTACATGATCCTCCTTTTTTTTTACATTTCCTAAACCCATTAATGGAACGCACCTGCGTCATTTTTTAGATTTGAGCTAAAAAAAGCATTATTTTACACTTTGGCTATTCAAAAATAGCAGATCTACAAGCTCATAGCGCGGCACCGAGTGCCGCGCTATGAGCTTGTAGATCTGCTATTTTTGAGAAATCGTGAAAATTTGTGCAAATCTTTGAATCGACATTTTTTAAATCAAACATTGTAACTCAAATCTTTTCTCCCTGGAACAAAAGATTTATAGACGGGGGTCCACGGGCAAATACATATACATTTTGGGGGTCCTTGACATGAAAAAGTTTGAGAACCAATGACATAGCAACATAGGTTTTTTTCAAAAAACTGTTAGTATTTAGAAGACATTTTTGTAGAATCGGAACCTCAGGCCTTTTAATGGGTTATAAAAGAAAACTATATATAACAGTTTTTGGACATACAAGGTTTCCGCACAACGACAGCGTCAGCGATGACATCAAAAAGCCGGGGAGGCCTTTGAAAGTTGCCCCAGAGAGAGAGAGAAGTGGGTGATGTGTCTCTGCCTTGGCAGATCGGGCCAATTTGGCAGAGGAGACACTGTGGGAGATTAAGGCTTCTTTCTCAGTCAGTCAGCCCTGCCTTGGCTCTGTGGCTGTGATCACATTAGCCACTGGCTGTCAGAGCTGAGGCGCTGGAGGAAATACTCGGATTGTTTTTTTTTACTTTTACTTTTAACCCATTAAGACCTGAGGCCGCGTCTAAAAAAATCTAAATCCGAAAAAAAAAAATATGAAAAAAATATTTAAAAAATGTTTTCATGATTTTTCAAAAATAGCAGATCTACAAGCTCATAGCGCGGCACTCGGTGCCGCGCTATGAGCTTGTATATCTGCTATTTTTGAATAGCCAAAGACATCTAAAGTGACACAGATGCGTTCCAGGTATCAATGGGTTAAGTGAAAGTAGCAATGCCACGCAATGTAGAAATACTCTGTTACAAGTAAAACAAATTCAATAAAAAGTCCTGTATTCAAAGTGGTGTGAAAGTGAAAAGCACAAAAATGTTGGTATCAAAAATATATCACCTGTCGGGTGGTATAACCTCTATACGTGTAAAACTGTTACTTTTTTTCAGGATTTAAATTCAAAAGTAGCAAAAATAGCAGATCTACAAGCTCGAAGCAGGCACGAGTGACGCTGTAGGGATAATAATAGTAATAATAACAATACATACAATTTATACAGCGCTTTTCTACATAGTCAAAGTGGCTTTACAGAAGCAATATAAAAACAACTTTATCAGAAAGAACTAGTTAACAAGGTTAAAACTATAAAAGAAAGGTAAACAAAAGGAAGGAGCGGGGGTTGGGATTTGATGTAGATCTGGTATTTTCAAAATAGATAAAAGTATAAAAATATAGGGCATATGGTGTGTTTTGTAATAATATCTCCAACCTAAAATCTACAAAATTAACTTGGAACTAAAGCCGTCAAATACTGCGGCGGAGTTTTTTTAAAAAGCCCAATGTTTGCCCCTGTAGTGGAGTAGAATTGCATAATAAAGTATGAAAAAAAATACTCAAGTAAAGTAAGAGACACGCCTCAAAATTGCACTGAAGTACGTAGTACTCAAATAATATAAAATGTAATTAAGTTACTTTCCCCAAACAGCGTAACTTGCCAAGCTGTGGCTGACTGTGATCACATTAGCCAGTGGCTGTCAGCGCGGTGTGACAGACCCGTGGCCGCACAGTCACACAGTCAGCCACCAGCCATTCAACACAGTCAGACTCACATTACTGTCAACTTCACACTCACTCACACACACACACACACACACACACACACACACACACACACACACACACACACACACACACACACACACACACACACACACACACACACACACACACACACACACACACACACACACACACACACACACACACACACACACACACACACACACACACACACACACACACACACAGCCAGTGGGGATTAGCAGACATCCATCCATCCACACACCAATGGAGATTCATTTACCTGCACAAAACTACACCGCTGAGTCATTGCTGTCGGGTAGAAACCTCTTATCTCCATTATTTCAAGTTTTTCGTAAGTTAATACCCTTCTTAAAAGGATCCCTGGCTAATAAGCCTTATATGCCTTAATACATTACATTTGCGCTCTAAAACTAACATTTTAAATGAAAAACACATTCAATATTTCATTTATTTTAGAAATAGTTCATCTTTTACTCAAGACGGACAACACCCGTCGCAAGTTGATGATGTAATTTGTCCGTGTGTGGTCTAGCTAGCCCTATGGAATGTATGGAATGGTGCTGAGGAATTACCGAAAATACTGTAGAACCAATAATAACCGACTTAATCTTGCTCATGTACAGTAGGTTAATCGAATACTTGAGACAGTTTTTTTTGTAATACATACATTTTCCTTATACCTGCATATCAATGAATCGACATGGAAAATTGTATTAGATTTTTTATAATAGACTAAATCAATGATTAACCACTAAAGCCCTGTATTATACTTCGTATAACCACAATGGTGGTGTGCAAGCCCACAACGCGGTACGTTGCGATGCGTTATCGGCGTGTAGATCTGCTATCTGCTATATTGAAATAATTGTGATAGAGTTGAAGTCATATAGCTCAGCTCTACTACACCACTATATAAAAACAAATTCTGAGCTTTTTAAATCTGTTTCACATGCCAAGAGTGATCACAAGCTTCAGCAGAATAATCAAACGGACATGGTGAACAGATGGAATGAGAGGAAATATAAGCCTCGTTGCATGTAAGGACGTAGTGCATAGCACCAGAGGTGTAAAGTAACTAAGTACATTTACTCAAGTACTGTACTTAAGTACAATTTAGAGGTATTTTATTGGAATATTTCCCATTTTTAATACTTTTACTTCTACTCCACTACGCCACATCTCAGAGGCAAATGTTGTACTTTTTACTCCACTACAGTTATTTGAAAAAATTGCCGATCTACAAGCTCACAACGTGTTGCAAAGCGATGCGTTGTGATCTTGAAGATCTGCTATTTTCAAACGTTTTTTTAAAAAACCTTTTTAAAACTTGTGAAATGGGACATTCTGCGTAACGAGTACTCGATTACTTTTGGTGCTTTAAGTACAGTTTAATGCCAATACTTTTGTACTTTTACTCAAGACAATTTTGATTACCGGTCTTTTACTACAGACCACAACATCACTAAGAACAAAGCATTGTAGTCCTGTACCTCAAGGGGCTGCACTTCTTGTGGCTAAGCTTCCGTATCTTGTACAATAGATTGAAAGTCCTCTCTCATGAGACGAGCAGAAAGAAACAAGCTTGCTGCGATTCCCATTTTGCGCAATTACACTGTGTATCCAACTGCAATTTATGTTTAACTTAAAAGACCAGCTGAAAAGAAAAATAGATTTTTCACACTTTAGAGCAGTGGTTCCCAAACTTTTTAGCTCGAGACCCAAAAGAGAAATTTGATGTCTCGCCGGAACCCTAACTAGTGAAAATAGCTGATCTACAAGCTCACAACGTGTTGCGATGCGACACGTTGTGAGCTATTTCCACGACTTCTTAAAAGTTATTTGTTTGACTTGCCCATTCATGGAATTTTAAAATTTCAATTAATTTATGAAATTATTTTGAAAACATTTCGGGTTTTTTTGGAAAATCTTTTGAAATAATAATAATTAAAAACAAATTGTAGGAAAATAAAAATAAAATAAAGGGATATTTACATTGGTTCACTTTGAGAACCAATATGAAATACACTATCCTGCGTGCAAAGCTGACATTTTGTTCACATAGGTGACAGCAAGGATTAGGGCTCATCCTTCAGGAAGTGTGAATAGGATTTAAAATGTCAATTTACAACTTAAACAAAAAGGCATTTTGGCAGACACTCTTCTCCAGAGCGACTTACAAGTGGGACATCGGAATAAGCTGAGTAAGCATTATACTTATATAACAGGCCTATATAATATTTAGGCTCTGAATAGTCAGCAAGTTTCATGGCAGTCTGCCCGTTAAGATTTTTTGACATATCTATTGTGTGCAAGCGGCAATTTTGGCCTATGGGAGCATAGGGCCCCCAAGAGGATAGGGTCACCAGAATCAGTATGGGTTCATCCTCCAAGGAGGTACGACACTCCCAAACTGCTGCAGAGACACTCATCCATGCCTTCATTGCATCCAGACTCGACTACTGCAATAGCCTCCTTTCCCAAGAAACTTCAATATGTGCAAAACTCTGCTGCCCGCCTCGTCACCAGAGCCCGATCCAGAGACCACATCACCCCAGTCCTCCACAACCTTCACTGGCTCCCAGTAAAACACACAATAGATTTCAAAATACTCATCACCACCTACAAGGCCCTCAACAACCAGGCTCCTCAAACGCCACGCCCCCCTCCCGCTCTCCCTCAGTCTGGTGATGCAAACTCATTTAACCCATTGAGACCTGAGGCCGCTCCTACATGTCTCGTAAATCCCAACAGTTTTCTGAAAAACGTATGTTTCTATATCAGGGGTGCTCAATCTTTTTCATGTCAAGGACCCCCAAAATGATATGTTTTTGGCCGCGGACCCCCATCAAAATATTTTGTTACAGGGACCCCTAGAAGCAAAGATTTGAGATAAAAATGTTCGCTTTAAAAATATATATATATTCAGAAGATTTGCACACATTTTCACAAATTTTCAAAAATAGCAGATCTACAAGCTCATAGCGCGGCACTCGGTGCCGCGCTATGAGCTTGTATATCTGCTATTTTTCAATAGCCCAAAGTATAAAATAATGCTTTTTAGCTCACATCTAAAAATGACACAGTTGAGAAAAAGGTTGAGAACCATGGCAGAAATAGCCAACCTACAAGATCACAACACGTCACACAACGCACAAACACACCAAAGAGAGCAAGGACAACTTTGTGCTAAAGCAATGAGGTTAAAACAAAGTATGAGTAAAAATCACATTGTGGATTCATAATGGATCCGCCCCTTATCCACAGATGTTATAACAGGATCAGATTTTTTATTTAACCAAAGTCTGGCCCTCGTTTGCAAATGTAGGATTCAATTCACATTTTTATTCAAAAGCAGCTGTTGCTCCAGTTAGGAACAGCTGCCCAAGGGATGCATTCCTACCACTAAATGGGATAAACTAGTATCCAAGTTTACAAGGTGACCTAGGGCTTTTATCGTCTCCATGAAATTGCTCGTTTGGTGAGTCAAGTGCCCGGATGTGCGTTCATGTGTGTCATATTTAGGGAGTGTGTGTGTGTGTGTGTGTGTGTGTGTGTGTGTGTGTGTGGGGGGGGGGGGGGGGGGGGGGGGTCAATTAGGGGTTTGATTAGGTCAATGAGAGCCACTCCTCCAACCCAGACAGGGGAGTGCGTTTCTTTTTCTCTCTACTTCCTTCTTCTGTTCACATGTATGTGTCAGACATGTGGAGGCAGCTCCAGCATGTTGACTAACCCTATAGGCCTATGAGTCCCCCCCCCCCCCCCCCCACTCTACCCCGGAGGGCCCGTCGAGAGAGGCACATCCTTACAGGCGGCGGGACAGACAGAGGATGCCGGCGGTGATGTTGTACACGGCACGCGAAGAGGAGACAAAAATCCATTATTCTGTGTGTGTGTGTGTGTGTGTGGGGGGGGCGGCAATTAGGCTTAACCACAATGAGGCTGCTGTGTGCTCAGCCAGAGTATCACACTCCCCTATGGTTAGGTTTGCCTAACCGTGTTACTAGGTGAATGAGTCACGCTATGCGGGCGCTTGGCCAGGCACCCAGACAGAAAGGAGAAGCACGCTCTGATATTGAAGCCACTGTGGTGGTGGTGGTGGAGGACAGACTTCAGTCTAAGATGGATGAGTTGCGATTAAGAAACGTGACTCGTGGGCCCAGCCTTAAGCCGTTAAGACCGGGAACGCGTCTGTGTATCATTTTTTTAGATGTCTTTTTTTTGGCTATTCAAAAAATAGCAGATCTACAAGATCATAGCGCGGCACAGAGTGCAGTATTGTGCAGTAAAAGCACAAAACTTTCCTCAGAGATGTAGTGGAGTAGAAGTATTGAAAATTGGAAATACTCCAGTAAAGTAAAAAAAATACCTCAAAATTGTACCTAAGTACAGCACTTGAGTAAATGATGTACTTAGTTACTTTACACCACTGCCGACGGTTCACTACAACTTGTGACCCGACAGCGCAGCGTACCCACCGGCCATTCAACAGCAGATTTTCGACAACAGACGCTTTCCAACACTTAACTGCCGCCGACGTCTGTGCGGTGCAGAGCTACCTTTAGACCTCTTCAACTTTCCCCGGATCAGGGTCCACTTGAAAGAATCTGGACACTGCTTGCGGCCCACCCATTTGACCGGCTGCCGTGTCGTTAAGTGGTCAGAGAGGTGGACTGCGTGCATTTTCAGGGCATGTTTATTTTAACGATCAATCACTCCACTCCGTGTTCTGGCTTGATTTGAAAGAAATTGGTTAAAATTATCATCAAAATGTTAAGTGTTTTGGCAATTATTTGGGGGCCCACTTGTAATATCCTAGCGTCCCGCTGCTTCGGATAGGTCTGTCTTGGCTCTTCCTAAAACTCGCCTTGGGGTTCTTCTGTGCGTGCGTGCGTGCGTGCGTGCGTGCGTGCGTGCGTGCGTGCGTGCGTGCGTCTGCAGACAGGGGGTGTTGTCTTGTTTCCTCTGTAAATATGGGCCTGTAAAGACCTTTCAGACTGATTAAGAGCTATAAATAAGTTGGAACCTAGATTTAAATGGGAACTCCAGATATGATTGCACTGGCTTCAGAGAAAAGTCCACCATCACAATACTGTACAGTTCCAAAGTAAAAACAATACTCACATCTGAAAAAATTGCCGATCTACAAGCTCACATTGTACACTTGTATACCGTTAGATGGATGGAAGTACAAAACATCTCTTAATTGATCAATGTATGTTTTGTAATAATAATCTAAAAATGCAAAGTAGCTAGTAACTAAACCAGTCAAATACTTGTAGTGTAGTAAAAAGTACATTATTTGCCTCTGAGATGTAGTGGAGTAGTAGTATATAAAGTAACCAAAAAAATGGAAATACTCAAGTAAAATCTAAGTACCTCAAAATTATACTTAACCCAGTAAAACCGGGAAAGCATCAGTGTAATTTTAGAGTTATTATTATTATAATATTATTCAAAAATAGCAGATCTAGGAGCTTGTACATCTGCTATTTTTTTTTGGAAAGTGTTCAGAAAAAATATGGAAAATGTTGCATTTTTTAACACAACCTTCTCTTCTCGGGGTCCCCGGCACAAAACATTTTTCAGATAAGAACAGTATACTTGAGTAAATGTACTTGCGGTGGGTTCAGCGGTGGGTTACTACCCACCGCTGAGGTCCACTATAGGGGTGGAGTGGTCTGAATTAAGACCCCCCCCCCCGCCCCCCGCCCCTATCTTGTTTCCAAAACAGACAAGAGGGGCTGAATGCATAGACTGTAAAAAAGAATGGACAAAGCCACTCCCCTGCTTTCTACAGAACGAAAATGAAGCCGATAGTTCAGGAACATGCATTCCTCCATCGTTAATATATACAGTTGGCCACGCCGGAACTCAAACGCTATTGGTTTAGACCAGACACGTGACCAGTGAACCGGAAAACACCCCCAAAAATGCTATTGGTTGGGTAGCTTGTCAATCAAGAGCGGGGGCGGGGAATGAATGCTATTGGTTGTGTAGGTTGTCAATCAAATCATCCCGCCCCTCCTGGAGCATAGCCTACTTTATCGTCAATTTTAGAATAAATGGGACCATAATTTAGCAAAACGCATATCATGATGATTGAAAGGAGACTTTAAACTAGCGACTGGAAGCATATAGAATTTATGACAATTTTTAGTACGGTAAGAAAATCTAGTCTAAAGTTTGTCAAAAACCCATTCACTTGCGCTAAAATAAATTCTTTCTGACACTTCAGGTCGGCGCAGGGTAAAACAGCGCCACTCTGGCCATTCATAAGCTTCCGTGTTGGCCTCATCGTAAATATCCAAGCCTTGCCCCTTGGCTGAATGTTGTCAGTATGGCTGAAGGACAAGTGTTTCCCCAAAGTTCCTGGACAAAAGAGAGCCGAGACACTGGCCTTACAAGCTGCTAATTACTGCTGGCTTTGAATGGCAGCTGAGGAGCTGTTTGGGACAGACAGACACTCAGCGGCCGGCTTCTTAACCCTTTCAGAGCCGGGAACGCATCTATCTGTGTGTCATTTTTTTTTAGATTTCTTTGGGCTATTCAAAAATAGCAGATATACAAGCTCATAGCGCGGCACCGAGTGCCGCGCTATGAGCTTGTAGATCTGCTATTTTTTTGTATTTTGTAACTCAAATCTTTGCTTCTGGGGATTCCACAAATGTCTTCTAAATCCGAACAGTTTTTTTTTTTTAGTTTTTTTTACTTATGTTGCTATAATATCAGTGGTTCTCAAACTTTTTTTCATGCGAAGGACCCCCAAAATTATATGTATTTGTCCACGGACCCCCATCTCAAAATATTTTGTCAGCTTTAAAAAAATATATATATATATTCAAAGATTTGCACAAAATGTTCACGATTTTTTCAAAAATCGACAAGTACATGATGTTCTATGAGCTTGTATATCTGCTATTTTTTGAATAGCCCCCCAAAAGAAATCACAGATGCGTTCCCGGTCTTAAAGGGTTAAAAGAGGCATCATTCCATCTCTCCCCCGTCCCGGCGGGTCTCCCCATCATCTCCTCATCACCCCCTCTCTCTCTCTCTGCTCTCTCTATAAGGGCTGACTCTGCAGCTAGGAGGCAGACACAAAGTCCCCTCTGTCCTGGCCCGGCCCGGCCTAGCCTGGGCTGGCTGGGGGAAGACTGGGGGGCCCCCCAGCACAGAGCAGGCTTTGATAATGGCCCTGGCCCCGGGAATCTCGCTTATATAGGCCTGTTGTGTATGTAAGACCTGCCAAGGGGGAACCTTAATGAATCAAAGACACACACACACACACACACACAGCGAGAGGAGGTGGAGGAGGGGTTAGAGACATGGAGATGGAAGGAGAGGCAGGAGAAAAACATCTCCGGAGAGGAAGATAAAGAGGAAGAAAGAAAGAAAGGGGGGAGTCAGTGGACTTGATTGAGTCAGTGGGCGATCTGATGATGAACATGGGGGTGACAAATAAAAGAACAGACTCAGAGGAATGAACGGGCTCGAGCCTCACGTTTTTGCTCGGTTGCACCACTGGTGTTGCCTGCCCGTAAATAGCAGATATACACAAGCTCAATCTAATCCACTTTATTTATAGAACAACGTTTATTTATCCCATTAAGACCTGAGGCCGCTTCTAAACATTTTCTAAATCCTAACAGTTTTTCGGAAAAAAAAAAAAAAAAAAAATCACGATTTTTCAAAAATAGCAGATCTACAAGCTCATAGCGTGGCACTCGGTGCCGCGCTATGAGCTTGTAGATCTGCTGTTTTTGAATAGCCAAAGAAATCTAAAGTGACACAGATGCGTTCCAGGTCTTAATGGGTAATTTAAAACAACGGTGTTGAACCAAAGTGCTGTACACTCAGTAACAAAATACTAGAATAAACCAGAGCAAAACAATACACAATAAACAGGACAACACATAGACACAATGCCTAGTGGAAACAGCAACTTTCAATCAGAATTTCTCAATCAAACGCCAAGTGAGTTTTCAAACGTGATTTAAAACACAGGCAGGGTTTGAGATGCTCCGACACGGGGTGGAGGCTCGTTCCACAGTTTGGGCGCTACGACGGAGAATTATCTATCAACGCGCCACGAAATGTGACGCGTTGTGAGCTTATAGATCTGCTATTTACTGAGCACGACGCCGGCACGCAACTAAGTATAAATCAGGCTTCAGCCGGACAGGAAAGAACAGATGAAGCTGTGGTTGGTAACCGGCCCAGGATGACATGGATGGGGAGATTCTAACTTTTTGTGTTTTTTTTGTAAATTAAGGCCCTACTTGATCATACTACAGCGTCACACAGAACACAGAAGCATCAAAAGTAGCAGATCTGTAAGCGACGCGCTTCGAGCTTGTGGATCTGCTACGTACTAATTGTGACAGGCCTACCCCTATACAGAGTGCCTTCAGAAGCTGGCCTCTTGGACGTACAGTATAAGACCAGATACGAGGTGCATGTATGTACAGTATACAACACAACGTTGAGCTGGACGTCTGACTCTGACCATGAACACGAAAGAGGAACCAACAGGTTGAGAAACGGTGCTGTAATCCACTGACTCACAGCTGTAAAACCCCCTAGCCTATCTCACACTGAAACGCCACCTGGTAAGCAAATATGACATAACTGTGGCACAATGAGATCTACCACACACAGTGAAACAGTGAATTTGTGTGTGTGTGTGTGTGCGTGTGCGTGTGCGTGTGTGCGTGTGTGTGTGTGTGTGTGTGTGTGTGCATGTGTGCGTGTATTTGTGTGTGTGGGCGTCAACAGCAGCAGCTAAAACCAGGAACCAGACGTATGTTAGCCAAAATGTAAAATAAACGCCCCCGCTAGCTAGCTGGGTCAACGGGTCACGCATGGGTCATAGGGACAGAATCACACAGCTATGGAGAAACACTGTGTCAGTGCAGGAAACTCCACCAACACTCTGTCTCTCTGTCCTGTGACTTGTAGTGCAGGTCTGCTGCACCATTATTACATATAGTTATAGTATAAATCAATCTGTTGAAAAAATACTGGAAATGACGATCGTACGTACAAGCTCACACAAAGTGTTGTGTGAGCTTGAGAGGTGAAGTGAGGTCTCTCTTAACACCTCCAGTCCACTGCAATGGAGGAAGCACCACTCCGACCGGCCAAAACATCACTCACACACACACACACACACACACACAGGAAGTAGAAAAAAGCACTTAAAAGCACTTGCCTCGACCACTCACCATCCCTCTTCGCGTGCGTGCGTGCGTGCGTGCGCGCGCACTATTACAAACATCCCCGGTTGCTACTATATATGTCTATGAAATTAATACCAATACCAATACCAAGGACCCCAACGGAAACAAGTCCGCAAGGACTTTTTTGGTCGGACCTTTTGGACAAAAAGTATTATAAATATAACTGTGTTGTTTTACATTCCTTTTGCCTAATCAAAATTTCAATCAATCAATCAAACCACAAGTATAGAAGAATTATTTTGAGAAACAGATATTGTGAGGAAGTAAACATTCGTAAAATTGCCGTCCTAAAACAATGCTGTCCAAACGTGTCGTGTGCGTGCGTGTGTGTGTGGCTGTGCGTGCGTGTGTGTGTGGCTGTGCGTGCGTGTGTGTGCACAGCTGGGCTGGGGAACTACGGACAAACCTGAAGACCTGACATCTTCAGAGACAAACAGACATTATCTGCTGGCAGGCAAACTACAGAGCCAGCCTCATTCCACCGCCAGCGCGCCGCGCCTCGCCGGGGTCTATACTCTGGAATTTCACCAATTTCATCAGCGGGAGGAGGATGTGAGGAACCTCTGAGCAACAAGGCGAGGAACTAAAGAGGCATGTTGAGGCGTATTCTGGAGAGAGGCGAGCGCGAGGTTGTTGTGTGTGTGTGTGTGTGTGTGTGTGTGTGTGACTGTTTGAGGGGAAACTAAAGAGAAAAACTCCCAAGAATCTGTTCTCTGCCCACAACACTGACTTGTTGTCTCAACCACACGTTGAGTTTAGAGAGCGGGATGAGAGTCTTTGGGAAGAAGAAGAAGCGTGGTCACAATAGACACTGATTGGGTGAAGAAATGCTCAGCTTGACCACACGCATGTGAGGCAAACGCAACATCTTATACACAGTGGAGTGCTGGAAGAAGTACTCATTCAAAATTGTACTTAACCCATTAAAACCGGGAACGCATCTGTGTAACCACTGAAGCCATTATGTTATCATTTGGCTATTCAAAAATAGCAAATATATAAGCTCGTAGCGCGGAGCTTGTAGATCTGCTATTTTTGAAAAATCGTGAAAATGTGTGCAAATCTTTGAAAATATATGTATTTTTTAAAGCAAACAAAATGTACTCAAATCTTTGCTTTTAGACAAAAAGTATTATAAATATAACCGTTGTTTTACATTCCTGGAACAAAATATTTTCAGATGGGGGTCCGTGGCCAAATACATATCATTTTGGGGGTCCTTGAAATGAAAAAGTTTGAGCACCACTGAAAACCGTTCAGGAAACCGTCTTCTAACCGAAAAACTGTCTTCTAAACCGATTTAGGAGACATTTTTTAGAATCGTATCTCAGGTCTTAATGGGTTAAGTACAGTTCTTGAGTAAATGTACTTAGTTACTTTCCACCACTGCATGCATTTATAGAGTAGACTACAGCATATCGTCGTTGTCGGGTAGAAACCATGTCCAAAAAAAACTTTTCAGACTTGACTTTTCAGGAAATGGGAAAAGGTACTTGTGTTCTAAAAGTCACAACCTCTTGTTGATACTTTTAATGGTTCCATGTTTTATAAAAAACCCACAGATACACTTAACCACGGCTATTTTCCGCTACTTTTATGTGTGACACCTTATCCTTATCCTTATCCTTACACCGTTAATAAAATGTATGAAACACAGAAAGTTGAAATATGGAGTAGTGCCAAAGATCATAGGAGGACGTGAGGCCTATAGCTTGTCAGTTTAGACTTAGTCCAGAATGTTGCATGAAAAAATCTTAACTTGCTGTCATCCTCTGTCTGCCCTGTGGCCTTTCAATGTGATATCAGTCTAAATTGTCCTACAGATTTTTTTTTAATCAATTAAAAAAAACAATAGCAGTGCTTTGCAAGGTGATAGATCTGCTATTTTTGCTATTCATCGTGCGAGAAATGGATAGGGCTCAGAGAGAGAGAGAGAGAGAGAGAGAGAGAGAGAGAAGCCCCTAGAGCAGACATATTCACTTTTAACCCCCCGTTCCCGACCGCTACAGACAGGCAGCCACCCCTCATTAGAATTTTTCACATTCCTCTCTCTTCAGGCACCAGCAGCAGTCCTCTCCTCTTCCTCTCTCCGTTGCACTTTATATACCAACCACACGTCTTCTAAACGCTGGGCGAGCCGCAAAGCCTCGAGTCGCCCAGCGAAGAAGACGAGCTGGGTATATAAACGCCCCCCCCCCTCAATTCAAAATACGGAGGCACTAAACCACCTCAAGCCCGTCTTCAACCGAATCATGACTTTATGGATGGTTAAGTTGCGGAATTCTTGAGCCGAAAGCATTATTTTACACTTTGGCAATTCAAAAATAGCAGATATACTAGCTCATAGCGCGGCACCGAGTGCCGCGCTATGAGCTTGTAGATCTGTTATTTTTGAAAAATCGCGAAAATAATGTGCAAATCTTTGAATATATATTGTTTAAAGCGAACATTTTTAACTCTATTCTTTGCTTCTGGGGGTCCCTGGAACAAAACATTTTTGAGATGGGCGTCGGCGGCCAAATACATATCATTTTGGGGGTTCTGGACATGAAAATTTTTTGAGCCGATATAGAAACAAAACGTTTTTTCAGAAAACTGTTGGGATTTAGAAGACACTTTGTAGAATCGTCCTCAGGTCTTAATGGGTTAAGTACATTACTTGAGTAAATGTACAGTAGTTTACTTTCCACCACTGGCTATTAGCTTAGCACACTGCAGAGTGACTTGCGGTTTTCTTTTTTCCCCTGGACAAGGGAAGACCACCTAAGCTGTCAAGCAGCGCAATTAGCTCTGTAGAGAGAGGAGTGGAATGGGCCTGTTGGAGTGAGGCGCAGACATTAGTTATGTCAAACCCCCCCCAACCGGCCCACCCACCCACAAACACTGTCATCTGAAAAGAGGGATTCGCTTACCATTGCTAGGTGTTTTTTTTTTAACCCATTCGATTCGGGAACGCATCCGTGTCACTTAAGATGTCTTTGGCTATTCAAAAATAGCAGATATACAAGCGCCGAGAGCACAGAGTGCCACGCTATGAGCTTGTAGATCTGCTATTTTTGAAAGAAAATCGTGAAAATGTTTGCACATTTTTTTATATAATATATTCAAAAATTTGCACAAAATGTATACATATTATATATACATTTTAGCTCAAATCTTTGCTTCTGGGGGTCCCTGGAACAAAATGTTTTGAGATGGGGGGGGGGGCTGTGAGACATATAATTTTGGGGGTCGTTGACATGAAAAAAGTTTGAGAACCACTGATATTAAGCAACATACGTTTTTTTTTTTTAAACAAATATTCAAAGACTTGCACAAAATGTCATGATAAAAAATAGCAGATATACAAGCTCATAGCGCGGCACTCGGTGCCGCGCTATGAGCTTGTAGATCTGCTTTTTTTGAATAGCCCTAAGTAATGGTTATACAGTAGCTGAAAATCTAAAACAAATACACAGCATGCGTTCCTGGATTGAATGGGTTAAAACAACAACGAGAAGCATCTCAGGTGGCAAGTTTTTATCTGACTTTCTCTCCAGACACAAAACAGGAAACCTTGGGGTCTGTGGGAGAGGAACCAGGGAGAAGACTTTGGAAGAGGAACAGGACTGTCCATGGATGTGGCTTGGCGTGCCTCCAGAGACTCCCGAGGTGTGTGTTGTGTTGTGTTGGAGAGAGCTGTGTGGTTGGTTGGCTCCGCTCCGCTCAGAGCTGCACCCAATGTGAACCAGCGCTTCTCATACTTTTTCAAGTCAAGGACCCCCCCCAAATAGATATGTATTTTTGGCCGTGGACCCCCCGTCTGAAAATGTTTCGTGCCGGGGACCCACAGAAGAGCAGATTTATGTAAAAAAAAAAAAAAAAATCTAAATTAGACATTTTCCAAACATTTTCAGTATTTTCCCAAACAATTGCAAAAATAGCCTATTTTTGAATAGCCAACGTTTTATGGGATAAAGTGGTTAAAATGATTGTGATGCTACGTTAACTACTTTAACAACCCCGAACCCCACTTTGAGAACCGATGTTGAGAACAGTCTGGAGCCTTTTCACACAACAATAGTGGTGATGAGGTGGAGAGACACGGAGACACAGCCCCCCCTGGTTTGCCAAATGCTTCGACTGTGTTTGATGTTTTTGAATTTGAATGCTGAAAAATGTACAGTTTTGGTTTCCACCAGACAGAGACAATGTACTTTATACAGAGGACTACAGTATATGTCGTCGTTACTATCGGGCAGAAAACCTTGTTTCTCCATATTTCAACTTTCTATGTTTAATTAATTAATTAACAGTGTCACACACACACACAAAAGTAGCGGGAAAATAGCCGTGGTTAAGTGTGTCTGTGGGTTTTATAAACATGGAACCAATTAAGTGTATTAACAATAGGTTGTGACTGAACAATAACTACATTGGATCCACAAATAAAAAACGTACGGGTCCATTTGGTTCCACGTTGTACACTCTTTAAGACAGGGATGGCAAACTCATTTTAGCTCAGGGGCCACATGGAGGAGGGCCAGAGGGCCAGAGGGCCGGACCGGTACCGGACCGGTAAAATCATGGCATAATAACTAATAATAACAATAACAACAACTTCAAATAGTTTTCTTTGTTTACTTTACTTAGTCTTAGTTAGTACAAGCACATTCTGAAAACGTAAACTTCACAAATAGGGATGGCCAAATGGAAACATTTTATTAACCGTTTACCGTTAGGCCTTACCGATTAATTAATCGATTACGTTAAGAAAAAAAATGTGTTTATAAAATACATTTTATTTCAAAGGGCCAAGTCCACACAGTTTGTTTTGTGTCTCCAGCAGAGTTTCTAGTGTCTCTATCTCTCTCTGGAAGAGGTTGCACATGAACTCTGCAGCCGCACTGAGGCGCTCCAACACAGACAATATCAATAAAAAGACGAGGAAGAAGAAGAGGAAAGTGGAAGTTACGTGTGGTTGCAGGTGTAGACTTGGCCAAAAAGCAATTAAAAAAATTTTGGCAAAAAAAAAAAAAAAAAAAAAAGATTTTAATGCTTTGCAAAATCATCTCACGGGCCGGATTAAACTAGTTAGCGGGCCTGATACGGCCCGTGGGCCGTATGTTTGACATCCCTGCTTTAAGAGTTACACACCTGTAAGGGGTCCATTTAGAACCCCCTCAAGGAACCCTGAGGGTCCCTGAGGACCCCACTTTGACAACTACTGGTCTATAGGAGCTGCTAGTGGAACCTTTCAGGCTCTTAACCCATTCAATCCGGGAACGCATTTGTGTCATTATACATTTTTAGCTATAACTATTATTTTATACTTTGGCTATTCAAAAATAGCAGATATGCAAGCTCATAGCGGGGCACCGAGTGCCACGCTATGAGCTTGTAGATCTGAAAAAAATATATATATCGTGAAAATTTGTGCAAATCTTTGAATATATACATTATTTTAAACAACATTTTTAACTCAAATCTTTGCTTCTGGGGGGTCCCTGCCTGGAACAATATGTTTTGAGACGGCCAAATACATATGGGTATGATGTTTTACCCATCAAAATATGTTGTTCCAGGGACCCCCCCCAGAAGCAAAGATTTAAGTTAAAAATGTTGTTTTCAAGAAGAATATATGTATTCAAAAGGTTTGCACTAAAGTTCAAGATTCAAAAATAGCAGATCTACAAGCTCGTAGCGCGGCACCGAGTGCCGCGCTACGAGCTTGTACATCTGCTATTTTTGAATAGCCAAAGTATATAACAATGGTTATCGCTAAAAATCTAAAACGACACAGATGCGTTCCCGGTCTTAGTGGATCAACGTTAAGAGCATAAATGGAGCTAAATGAACCATCACAATGCTTGGTCTTGGCAGACACAGTTTTAAGAGTCTCTGGACGTAGTTGTTTGCATGCAGTTCCAGCTCCCAAGTAATACAAAGCCCCAATTAGCCTCTGGTTGTGCTAGAACCCACAACTTCCCTCCAATCAGGGAAAAAAAATCGGCCTACTTGGGGATCCATAAGCTCTTTCACCGCACACATGCATCTATGACTGCACGTACGCAAACACACACACTCTCACACACACAGGTTATGCACTTCAATTACAAAGGCATCTGGTGGCATTATTAACCACTTGAACCCTGGCCTGTATACTTTTTTTCCCAACCTCTACGTCTCTCAATATCTTCGGTGAAAATAGCCGATCTACAAGCTCACAACGTGCCGCAAACTTGTAGGAGCAGCTATTTCCACCTAATGTTCGACCCCCCCCCCCCCCCAAGAGAGGGAGGCTAAAGTTTCATGAGGGTTAAAAAATGACAACAACCACTCCTCTATTCTCCTTGACAGTGTAGTAGAAAACACACACAGTCGACCATTTCAATGCACACGCACGCACACGCACACACACACACACACACATAACCTCTCTGCAACCTACCATTCATAAAAAGGTGAAAAAGAGTCAAAGAGGGTTTGTTGTTGTTGGGTGAAGACGTTCCCTGAGAGAACGCTTTGAAGCTGAGAACGCTGCTACAGGCCCCGGGGCCAATGCAGAGTAGATGAGAGAGAAGAGACCGAGTCAGTCAGACACGCTAACAAGCAGACAATGCTGGAAGAAGTACTACATTTGTTTTATTTAAGTAAAAGAATCAATGCTGCAATATTGAAATACTCTGTTACAAGTAAAAGTCCGGAATTCAAAATGCACTTGAGTAAAAGTACAAAAGTATTGGTATCAAAATGTGCTTAAAATACAAAAAGTAAAAGTACTCATTATGCAAAATGTCCCATTTCAAGTTAAAAAAAAATAGCAGATCTACAAGCTCACAACGCGTCGCAAACCTGTACTACAGTACTAGAGTAAAATATACTTCATTGCCTGGGCGTCACTTATGTGTTTGCAGCACTGCAGTGTCCCATTGTTTTCCTGGTGAAATAGGCCAGATTTATGCTTAGTTGTAAGCGTGTGTCATGCACTGAAAATAGCAGATCTGCAAGCGTTGTGACCTTGAAGATCAGCCATTTTTGTTGTGTGACACAGAGCGTGTGCAAGTATAAATCAGGAGGAGGTGACATCGGCCTGATTTAGGCCTCGGTTCCGTGCTGGTGTCACACATCAAAAGCAGCAGATCTACAAGCTCACAACCTAGTTCTGCTATTGTTGCAATTGCTATTTGTGTTGCTATTACTGCTGGTTTTGTTGCAATCTTTATGTTGAGTGACACAATCATGCACTGGGGACTGGGCTTGTGAGCTTGTAGATCGGCTATTTTCACAAAATCTGCATATTTCTTACAAAATATTTGATAGTTTGGTCAATTTGGTATTAAAAAGGGTCTTAAAAGTAATTAAAATGTAACTTTAGAAATGTGCAGATAACCTGTATAAACTTATACTGTATGTTGGTTTGTTTACTGTTGAGTGAGACAACAATGTTGCACATTAAGCTAATCATCTGGGGACCCCGCAAAAATAATTTGGGGACCCTTGCTGTATGGTGTGTGTATCCCCCCTCCCAGGCATGTGGAGACACTGATTTATAGGATGCAGAGACACACACACACACACACACACACACACACACACACACACACACACACACACACACACACACACACACACACACACACACACACACACACACACAAAAAAACTATTCAACCTCTCTCTTCATCTCCCTGCGTCAACACCATGATAATTACTATGCTGTTATCCCTTCTATTTTAATCACTGATGGAAACTGTTACACCCTGTTTGTGGGGCTACAGTGTCACACACACACACACACACACACACACACACACACACACACACACACACACACACACACACACACACACACACACACACACACACACACACACACACACACACACACACACACACACACAGAGGGGCAGACCCCAGCCTGTGACGGGGGGTGTGTAACTGTGTATGTTTGCTAACAAACCACTGGCTTTGTGGCCCTTTAGATGTTAAGAAGGGATTATTTACCTTTTTCAGGGAGCATGGAGGAGAGGTCACTGTCACTACTACAAAAATGTCCCTGTCCCAGTGCCCAGCCCTGCGTTGCCCCATTTAACACAGCACGCTGCTGGGACAGAAAGAAAGGAGGGGGGAAAAAAACTCTCTCTCCTCTCCTCTTCCTCCTTGCACTGGAGCTAATGGAAGTGGCCCGGTTGCTCAATCCAGCGAGGCAAACCTTAGTGGAGAGGCCTGCGAACACTTACTGCATTGTTAGCTGTGATTGGGTTTCAGAATAACATTCAGGAGAGCAGAAATAGCTCCGGAAGCTGAACAGAAAAATGGGAGATGCGAGAAGTGGGAGAGTCTCTCGTCATCATCATCCCACTGCCTGTGTGATATGAGCTGTCATCATGGACTGAAGCAGGAGTAGGTGAGGGAGAAGACACTGAGTCAGTCAGACGCGCTAACAAAGCGCACAGAGGCTGGAACCAAGTACGCCCATGTTTTACTTTAAAACCGCTCGATCAAGGTTTTCTTTGGCTATTCAAAAATAGCAGATCTACAAGCTCATAGCGCGGCACCGAGTGCCTATGCTCGCTATGAGCTTGTGGATCTTGCAATTTTTTTAAAAATATTGAAATTCTTTGAAAATCTTTGTATGTATATATACATTTTTAACTCAAATATTTGCTTCTGGTGGTCCCTGGAACGAAATATTTTGAGATGGGGGGGGGGGGGGTCCGCAGGCAAATATATATCATTTTGGAGGTCCCTGACATGAAAACTGTTTGAGAACCACTGATATATATAGCAACATAAGTAGAAAAAATAAACTGTTAGGATTTAGAAGACATTTGTAGAATCCCCTGAAGCAAAGATTTGAGTTAAAAAAAATCCCTTTGAAAAATATATATATTCAAAGATTTGCACAAACTTTCACGATAAAAAAATTAATAGCAGATCTACAAGCTCATAGCGTGGCACTCAGTGCTGCGCTATGAGCTTGTATCAGCTATTTTTGAATAGCAAATAGCAAGAAATCTAAAATTGACACACAGATGTGTTCCCGGTCTTAATGGGTTAAGTAAAAGTAGCAATACCACAATGTAGAAGTATGCTCTGTCACAAGTAAACGGCCTGTATTCAAAATGTTACTTCAGTAAAAGCACAAAAAAAGTACAAAAGTCTATCTCAGAATTGTACTACAAGTACTAGAGTAAATGCACTTACAGTTGCCTGGGCAACTAAGTAGTATGTACATTTTAAACAGCATGGTACAGTACAGTACAGTACAGTACAGTAAAACATTTGGGCTGAAAGGATAAAACAAAAATGTCCTGGGGGACTTGTTTCCGTTGTGGTCCTATGTGTATTCAATTCATCAACATCAACATAGAATGAATATTTTCCCATGTTTGTGCTACATTTGGGGGGTAGAAGATCGTGGGTGTCCATGGCCTAATCAGGGGTGCACTGGTGGCCAAAACAAACTGGAGGAACGCTGTGGTGTGAAGCGTCATGTGACACCACGGCGTTCCAGCAGTTTTTTTTTTTGCGCGTGCGTTCCCCACGATTCATAAGCCAAGTACCCAAATGTCTACTGTGCATAACAGGTTTACAGGTGAGTGTGCAAAAGTGTGTCCTCGCTCCTCACATACACAGCGGTATATCCACCTGTTTCCTAGGCTTGTGTTTTCCACTTCCTGTCGGATTTCATTGGATATCATTAGTCATCTGACCGGTTTCATTGGATTTCATTGGATCAAAAGACAGGAAGTGGAACACAGTGAAAAAGCCTAGGAAACAGGTGGATAAGCAACACAGCATTTTGGCTACAGTACTGCTGCTGCCACAATTAACCCATTAAAACCGGGAACGCATCTGTGTCATTTTAGATTTTGTTGGCTACTCAAAAATAGCAGATCTACAAGCTTCTAGATATGCTATTTTTGAAAAATAATGAAAAAATTCAAATCTTTGAATATATATATTTTTAAAGCGATTATTTGTAACTCAAATCTTTGCTTCTGGAGAGTCCCTGGAACAAAATGTACAAATGTTAAAAAAAATATATATATATATTCAAAGATTTGCACACATTTTCTCAATTAAAAAAAAATAGCAGATCTACAAGCTCATAGCGCGGCACTCGGTGCCGCGCTATGAGCTTGTATATCTGCTATTTTTGAATAGCCAAAAGAAATCTGAAATGACACAGATGCGTTCCCGGTCTGAATGGGTGAAATCGTTAATCGCAATTATTTGTGTGATAATTAATCGTCGCGTAAAATGCTCATAATCGTGACAGTCCTATAGGTGAGCAGAGCAGAGCAGAGCAGAGCGGGACATGGGGCATCGATACCGTACCGTACCGTACTATAGATCATGGCATTTGGAGTTTGGGAGATGAGACGGGTCGGTGCGTTAGCATGCACCGCTACACACTGGGCTGAAACACGCCCCGCGGCTGGGAACACTGTGACCACACTGCCGTGTGCCTCAGTGTCCTGCTGCTCTGTGCACGTGTGTGTGTGTGTGCGTGTGTGTGTGTGTGTGTGTGTGTGTGTGTGTGTGTGTGTGTGTGTGTGTGTGTGTGTGTGTGTGTGTGTGTGTGTGTGTGTGTGTGTGTGTGTGTGTGTGTGTGTGTGTGTGTGTGTGTGTGTGTGTGTGTGTGTGTGTGTGTGTGTGTGTGTGTGTGTGTGTGTGTGTGTGTGTGTGTGTGTGTGTGTGTCTATTAGTCACTTCCCCAGTGCCAGTCTAAAACTGGGCCCAGGCCAAAACACCCATTTAGTCCCTAACGCCCACAGCCACCAGCCATGGAAACACAATGGGGACACTCAATGTTTCCTCAAAATCCTCTCTCTCGCATGCACACACACACACACACACACACACACACACACGCACACACACACACACACACACACACACGTTCCATTCCATCCACACAACAAATCAAACATACCTTGACTATCTGGTATCTTCCAAACCAGTGATGTCACCAACGACCATGTTGTTCCTAAAAACAAAAAAACAATCATTGTTCAATATTATTCCACACAAAAGATCAGGTATAAAATACAACTAAGTACAACTAAGAGTAAAAGTACAATATTTGCCTCTGAGATGTAGTGGAGTAGAAGTAGAAGTATTGGAAATCGGAAATACTCAGGCAAAGTTACAAATACCTCAGAATTGTACTTAAGTACAGTACTTGAGTACATGGTACGGTACTTAGTTACTTTCCACCACTGCAGATGCCAATATGCTGCATAGATTCTGTATAGGAGTGCCGGTGAAGGTCAGTTGACAGAGACCTGACAGATTCTATGTGTTGGGGGGTGTCAACATGGCACACCCCCGCAATGTTTGGAAGTAATCCAGTAGCCTGAGTGTCCCCTAACATCCTCGGTCACAAGCCTCACACACACAACACAAGACACACTTAAAACGCTCTCTATAGCAGACAGTGCTTCTCTCAGAGTGGGGTCCAGGGACCCCCAGGGGTCCTTAAGGGGGTCCTTATTAACCCATTCAATCCGGGAATGGCATATATGTGTCATTTTAGATTTTTTTAGCTATAACCATAATTTTATACTTTGGGCTATTCAACAATAGCATATCTACAAGCTCTCGGTGCCGCGATACGAGCTTGTAGATCTGCTATTTTTTATAAATCTTGAACATTTTGTGCAATCTTGAACATTTTCAAGCTATTCTTGAAACAAAATGTTTAACTCAAATCTTTGCTTGTGGCGGTCCATGGAACAAAATATTTTAACAAATGTTATATAATGTTGCATTAATATATATTCAAAGATTTGCACACATTTTCACGATTTTTCTAAAATAGATGTAGTGGAGTAGAAGTAAAAGTATAGACAATTGGAAATACTCCTGTAAAGTAAAAGTACCTCAACATTCATTTTATTTAAGTACAGTACTTGAGTAAATGTATTTAGTTACTTTACACCACTGCTGAACAAAAACACTCTATAGCAAAAAAAAATATCACTCATTAAAAAAATGTCTGACAAATAGCTCATTTAGCAGGAGCTGGGAGAACAGAACATGTCATCATGGTACTCTCTCTCTCTCTCTCTCTCTCTCTCTCCTCCAGCAAATGTTACAAGTGTTAACCAAAACACAGATGGAGCAACAGAATGTGCAGATCCACTGACAGACTGCAGTGACTCATGAAAAAAACATGGGAATGTCCAGTGGCTCCCGCAGACTGCAGTGAGGAAATGGACAGCAGCCGGGAGGGGGGGGGTGGGGGGGGGGGTACTTAAAAAATACCACAACCCTGTCTGGTTTCAGAGCCACGAGGTTTTATTTAAAACACACACACACACACACACACACACACACACACACACACACACACACACACACACACACACACACACACACACACACACACACACACACACACACACACACACACACACACACACACACACACACACACACACACACACACACACACACACACACCACACACAGCCGCCTCATGGAATGGAATACTTTTTCAGCTGGAGACCCTAATCCTTTATTAAAATTGTCTGATGGGATGGCAGGTGGACCACGGCCACGTCACTCTGACTTAGACATAACCATAAACAAACCCGATACGCCTATATATAGGCAGGACCACGGCCAGTTCACTCTGACATAACCATAAACAAACCCGATACGCCTATATATAGGCCTGTCACTATGACTCACACATAACCATAAACAAACCCGATGCGCATATATGGTGATCCGGTTGTCCAGAGCCACAGATCCGACAGCTATGCCCATATTTGGTCATGTGCATATATCATATGAGACCAACACACACACACACACACACTCACACACCTGTTGCTCAGCACCATCATATGTACACGGTATTCAACACTTGGGGAAAGAAACCCTCTGGAGTGTCTCAGCTCCAGACCCAGAGTTGTTTTCCTATTATTATTATTATTATTTTCCACTCTTATTTTGAGTAGGACCTTATGATATGATTACTATTGTTGATTTCCTTTTTATTTTATTTTTTGGTATGTTTTTGATTTTGGTATGACTTTTTTCCTGTGTATTATTGTCATGAGTTATTTTCAATAATACATGTATAGGATTTTCTAAGGCACTGTTACTTTAACAAAAGTCACATGACTATTTTAAGACTCAGGTGTCTGAATGGATGATCACATTGACCTCTTTTGATTGGCTGTCATAGCCTCAGAAAGTATAAAATGTTTGTCAACCTGTCTATACCCCAGCTTGAGAAAGGTCCGAAGGGACCGAAACGTTGCTCTTTTTATTAAACTCTGAACAAAGCAAGCAGCTGTGTGCGGGGCGGGCCTTATCTTTTTATTAAGATTTTTTTGAAGTCAGCTCCAGACCCAAAAGAGAAATGTGTAGTATTGCCCAGGACCCAAAATGTACAAAGATGCATTATGAATTAACCACTTGAGCCCCATTTAAATATTTGAAAATCATTAGAACGTTATTTTTTTTTATTTGGAAAAAAGTTAAGTATAAAATATATATTTTCTTAAGGAAAGGTAAAACCAGATATTGAGTCGTGTGACCCATGAAAACAGCAATGGGTCGCGGACGCCATGTTTGTGAACCACTGGCCTATAGGAGGACAGTGACATGTTGCTGTGGGCCTGTGGGCCTGTGGGCCTCCGTCCCCTTATGTTGACGTTGACAAGACCTGATGTGACAGGCTGAGCAGACGGTGTGGGAAGAAGAAGGGTCAGGAACTCTCTGACCAGAACAGTGGGAGTGCTGCTGAACGCAACATCACTGGAGGCTGGTCTGGTGATAAAAGCTCCGGGGGGGGGGCACTCAAATAAAGTATCAACCAAACGTTATTGTCGCTGTCGGGCAGAAACCTCTTATCTCCATATTTTAACTTTGTGTTTTTTTCCCCCGTAAATTAACCCATTGAGACCTGAAGCCGATTTCTACAAAATGTCTTCTAAATCCCAACAGTATTCTGAAAAATGTATGTTTCTATATCAGTGGTGCTCAATCTTTTTCATGTCAAGGACCCCCAAAATGATATGTATTTGGCCGCCGATCCCCATCTCAAAATGTCTTGTTCCAGGGACCCCCAGAAGCAAAGATTTGAGTTCAAAATGATCGCTTTAAAAGAATATAAATATATTAATTTGCACACATTTTCTCGATTTTTCAAAAATAGCAGATCTACAAGCTCATAGCGCGGAAGAATAGCCAAAGTGTAAAATAATGCTTTTTTTAGCTCAAATAAAAAAATGACACAGATGCGTTCCAGGTCTTATGTGTTAAAACCCTACTGGATCATACTACAGCGTCACACAAAATGTGTAATCTTTTTTTTAAAGATTTACACCAATAAATGACATAACCAAAATATGGACACCAGGTTGAAAGTGGTAGAAATCGGATGAATAATTGCCGATACCGATGTTGTAAAAACAAAAGACGAATAACGGCCGATATATCAACCAAACCAATATGTGGGTCTGGTTCTAGTCTTTTTTTTTATTATAGTATGTTATGATCCAAGGAATCCAGGGGGGGGGGGGGGGGGGGGGGCAGGTCCACAGGTTGAGGAGCACTGCTGTAGTGTTTAGCAGTGGTGGAAAAAGTATTCCCATTTTTTACTTAAGTAAAAATATCAATACCCTAGTGTAGAAATAGTCTGTTACAAGTACAAGGTCGGTATTCAAGTATTGGCATCAAAATGTACTTAAAATACCAACAGTAAAAGTACTCATCATGCAGAAGGTCCCATTTTACTCATTCTCAAATGTATAGAAATCCTTTAATACGTGTCGCAGAGCAATGCGTTGTGAGCTTGTAGATCGGCCATTTTGAAATTGCCAAAGTATATATACATAGGTCTGAAGTGGTTTTGTAATAATAATCAAAATCTACAAAGTAACTTGCAAGTTTTCAAAGAATTATAGTGGAGTAAAAAGTACAATATTTGCCTCAGAGATGAACTGTAGTGGAGTAGAAGTAAAAGTATTGAAAATTGGAAATACTGCACTAAAGTAAAAAAAAAAGAACAATACCTCAAAATGGTACAGTACTTGAGTAAATGTACTTAGTTACTTAACACCACTGGTCCTGTGAGTGCACAGTCAAGGTGAAAGGTTGGAAGCAATGGTGGAAGAAGTAACTCATATTAGCAGCAATGCCACGACGTAGAAAAATACAGTTACAAGTACACTGTAAAAGGCCTGTATTCTAAATTTTACTTGAGTAAAAGTATTATCGTATATATATATATATATCGGCATCAAAATATACTTCAAAGTACCAGAGGTATAACTACGGTACTCAAGTTTTCCAAAATGTCTCCAAATCAAAAAGTCCGGAATTCAAAATGTGCTTGAGTAAAAGTACAAAGGTATTGGCATCACAATGTTCTTAAAGTACCAAAAGTACTCATTATGCAGAATGTCCCATTTCAAGTTTTCAAATGTATAAAAATCTCTTGAAAATAGCAGATCTACAAGCTCACAATGCGTCGCGATAATGTCCCATTTCAAGTTTTCAAATGTATAAAAATCTCTTGAAAATAGCAGATCTACAAGCTCACAATGCGTCGCATCGCGACGCATTGTGAGCTTGTGGATCGGCTATTTTCAAATGGCCGAAATGTATATAGGGCTGAAGTGGTTACTGTATGTTTTGTAATAATAATCAAAATCTACAAAGTAGTAACTAAAGTTTTCAAACAATTGTAGTAGAGTAAAAGTACAACATTTGCCTCTGAGACGTAGTGGAGTAGAAGTAAAAGTACAGAAAATTGGAAATACCCCAGTAAAGTAAAAAATCCACAAAAGTGTACTTAACCTACAGCACTTGAGTAAACGTACTTTACACCACCGCGCTCAATCATATGGGATGGTTAAAATTGCACTCAAGTAACAGCACTTGAGTAAATACTTTTATACTTTCCACCACTGTTTTTCTTAAGGGGATTTTTTTTAGGGGGGGTGTGGTGTGGTGTGGTGTCGAAACTCCTCGTAGGAGAAGAAATATAAAAGCGATAAAGAGCCGCGCTAAGCACTTCTTTAGCGGGATGAAAACCTTGAGGCTTGCTAGGTGCTGAGTACAGGGGAAAAGCTGGGGTAGAGCTGGGTGTCGGAGAGGGTTGTCAGCCGTGGTGGAAAAAGTACTCAAATTCTTTACTTAAGTAAAAGTACCAATACTGCAATATAGAAATACTCTGTTACAAGTAAAAGTCCAGAATTAAAAATGTACTTCAGTAAAAGTACAAAAGTATTGGCATCAAAATGTACTTGACCCATTGAGACCTAAAGCCGATTCTACATGTCTCCTAAATCTCAACAGTATTCTTAAAAAATGATGTTTCTATATCAGTGGTGCTCAATCTTTTTCATGTCAAGGACCCCCAAAATTATATGTATTTGGCGGCGGACCCCCATCAAAGTGTTTTGTTCCAGGGACCCCCCAGAAGCAAAGATTTGAGTTAAAAATGTTCGCTTTAAAAATATATATATTCAAAGATTTGCACACATTTTCACGATTTTTCAAAAATAACAGATCTACAAGCTCACAGCGCGGCACCTAGCCCAAAGTGTAAAATAATGCTTTTTAGCTCAAATCTAAAAATGACACAGTTCCAGGTCTTAATGGGTTAAAGTACTAAAAGTAAAAGTACTAAAATGTTTGAAAATAGCAGATCTACAAGCTCACAACGCGTCGCATCGCGCTATTTTCAAATAGCCTACAGTAAGTATAACATAGGACTGAAGTGGTTAATGTATGTTTCATAATATCATAATTTAGATCTGCAAAGTAACTAGTAACTAAAGTTCTCAAATAATTGTAGTGGAGTAAAAGTACAATATTTGCCTCTGAGATGTAGTGGAGTAGAAGTAAGAGTATTGGAAATTGGAAATACTCAAGTAAAGTACAAAGACCTCAAAATGGTACTTAAGTACAGTACTTAAGTAAATGTACTTAGTTACTTTCCACCACTGAAGCTGGGGTATAGCTGGGTGTCGGAGGGTTGTCAGTGGAGACTAGAGAGAGAGAGAGAGAGAGAGAGAGAGAGAGAGAGAGAGCATGCAGTGATGAAAGGGAGAGAGAGAGAACACAGGAGGAGGCTGGGGACCCATTATCCTGCCCAGGAAATCCCCATGGGGACTATAGGGGGGGGGGGGGCTGTCTCACCATTATGACATTTCACTCCAACATTCATTGTCACACAAATAATTTGCGATTAACGATTTCATTTTGTGTTTGTGTCGTTTGGAACGTTATTGGAACATAATGAAGACATGATGTACATATCTTTTTTGGCTTTCAGCCTTTGTAAAGGAAAGTTGCACAGGGCTAGATATGACGCATAACTTCAATATACAAAGACATTACTGACATATTTAATCATTTTATAATTTAAAAAAAAAAATGTAAAATGGCGTAAAGGGTTAAGGTTGTTACACACCGGCGAATATAGCGAATATACGCAAAATTCGGACTCGTTCCGAATAATTAAAAGACGCTTTTTCGCTTCGCTTTTTCGCTCCATGTACGGAGCCATTGACTTTATAAGGTTTTTTAAAAAAAACGCATTATTCGCACGAAAAAATCTCCCCGGTGTGTAAGGACCTTTACGGTTGACCCGTTGTAAGCTTGTAGATCAGGTATTTATTATTTGAAAATCTATGCACATTTTTCACATGGAAACAATCAATGACAATTATGTAAAGTAATTGTGATTATTTCAAAACATTCTACATGTCTCCTAAATCCAAACAGTTTTCTGAAGAACGTATGTATCTATATCAGTGGTGCTCAATCTTTTTCATGTCAAGGACCCCCAAGATTATACGTATTTGACCGCGGACCCCCATCTCAAAATATGTTGTTCCAGGGGGTCCCAGAAGCAAAGCTTTGAGTTAAAAATGTTCGCTTTAAAAATATATATATATATTCAAAGATTTGCACACATTTTCACGATTTTTCAAAAATAGCAGATATACAAGAGCTTGTATATCTGCTATTTTTGAATAGCCAAAGTGTAAATGCTTTTTAGCTCAAATCTAAAAATGACACAGATGCGTTCCAGGTATTAATGGGTGAATGAATAAAAAATAAATATTAAAATATTAAAAGTTGCACAGGACAGCGTGTTGTGAGCGACGAGTTGTGAGCTTGCAGATCAGCTATTTTGAGAGCGCAACCAAACATAAAATGACTTGTCTTTTAGTTCTACTGGACCACTACACATGTTTTTATTTGTTGACGAAATTGTCAGTATATTTCGTCATAGTTTTAGTCATCATAGCATAGTTTTTTTTTCCATCAGTGAGCAAAGGTAGTCAACGAACATTTTTCGTCATAGTTTTAGTCGACGAAATTAGCACTGGCTGTTGGTTAATTATTATTATCAGTAATCATGTCACTGGTAATCAGGCATAGTCATGTTTGTTGCCGATTTTTTACTTTTATACTTTGTAATTTTATATAATCATGCGTGCCAACTTTGTTGGCTAAAAATGTTGTATTTATTTATTATAGTGTTCTACATAGGTGGAGGCCTCGTATAAGCCCTCTGGGCTTCTTGCCTCCTCCCAGCACATTTTCCCTCCTATACATTTGTGTACTGTTTTGTATGTTGTTGTTTTTTTTTGTGCTAAAGAAAAGAAAAGAAAAGAAAATTCCCGGCATAAATTATGCTTTATAGTTCAACCCCCCTCCTGATAGAGGCCGGGGGAAGAGTCCTTCACTCTTTGACTCGGTGGAGAACACAGTCCCAGCAGCCTGTGTCAGGGTGGACAGGTCTTTTTCTGAAGCATGCGGTAATGCTGCTGCACTCGGGCACGCCGCCAAAATTATCCTTCTGCATGCAGGTTCACAAGTCACTATTCACACACACACACACACACACACACACACACACACACACACACACACACACACGCGCGCGCACACGTTTGTATTAACTATACTTGCGAGGACATCAACATTTTTTTGGTTGCCGATTAAGCCTAAAGCAGAAAATACTAGCCAAACTAAAAAGCTTGCAATGTGACGCTCTGTGAGCTTGTAGATCAGCTATTTTCGGTGAACGACAACCGGCGAGCAACTAAGTATAAATCAGGCATAATAACCCAACCCACAAACCCCTTAAACCTAACCTCTAAATGGTAAATGCCTAATATAACCTTAACCCCAACCTGAATCTTTTCAGAATTGTAAGCCTCTAACATTTTTTGTTAGTGTGAGGACCAAGGAAAACAGTCCTCACAATGTCTATTTCTCATGTTCTACTATACTTGTGTGGGGACATATGGCCCTCACAAATATAGTAATACAAGCAAGCACACACACACACACACACACACCTCAGCCAAAAAGACATACTGCGTCTAATCCTGTGAACACGGTGGAAATATACACACACACACACAGAGTAGGACAGGACAGGACACATCCACAACAGCGTAGGGAAGGGAAGGTACACAGCAGCAGCACCAGCAGCACACATAAAGCATGCCCCCCCACCCCCGCACACCCCCCCGGGCCATCGATTCCTCTGGCACGTGGCCAATGTATCGCCTGCTGCACTTTGAGTCCAATTATAAACAGTCAGGCTGCCAAGTTAATCAATTCATACAGAGAGTCATGTGGGCAGCCATATTTCAGCTGGTGTTGCGTAACACAGGGCAGCCCCCTGTCTGCTGCTAAATCACAGTCCAAAAGCCTGCATGGTGCACTTCTCTCTCTCCCTCTCTTTCTCTCTATCTCTCTCTCTCTCTCTCTCTGCCAGCCTGCACTGCAGACTTTAATCCATTAGGAGCGGGAACGCGCATCATGTGTGTCATTTTAAGATTTATCAAAAAATAGCAGATATACAAGCTCATTTTGGTAGATTTCCTATTTTTGAATATAAATCGTGAAAATGTGTGCAAATCTTTGAACGTATATTTTCAAAGCAAAAATATATATGCAAAGATTGTGCACACATTTTCACGATTTTTCAAAAATAGCAGACCTACAAGCTCGTAGCGCGGCACTCGGTGCCGCGCTATGAGCTTGTAGATCTGCTATTTTTGAATAGCCAGAGAAATCTCAAAATGACAGAGATGCGTTCCTGGTCTTAATGGGTTAAGCATGCACACGCGCACACACACGCTCTACCCACCTCTGAAACTGTGACATGTTTAGGGCTGTCACGATTGTGTCATTTTTTTACGTGACGATTAATTGTCACACAAATAATTGTGATTAACGATATAATTGTGTTTTTTTTGTCGTTGGAACACCAGAAAAGGCTTTTTAGGCTTCGTAAACAAAAGGTGCACAGGGCTGATATGACAAATAATGTACATCATTTTATACTTAAAGTGTGATAGAAAAAAAATACATGAATAGTGGAAATAGCTGATCTACAAGCTAAAAACACTTGAAAATGTTTGAAAATATATGAAAATGTTTCAACACAGAAACGATTATGCAAAATATAATTGGGATTATCTCAAATAATTGCGATTATGTAATAATTGTGACAGACCTAGTGACATATTGTCATATCATCCTCCCAAACACGGCGTCATCATCCATTTCAAAAGAGCAAAATGAGCTATTATTGAGAGCAAAATGAGCTCTCAATAATATCAAAATTACCTGTAACAAATTAAACTAGAAAAAGTCTCCGCCAGCAGACTTGGGAATGTTGGGAATGTTCTACTTCTTATGTTCTAATTCTTACAAAAAATAGAACATGTTACTGTGTCATAGTAACATGACACAAGTGTCCTATCCGTCTGTATAAGTGTCCTATCCGTCCTGTCTGTATAAGTGTCCTATCCGTCCTGTCTGTATAAGTGTCCTATCCGTCCTGTCTGTATAAGTGTCCTATCCGTCCTGTCTGTATAAGTGTCCTATCCGTCCTGTCTATGTAAGTGTCCTATGTAAGTGTCCTATCTGTCCTGTCTGTGTAAGTGTCCTATCCAATTGTTACAATATCCGCCATTTCTCAGCCATTTCGTGATTATTCCTGTCTTACCTCACTTTGAAAGAGGCACAGACTCTTTCAAAGTGACACATGTATTTATAGGCCGCTATACGTCACTAGCCAATCAGACCACACTATTTCACCGTATTGTCACGTGTCACGTGAGGCTTGACCAATGTTAGCTTGACATGTAGAAAGTGAAAACAATGTCTCCTGGCGGAGACAACTAGCCCTAAACGTATACTAGTGGACTCGTAGTGTGTGGCATAGTCCCGATGCCACATATGCTACACGTTTTAAAAGACAGTATTTCAGCATGAACTACAATCGTGTCCTACCTGTTCTGAACAAAACCTGGAGACTGGCATTTCAATTATTGGGTCTTATCAATAGAGCCATTGCACGGTATGTATGGAGATATCCAGATTATGTCCAGAGCCACATATCCGACCGCTATGGCCATATATGGTCATGTGCAAACATGGGACCAACATACTTCAAACTCGGCGTGCGCATGGCCAAGGACTCGAGGGAACGCGGTGACCGCCGCCCAGTCGTTGGGATATGCGGTTGTCCAACCGCCGATTCGACCAATATTTCCATATATATACTGAGGGGATCTCCATATATGGGCATAAAAGGGACAAGAACCGACAGATACAGAGATATCCATATATGGGCATAAAAAGGGACACAGACAGACGGCTACAATGGGTTCTCTGACCAAGCCCCCCCCCTGTGCGGCCCGAACTCTAGATGTGAGGGCCGAGTAGCGGCCAGAACCGCTAATATATATAAAACTACACATTTGACCGTGTACGGACATGTCTATGACGCCTGTTCCAAAACCATTTCTATCGCAACCCACCTAAACCAGTAAGCCTTCGCTTGCAATTCTCCCATTCATAATAATGTCCCTATTCTGGGCGTGTCAATACAGGCAAACGTTGAGAGAAAATAAGTAAAATTGTCGATCTACAAGCTCACAATACGTCATGTTGCGTCACATTTTAGTGAGCTTGTAGATAGGCTATTTTCCAACAAAGACATCTGGTATAGCAGGGGGGAAAGGGAGGGGACCCCTTGGGAGACCCCAGTCGATGAAGTATATATATAGGGTTTAAGAAAAAGAAGAGCGCATTCACACAGTGAACCACAGCAACAGTAAAAAGGGCCATGCAGATTAAAAAAATACACTTTATTAGCTGGACAGCATCAGACAGTCGTTCCAATAATTCTCGTGTTTTAGTCCCGGTCGGTGGAGATGCGGAGTGAAGCGGAATGCAATTAACATGGCCTCCTTATCCCCCCGGCTGGCAATAATCCCAGCTTTGCATCAACACAAGTCACAGCGGAGAAATCATGCCGAGTTTTATCCTGGAACTCTGTGTGATCCCCTTCATTTGCATCTAACAGTGCATCTCTCCAATGTGTGGCTGTGCGTGTGCGTGTGTGTGTGCGTGTGCGTGTGCGTGTGCGTGTGTGTGTGTGTGTGTGTGTGTGTGTTTTGTGAGCACAATCACAGCAAACGCACAAATAGCACACACACACACACACACACACACACACACACACACACACACACACACACGCACACACACGCGCGCGCATCTTCTCCACAAATAGCAAATACACACTCAGCAAAATGTAAACACTAGGGATGTACTATTATAAGTTGACGGGGAGATAAGTACATGTTGAAGTTTCTGTGCTCCTCTCCTCCAGTCAATGTAAACAGTGTGGTTGCTTAGCAATAAATCAAGACAGCTAGGTGCTAATGAAGCAGTGCTTATTAGCCGCACTAGCACAGTATAGCAGCACTACAGCTTACAGTATAGAGTAGAACAGGTAGACTGCAGTGGAGAGACAAACAGTGGTATATCAGCAACGAAGTTGCTTCTGTCGGGCAGAAACCTCTTATCTCCATATTGCATTTTTTTGTGTATTTTTTGGGAGTCCTTGAAATTAAATGGTTTGAGGAGCACTGGCTTAAGAGGAGCAGAAGGCCACCATCCAGGACTGTGTAGTGTACACCAGTGGTTCTCAAAGTGGGGTCAGGGGACCCCCAGGGGTCCTTGGGGGTGGATTCCAGGGGGTCCCCAGCAAAAGTATAATATCGCGTCACAAAAACATTGGCCAAACCGTAAAACAATGTGAGAAAGAGGCAAAACATTTTTGAAAATTGCCGATCTACAAGCGCAACGATTTCTTGGCCTACAACCACCACCCAAACACACAGATTTAGGTGTGTCCTCTACAGACCCCGCTGGCAGATGATCCGTGCTTTATTGGTTCTCGGAAACCATTGGTCCAATCGACTTCCCAGTCGGCAGCACTGCACACCCCCCGGGTCATCTTCAGGGACACACACACGTTTGAGGTCATTCCGTTGGGACAGTGGTGCCAGAGTTATAAATACATACATACATACAGAGGGTTCTGCCATTTATAGTTCGATATAGGCCCCCGGAAGGGCCACTTCGTTCCACAAGGTTTAACCTGGTGTACCTAATTTGGGCATGTCCTTATAAGCGACAATTTTCAGTAAAGTGCAACACTTTTTGCCGATCTACAAGCTGACCGTGTGTAGATCGCACAGTATAGAGGTTCAAAGTGTTTAAACTGATTTATGATGCTACATAATAAGTTCACTTCTTTAGCTGGGGACCCCCTGGAACCCCCTCAAAGAAACCCTGTGAATCCCTGCCCGGACCCCACTTTGAGAACCGCTGGGCTAATATGGACACATCATCGTCCACAAGGTTTGGCTTAACGCTGTGCATAATGCTGTGTGCATTTGTTCCTTCCTGCAGCAAAAGCTCTAGCCAGGGTTTATCCACCAATTCATCAATGAAATACACAGGAAACAGGCAGAGAGACAGAGAGACAGAGAGACAGAGAGACAGAGAGACAGAGAGACAGAGAGACAGAGAGACAGAGAGACAGAGAGACCGAGAGACAGAGAGACAGAGAGACAGAGAGAGAGAGAGTCTGGGACAATCAGCCATGTTTGTTATTAGTTGGCTCTATCTGCCCTCTGCACCCGGAGCCAAATGGAAATGTTTGGTCTCCGACAGGGATGCACCCATATGGACATTCTGGACCCATAATAACCATGTTTCAAATGACCAGTTTGGCCAAACGTTTTCATGCCAAGGACCCCGAAAATGATATGCATTCTGAAAATGTTTTTTTGTGCCACAGGGACCCCCAGAAGAGAAGATTTGGGTGAAAAAAAGGACGTGCAAGCCCTGCAAACACGGCACAAAGTGACTGGTAAATGAATGCCCTACTTGATCACACTATAGTAAACTATGCAAAAGTATCAAAGAATAGCAGATCTGCAAGCTCGAAATGTGCCGTGAAGTGTTTCGAGCTTGTCGATCTGCTAATCATTTTTGCCATTTTTGAACATCCACCCGACACAGACGATATGGACAAACCAACAATCCTTCATCAATTAACCAATTAAACCCTACATACTGACATGACCGGTGTCCCCCAGGGGTCTTCGATAGCCCCCGCCCCCACCCCCTACTTTTTCCACTCTAAACCAAATCACTTCACCGAAAACAGCAGATCTACAAGATCAACGTTTTGGCCAAATGTTCGCCCTCCCCCCCCCAGTCTAGGGACGCTATATACAGTGAATCGATTTTCTGCCCTTGTAATAGTAAGTCTTAGATAACAACAGACTGAAATGCCTTTTTATATAATAATTACAGAAATAGTTCCGAGTGGAATGAGGGCACATGCGTGTGCGTGCGCGTGTGCGTGTGCGTGTGTGTGTGTGTGTGCGTGCGTGTGTATCTATATATACACAATATAAAACAGCTGCCAGTCCACCTGTATTTCAAAGAGAACCAACGTCAGCTGTATCTGTATCCAGGATAAGGAAGCGCTTGGTTCCCAGCAGTCTCATTCCAGCCTCCCAGCAGCCCTGCACTGCCATGGGCCGCATGCTGCAGGAACTCACTCACTACACAGGGTGGAAGTCCTACCTACGCTGTCGGGGTGGAAACCTTGTAACTCCAAAAAACTGTTACCTTTCAGGAAATGGGGGGGGGGGGGGGGAGAGCCTTTGGTCCAATGGATCCAATTAAGTTACTATTTGGTCACAAACAAGCTCTTGTTAATTAGGGGTGTGCCGATATATCGTCCCGCGATATATCGCGATACGTTTTCGCGACGATATGTATCGTTTTGGAAAAAAAAATTTTTTTTTTTTTTACAATCATAATAATCAGGCATGCAAACGGCCCCGAAGTGAAAAGAGTGACAACATGTTTTTTTTTCGGGTCAGGTGTCATACTATTTGGATTCAAAACGGCTATTGTAGCTGAAAAGCTACAAGTTTGCATGTCTGAATAATGCAAAAACAGAATTATTTGTTTGCATTTTCTTTTTTTCTCCTCCATATATTTTCATAATAAAAAAAGTGCGTATCGTATCGAAATCGTATCGAAGTTGTGAGCCAAATATCGTATCGTATCGTTTTGTGAAATTAGTGTATCGGCACACCCCTATTGTTAATACTTTTCAATGGTTCGATGTTTAGCCCATTAAGACCTGAAAACGTCTTCTAAATTCCAACAGTTTTCTGAAAAACATATGTTTCTATATCAGTGGTTCTCAAACGATTTCATGTCAAGGACCCCCAAATTGATATGTATTTGGCCGCGGACCCCCATCTCAAAATATTTTGTTCCAGGGACCCCCAGAAGCAAAGATTTTAGTTACAAATGTTCGCTTTAAAATAATATATATTCAAAGATTTGCACACATTTTCACCTTTTTTCAAAAATAGCAGATCTACAAGCTCATAGCGCGGCACTCGGTGCCGCGCTATGAGCTTGTAGATCTGCTATTTTTGAATAGCCAAAGTGTAAAATAATGCTTTTTTAGCTCAAATCAAAAAGTGACACAGATGCGTTCCAGGTCTTGGTTAGAAAAACCAACAGACAGACTTAACTCAACTTTCACTTAAAATAGATGTTTCAATGCGTTGAGATGAGACGCATCGTGAGCTTGCAGATCCGACTACGATTTGCTACTTTTTCTTGACACTGTAGTATGACGAAGTAAGGCATTAAAAAGGCAAAAAAAAAAGTTTAAATACGGAGATACAAGGTTTCTGCCCCGACAGCAACGAAATGTATTCCCTGGTAAAAAAAAAAAGAAAAAAAGAGGATGTGGAATCTTGGGAGCAAATATGAAGAGGGATTTCTGAGCTGGAATGCAGGAAACGCGGGGCAGCAAACGGAATAAAAAGGCCAGAACACACTTTCGCCGTAGCAGCAGAAACAATGTTCTGCATGCTTTGCTTTAATGTGTCTGAGTATCAGGTGCCTGGAAAGAAGGGAGAGAAAAAAAAGAAAGGGGAAACCACCCGCCCGCCCGCCCGCCATGCACGGTTGCCTCGTTTTTTTGCCAGCCAGGGTTTCACCCGCCACCCTGGAAATAACAAAAATGCAAACTAGGAATGAGGGCGAGCTGAACAGACCTGTCTCCTCCGGCAGCGTTCGAGAGCCGTATACAGTACACACTCTCCGGCTGAAGCCAGCGGGCCAAGCCCTCACGCATTCCTGCATGCTTCTCACATTTCTGTCCACAGCGGGGACAAACTAGTAAAGCCTCTGTGGTTTTGTTTGGGGAAATATTTCCACTACTGCCCACCCAGTGGTGGAAAGTAACTAAGTACATTTACTCAAGTACTGTGCTTAAGTACGATTTTGAGGTATTTGTACTTTACTTGAGTATTTCCAATTTCCAGTACTTTTACTTCTACCCCACTACATCTCAGAGGCAAATATTGTACTTTTACTCCACTACAGTTATTTGAAAACTTTAGTTACTAGTTACTTTGCAGATGTAAATGATTACATTATGAAACATACATTAACCACTTTAGCCCTATTTTATACCTAGGCTGTTTGAAAATAGCCGATCTACAAGCTCACAACGCGTCGCATCGCGACGCGTTGTGAGCTTGTAGATCTGCTATTTTCAAACATTTTAGTACTTTTACTTTTGTTACTTTAAGTACATTTTGATACCAATACTTTTGTACTTTTACTCGAGTCAAATTTGAATTCTGGACTTTTACTTGTAACAGAGTACTTCTACATTGCAGTAAAGATTTTTTTTACTTAAGTACCACATTTGAGTACTTTTTCCACCACTGTACTGCCCACATATATACAGGCCCTCTGCATGGGGCCGGCCGGGCCCTGCCTGCGCTGCACAGGGGCCGCTGTTTTCACTTTACTGGGAGCACTGGGCTTTATAATCTGTTCCAGAGAGAGAGAGTGAGTGGTGGAGTATTTCCATGTTTCAAACACTGTTGATTTTGACAGCATTTTTTGATTTAGCTTTAGTCATAGTCTTTTGAATAAAATTCCATTTAGTTTTAGTCATATTGTAGTCACCTGAAATGTGTTACTGTTAGTTTAGTTTTAGTTGACTAAATACCATAAGATTTTAGTCGACTAAATCTACAGTTGATTTAGTCGACTAAAATGTATTTTGGCGGTGCCTTGATGGCGTCTTAAAGGCAGATTTTATACTTGGTTACGTGCTGAAAATAGCCGATCTACAAGCTGTGAGCTTGTAGATCTGCTATTTTCAGAGCGCAACACCCAAGCGTCTTTTAGTTCTACTGGATCTCTTCTTCACTAGTCCCTCACTAATATTTTAGTCTAGTTTTTATTTGTTGACGAAATTGTCAACATATTTAGCCTTAGTTTTAGTCATCATAGCTTATTTTTTGTTTTGTTTTTATTACGTTTTCGTCAGTGAAAAAAGGTAGTCGACGAACATTTTGTCATAGTTTTAGTCGAAAAAATGGTTTCAAAGCTCTCTATAGCAGTGGTTCTCTAACTTCTTCATGTCAAGGACCCCCAAAATTGAAATGTATCTGGCCACCGACCCCCCCCCCCCCCCCCCCATCTGAAAAGAGTTTGTGCCAGAGTCCCCCAAGAAGAGCAGCTTTGCGTTCATTTTTTTAAATAAATGATTCAGCATATCCGATATTCAAAAATAGCACTTCGTTGCCGCACTGCAAGCTTGTAGATCTGCTATTTTTGAAGAGCCCAACATAAATATGGATAAAGTGGTTAAAATGATTGTGATGCTGTATTTACATATTTTGCTGGGGACCCCCCAGGACCCACTTTCAGAACCACTGCTCATACCGAGTACTTTTACTCCACTACGTCTCAGAGGCAACTAATTGTACTTTTCACTCTACTACAATTATATGAACTACTGTAGTTACTAGTTGCAGAATCAGATCATTCTTAATCTTACTTCTTCCACCACTGGAGAGAGAGAGAGAGAGAGAGAGAGAGAGAGAGAGAGAGAGAGAGAGAGAGAGAGAGAGAGAGAGAGAGAGAGAGAGAGAGAGAGAGAGAGAGAGAGAGAGAGAGAGAGAGAGAGAGAGAGAGAGAGAGAGAGAGAGAGAGAGAGAGAGAGAGAGAGAAGGCCCATGCGAGTGACAGACAAGTCGAGGCAACACCACGCATGTCATCATCGCTATGTCAGCGCAGATAGCCTACAGCAACGCTCCAACGTCAATATCCAAGATTTCATTACGGAAAGTTTTTGTTTTTCCATCTTGGATCTTTTTTTTCCTCTCTGATCTACTTGGGGGTGTTTTTCTTTCTTTCCCCTCCATCTTCCGCTCTCTCCCCCCTCAAACGTATGACTATTTTGAGCACTTGTTGGGGACTTGAGGGGAGCGGGAGGGAAGGGGAATTACACCCTGTCTGATCTGTGCTGGTTTGACTGTGTGGGTTGAGGGTTGAGGGTTTGAACCGGGGCCAGAAAGAAAAAGGCGTCCCATTCAACCCCCAAGAGGTTACTTGAGTTCACGGCACGCCGGGGCTTTCACAAAAGACCACTGGAGGAAACACAAACAAACACAGAAGTAGGGGGTGCGTGGTGTAGAGAATCTAACTCATTGATTTGATTGGATTATGAGAAAGAATAAATCGATAAATTGATCAAATAATCGATTCACAATCCGATCTACAAGCTCACAACAACAGCTTGTAGATCAGCTATTTTCAATCAGACGGGAGGGGGGGGGGGGGTTTCCAGGGGGTCCCCAACAAAAGTAGTTCATACATAGCATCAATCACTTCAACCACTTTATCCATTTATATGTTGGCTATTAAAAGATGTCAGATCAACGAGCTTGTACATCTGCTATTTCTGGAAATATTTTTACATAAATTCTATTTTTAGAAATCTTCTGGGGGTCCCTAGCACAACAAAACCTTTTCAGATGGGGGTCCCCGAGCCAAATACATATAGGTTTGGGGGTCCTTGACATGAAATTGTTAAAGAACCACAGCCTTCCCTACCCTAGGGTAGGTATCCTCACAAAAACATGCAGTAATCCTGGTCTCTATACTGCCTCCCCCTGGTCAGCCGGGGCGCCTGATGGAGGGGAAAAGGACCTGGTTGGAATAACGTGTTCCTTCCACGCGCTACGTCCAAACGGGGAAACTCCCCCCCCCTGTCAGGTGATACGAAGCGGCTTGCTAGCTCTCATGTATTGAAGGAGGCATGAGCTCGGCTCTGGGCTCTCCCTAGGCTGGCAGAGGGAGTGTAGCGCCCAGGATTACTTAAGACAATTAGCAGTGGGTGGAAAAAAATGGGGTTGCAAAATCGTGGGATAAAAAATGTAAGTTAAAAAACCACAGCCTTGCAGCCCTGTAACACAGCAGACGCCCACCGGATAGAGATCCGGACGAGGGCAACCCACCCGACACAATTTGCGCACCAGAACCGCTTCTGTCAGGACTCGCACAAGCACAGTCAGAATTACCAGGCATTTTTGTGTGTGTGTGTTCCCGATCCCCGATATGCAGGCAGTGGGTGGGGTGGCATACAGAGGGATGATTGTCTTTGTTTAGATGCCGCTTACTTTGTGACAGCGGCACTGAAAGAGATGACATCATGGCTATTGTAGCTTCCGGAGCCCTCTCTCTCTCTCTCTCTCTGTAGTCTAGCTTGTTCCGTTGGCCTGGCTCACACTCTGGCCCGGCCTACGGGCCGGACAAAGGAGGCGAGCATTCCAACAGTTTACAGGAAGCCAGAGCAACACAAGAGAGCCACACAATCACACCTCATCACAGTGAAACTCATCAACCCCCATGTAGTTTACATCACTGCTTCTCAATGTTAAGGGCCTGTAGTGGGGAGTGGGGACCTCCCCAACAGGGGGTCCTTGAGGAGGTTTCCAAGGGCTACCCTGACTAAATGTTTAGTTTTTGTTTAGTTTAGTCATGTTTATTTCGAATATGTTAATAAAAACAATTGTTTTTTTCACTTTCGAAATCCCAAATCAAAATGAATATCAGATTAAAATATAGCAAAAAGAAAGAAACAAGAGGGGGGGAAAAGGGCTAAATGATTCGATAGTTATGGACTCTTATGGGTATGTAACTCTGAGGGTGTACAGATGGAACCAAATGGACCCGTAAGGGTCCATTTGGTTCCATTTGTACAGTCTTAGAGTTGAATTAACACTTTTTTCCTTTTCTCCTTGAAATTAAAAGGATTCAGAATCACAGGTTTACATAATGCTGTCAGTCACCAGGTCATCTGACATGTGACTACAGGCTGAGTAAGTGAGGCCATGCCCAGTCAGTCAGTCAGTCAGTCAGTCAGTCAGTCAGAGCACAGCTGACTGAACTTCCCTTTTTATCACATTATTTCAGGCCTTTAACAGCGGCTCTGGCTTTAATGATGAGTCATTTTTTTTCAGTCCTTGCAATGGTTAACAACAGTCACCATGCGAATTCACACTGCAACGGTCTTTCTTAGATTAATATTATGTCAATTACGTTTTCGATTAATCGAGAAGCATTCGTTTTATTCATTTTATATTTTGAGTGAATTGACATGGAAACATTTTCAAATCTTTTTTTTTCTATAATAACTGAGTCGTGCAACCGTGTCGGACATTGCGACGCGTTATGAGCTTGTAGATCTGCTATTTTGCTTCTTTTCTTTTTTTTTAACTTAAGTTTCCCCCCACCAATATCAATTGGTTATTTAAAAAAATGGATTATCAATTATTATTTTTTGTATGACCGATTAAATGGATTTGCTCTATTAAGTGTTGCCCCGCTACAGTAAAAATGGCAGCAGACTTGCTGGAGCGTGGTGTTGTACTGGATTCGTCCAGGGACACATCTCAGGGTCTGTTTAGTCTGTCTTCCCCGCTATCAACAACTACAAGACAGTCACAGCAGTCAGACAGGCCCCGGGGTCCACAGCTGCCAATCATGCAGCACTAAACATTTCCCAACCCCGAGGGTCAAAAACTGTTTTCAAATAATATTTCGAGAAAACATTCTCACTCACTTCCCCCTGAAGTTGAGGGGAAAGTGCGAAGGTTGCGGTTTAACACATTATAAGACCTGGAGAAGCATCTGTGTCATTTCTTGATTTGAGCTAAAAAGCATTATTTTACACTTTGGCTATTCAAAAATAGCAGATATACAAGCTCATAGCGCGGCACCGAGTGCCGCGCTATGAGCTTGTAGATCTGCTATTTTTTTTTAAATCGTGAAAATGTGTGCAAATCTTTGAATATAATATTGTTTTAAAGAAAACATTTTAACTCGAATCTTTGCTTCTGGGGGTCCCTGGAACATATATTTTGAGATGGGGGTCGGCGGCCAAATACATATAATTTTGGGGGTCCTTGACATGAAAAAGTTTGAGCACTACTGATAGAGAAACATACGTTTTTTCAGAATACTGTTGGGATTTAGAAGACATTTGTAGAATCAGCTTCAGGTCTTAATGGGTTAAAAGGCATTGGGTTCTCAAAGTAGGGGGGGGGGCTACCAGGGGGTCCCCAGCTTAAGTAGTTAACACTGCATCACAATCATTTTAACCACTTTAACCATTATTTTATACTTTGGCTATTCAAAAATCATGAAAATGTGTGCAAATCTTTGAATATATATATTTTTAAGCGAACATTTTGAACTCAAATCTTTGCTTCTGGGGGGTCCCTGGAACAAAATATTTTGAGATGGGGGTCCTCTGCCAAAATACATATAATTTTGGGGGTCCTTGACATGAAAAGGTTTCAGCACCACTGATATAGCAACATATTCGTTTCAGAAAACTGTTCAGAAGGATTTAGAAGACATTTTTAGAATAAGGCCTCAGGTCTTAAATGGGTTCAAACTAAAATAATCATCGCCCATTCCGATGAAAACTCCTATGGTGTGCACACACATACACATGCATATACATGTAAGTGCATACATATACGTGCATGAACGTGTGCATTCATTTAAGGGTCCCAGTTTGGGAGTGTGGAAACATGGTCACCCTACACTAGAGATGACCCCGCTCCTCAACTGAATGTAAACACCTGAGTGTTTTGAATAGCCTAAACATTAACCACATGAACCCTAGCGTCCCGTTCAGAGCTTGTAGATCGTCTACTCCGGTCAACAAAGTAAATATTGGGCTTAACGGTTAAGCCCTATATTTGGCTTAAGCGTGATATATACTATGAGCTTGCAGATCTAATTTTGGAAAAAAACAACCTGGAACAAAAGGTCCGCTTTAAAAAATATATATTCAAAATTTTCACACATTTTCACGATTTTTCAAAATCTACAATCTACAAGATCTACAAGCTCATAGCGCGGTGCCGCGCTATGAGCTTGTAGATCTGCTATTTTTGAATAGCCAAAAGAAATCTAAAATGACAGAGATGAGTTCTCGGATTCAATGGGTTATAAGTGATTAAAGGACATTAAATCAATAAATGAATAGACCTACTTCAGCCTGAAAGTTGAGCATTAATAACAGTGTCTTGGGCTAATCTTAAGTTTAAAAAAGAAAAAAACCTAAACAGTTAGTTTAAGTATTTCATGATGGCCACTTAACATAATTGCTGCCAACACATTCCAGAAGGGCACATTAGAGCGCTGCACAATGCTCTTCTTGTTGCGGCGTGACATCTTAGCTCACCCCATTCCCTTCCGACCAGTGCACAGGACACAATAGACACATCATCCTAATAACCACTGGTGGACAGTAAGACCACCAAAGTACATTTACTTTGAGTACTGTACTTCAGTCATATTAAAGCAGCCTATCTACAAGCTCACAACGCCCGTTGTTGTGAGGCTTATATCTGTAAAAATGTATCTGTAAAATCTTAAGATTTTTTGGGGGGGAAGATCATGTCTAAATTGTCATACAGCAATACTTTGCTCATACTTTCACCAGGAGCAAAAGTAGCAGATCTACAAGCTCGAAACGCGGCGCGAAGCGGCGCGTTTCGAGCTTGTAGATATGCTACTTTTGATGCTTCTGTGTGATGCTGTAGTTAGTATGATCAAGTAGGGCATTCATTTACAAAACAAAAAACACAAAAAGAATATGGAGATAGGAGGTTTCTGCCCGACAACAACGATATACTTTGACTCAAGTACTGTTTGGTTTGAGTACATCGTACATTCCCTTCCAACCAGTGCACACAGGACACAATAGACACATAATCCTAACTTAGCAACAGGAAGCTTGCCCTCTGCGAACACGTAGGCGGCACGTTAGAAAAGACCAGTGGCTCTCTAACTCTTTTAAAATATATATTATTTCAAGGAAGGACCCTCATAACTCTAAGAAATGGAACCACCGTGAAACCCCCTCAAGGACCCCTGGGGGTCCCCGGACCCCACTTTTTAAGAACCACTGGAATAAAGCATTGGCAACCTCTCATGATAGCAACACTTTTAACAAAACTCCAACCAAACCACTCCAACACAAATTATGAAAATAAATGACATGACATAAGACAACATACTGTAAGTGTAAGTAACACATCAATCCCCCCACACATTCCCCACAACCAACAACAACTAAATAGCCCACAATAACACAACAACAACAAAACATAGACCTTCCCCAGGACATGTAGGGAAGTCTCTCCTAAAAGACCTGAAGCCGATTCTTCAAATGTCTTCTAAATCCCAACAGTTTTCTGAAAAACGTATGTTTCTATATCAGTGGTGTTCAATCTTTTTCATGTCAAGGACCACCAAAAGTATATGTATTTGGCCGCGGATCCCCATCTCAAAATATTTTGTTCCAGGGACCCACCAGAAGCAAAGATTTGAGTTACAAATGTTTGCTTTGAAAATACATATATTCAAGATTTGCACACATTTTCACGATTTTTCAAAAATAGCCAAAGTGTAAAATGATGCTTTTTAGCTCAAATCAAGAAATGAGACAGATGCTTCTCCAGGTCTTAAATGGGCTATGCCAGTAGTTCTCAAACAGTTTTATTTCAAAGACACCCATAATTGAGAGTGGGGTCCATTTGGTTCCATTTGCACACTCCCAGAGTTACAGACCTCTAAGGGTCCATTTTGGGACCCCTTCAAAAGAACCCTGAGGGGATCCCTGGACCCCACTTTGAGAACCACTGGAAAAGACACCACTACAACAAGAGAGGAAACAACTATTATCACCTGAGAAGTTGCAAAAAAACAGTGTGGAGAAACGGTATCCTGCAGTGCAGCTTAGAAATGGAGGGCGGAATGTCCCTTTTTTTTTTAACTTTATGGCTTACGAATTAGGTGTACTAGGTGCAAGGTCAAGCCAAGGCACTTGGCTTAGCTCGTCTGTCATGTCTTTTAATGTGCAAGTCTGCTACATCTGGATGGCTGTTTAGAAAATGTTTCACAAATGCAACGACAACAGGAGACATCAGAAAACTGTTCCTACCTCAACTGTTGTGTATATATAAGGTACTGCAGCTACAGATAAATGCTGATGGTGTGTATATAATATGCCATGCATATACATTGTACATACGCCGACCTATTTTATTGTCTTACAAGTACTGACTCTGTGTTTTCTCACTTTTTCCTTTTACTCCACTACAATTATTTGAAAACTTTAGTTACTAGTTATTTTGCAGATACAAATTATTACATTATAAAACATTCATTAACCACTTTAGCTGTATTTTATACCTAGGCTTTTTGAAAATAGCAGATCTACAAGCTCACAACGCGTCGCGACGCGTTGTGAGCTTGTAGATCTGCTATTTTCAAATATTTTAGAACCTTTACTTTTGGTACTTTTAAGTACATTTTGATACCAATACTTTTGTACTCCAACTCAAGTACATTTTGAATTCCCGACTTTTACTTGTAACAGAGTGCTTCTACATTGCAGAATTGATACTTTTACTTAAGTAAAACATTCGAGTACTTTTTCCACCACTGACTCCTATGTACATGTACAGTAGGCTACACAAGACGTAACAATGAAGAACAACCCTGAACCTTGAAACATAAAAATACAACATAGATAGAACATGCACGATGCGGGTCTAACGCTGCTATGGACTTCAAACCTGTCAACTGTCCCCCAAAATGAGATGATTGAAACCCACACAGCAATGTCTTATCTTAACCTCGGAGTGGGTGATTTTTTTTGTCAGTATCTCAAAGCAAGAGGCTGGATGGCCCATTGTGGGAGATTAAAATAGAACCAGCATGCTTTTTCCCAATAGTGATACAAAGCTGCTGCATCTGCACTAGATTAATTCTGCGTGAGAAATCCCATCAGAAGAGACAGGAACCAGTCCAATAAATGAGCAGTGGCTATACGCTTCAGAACAGGCTGAATAGAGGAAATCAAAAGGGGGAAAAAAAAGCTGAGATTAAAGGGAATAGTAAAAAAAAAAAAAAAAAAGAAGAAATGGCTGTGAGTGTGTGGCTATATGATCCGTCATGCCCGCCACAGGTCAGCTAAGCCAATCAAGAATGCAAAAAATCCTTGATCCTTGCCCAGAGCTAAGCTCCAAAGCCTCGGTTCCTCTCACCTGACTCATGCCAGGTGATCTACCCCCCCCCCCCCCCCCCGCCACCCCCATCTCCTCCTCAAATACTTGTCCAGGAGACACTACAGCATGCACTGACACCCAACTGCTTATCCGCATGTACATAGCTGCTGAACTGTTAACTATGATTTGCTATGCTTCCATTTTCATGGTGTTTCACACACACCAGTGGTTCTCAACCAGTGGTCTGGGGACCACCAGTGGTCCTTGAGGGGGTTCCAGGTGGTCCCCAGCTAAACTCTTGAGAGCGTAAAATGACATTTTTCATTTTACAAAAACAAGGATTTACAAACCTGCTTAATCAAGGATTTTTGCCCGCGTTTTTTTCTGGAGCGTCTAATAATCATAGGAACTAGATAATATCTTACTGTTTGCCAAATATTTGGGGGCCCGGCCCACCTTGCAACAACCTAGCAGGCCGGCCCACCAGTGGGAATCGTTGCCTCTTTGCTGCTGTCGGGCAGAAACCTCTGATCTCCAGATTTGAACTTTTTGTGTTTTTTTTCATAAATTAACGCCCTACTTGCTCATACATACTACAGCGTCACACAAAGGCATCAAAAGTAGCAGATCCGCAAGCTCGAAGCTTGTAACAGTTTTGGATATTTCAGAGGTTTCCACTTGACAAAGAGACGATTTGTAACTATATAAGACGGTGCCAGAGATGCCAACAAGTACCTACCTTACCTTCTGTCTCACAGAATGCAGATTTGTCACTGCAGGCCCCTGCATTGCTTAATCGTTCCTGTACTATCATGTTCAGCTGCTATCAATCTGCACTGTGGGCATTCACACAATCCCACGCTTGTTTCCTACACTCCATCACAATGCGCTCACTTTACTAATGTGAAAGAAAAAATATATATATATATATCTATCACAGTGGTTCTCAAATGTTTTAATTTCAAGGACCCCCGTAACTCTGACTGAGAGTGTACTAAAATACTAAATGGAACCAAATGAACCCATAAGGGTCCATATTTGGTTCATTTGTACACTCAGAGTTACAGACATTTGGTTCCATTTGTACACCCTCAGAGTTTACAGACCTGTAAAGGGTCCATTTGGAACCAGGAACCCAGAGGTTCCTTGAGCTGGGGGGGGGTTCATAATATGTGTCATATAGAGATGACACACAGTTCTATTATCAGTATTCTGCTCACATACTGTAGGGCTGACATCAAACTAGCCAAGTTCCAACACCAACATTTGTCCATGGGATCAATACAGGCCCCTCTATATCTGTATCTATCAATAGCTTATCATAAAAGGTTAAGGTTACTGACCACTGTGGTAGGTTAATAGTTGCTGTCTTATTGATGATTGGGGGGGGGGGCAACCCATGTCAGATGTTGGCCTACCAAAAAACAACAACAAATCATATTAGCAACACTCTCTAGCATATTATTGATTAGGTTGAGCACTAGATTGATCGTATCAAATCCTGGCCTAATGTATATCTGACCAGATGATCCAGGCAACATAGCAGGGCTGTGAACAAATCATCACACGTCATGCTATATGATCAGGCAGAGGGACTATTTCCCCCTCATACAACAGTAGCAGCCAGGCATACATGCTGGTCATTTCGCTTTGCATGGATGGGGGTCCACAGACTCCACACACTACAGCGACGAGTACGTACAACACGTTGATATGCAGAGACTAATGGTTGATCTGCTGGGTTCGATGCCACCACCTGTGAATCGTCCCCCCCCCCCCTCCAAAAAAAAGCAAGCCTCTCAGGAGGAGGACAATGCCTTCCTTGCCCTTGACTGTCTGTGCTGTGATAAAAAACAACGATTGACTGAACACATCATCACGCATACACACTTCATGACAGCCCCATTCACGCTCATCCAAATTCCAAAACCATTTCCCTGAATCCATGTTTTTTTTTTTTCTTACCAACCCACCACAATCCACGATTCCTTCCTCAGTAGTCATTCAAACATCATTAGCATTCGTTGTGGTGGGTGCACTGAACCACTGATCCTCCTAACACTGTAGAGATGACACAATGTAGCGGCTCTAGCTTCTCACATCACAGCACAGCGGTGTGGACACATGTTAAATGCTGGGCGCCTTGTATCGGATGCATGATGTTTAGGATACAGTGTATCCTAAACATCATGCATGATGTTTAGGATACACTGTATCCTGATCCTAAACATCACGCACAATAATAACATCACCTATGTATGTATAGCCTACAGTACGCAGCTTTAGCCTGGGATCAAGGCTATATCATAGATATGTATTTGATCGAGTCTGACTTTTACTTTCGTATCTATGATGATATGCAAATCGTGTCAGAATGGATCTAATGCATCTTGATCCAAGGCTATTAAACACAGCTTCAAAACGCACTGGCGACGTGTTTGATCATCCGACTCACCTTCTTCTCTCGTTTCTTCCCAAACCGCTGGATGCCTCCCTCTCTCTCTCTCACAAGCGTTTTTCTCCCTTTTGTTTAACTCGTGGAAGAAGAAGGTCCTTTAAGTCCACATCGCTCCGTGCTCCTATCCGCGGCGGTTAAAAGGTGCTCGCTCCCCGGGTAAACATATATACGTTCCCCCCGCCGGGCCTGGTGGTCCGTCCATGGAAGGGACGCCAAATGGAAGGGACGCCAACTTAAGAAGTTTGATACAAAGTTCCAGGGCTTTGCCTCGGTGCGCTGCTATGCAGTTGCTGCTGTAGGGATGAGATCATTGTCAGTCTCTCTCTCTCTCTCTCTCTCTCTCTCTCTCTCTCTCTCTCTCTCTCTCTCTCTGTGTGCACGGGAGTCTCGCGAGAAAGGATTGCAAACGTTACTGTGGTAACAGAGCTCACCTGTGGTGGTGTTGGGGTAGCAAGCAGCGTTGCCATGTCCGCTTATTATAAGCGACTTTGGCTTTATTTTTTTCTGTAAAGTTGGTGTTTCAAAAGTGTTGTTGCTTATGTGGGATTACTTCCAAATGTAATTAGTATGTATTTTTCCCTACTAACCCCCACTTGAAAATGTTTTGTGCCAGGCCAGATTTGGAATCTTAAATTATGAATGTGCTTATGTATCTCACAAGATCTGGCAACACTGGTAGCAAAGGGGAGGAGAAATACCCCAGCCAGGCACTCATTTATACCATTGTTATTGTTATTAGCTGGTTCAAATTACAGGCCTAGGCACATTCCTTAAATCATTTAAGTTAAATTAATTGAAAAAAAATCTAATTTTGTCTTATAAATGGTGAATGCCCTTACTTTAATATTTGTCAGAACTGATTGAAAGGCTAGCTCCTTGAGATGTAGTATATCTCTTTCAAGGGGAAAGAGGGGTCTCATAGAGTCTATGGCAAACACTCAAATACAAATCATAGTTGCATAGGCTACAGTACAAGTATACAAATACATTTATTTTATTTTATTTTATTTGTAACACATGTTACATTATGTTCATCAGAGAAACGTCAAGGATAAAAAACACGCAACATTGCAACAAAATACATACAGGCAGACAGAACAGCAATAGATAATACAATCAAGAGCTACACTACCTACAGCATAAACACATCGAATCACATTACTAATAGTATAAGTGACCCTACTATTCTGCAACATTTTCTAAAAGCCATGCTTTGACCCTCATCTCGAAAAGGAGATGGCTGCTGATGATTTCAGTTTTACTGCTCCTCCACATCTAAGTGAGCGTTTTACAACCCACCCACCACATCCCCATGCAACCATCAACCGTTGCACAACAAAATTGAAAAGCAATATGACGCCTTAACCACTTAAACCCCATATGTTGATGCTGGGGTTTAAGTGATGCTGGGGTAGCCTAGGTATAAAATAGGGCTAAAGTGGTTCATGTTTGTTTCATTATATCATAGTTTATCTGAAAAGTAACTAGTAACTAAAGTTTTCAAGTAAATGTAGTGGAGTAAAAGTACAATATTTGCCTCTGAGATGTAGTGGAGTAGAAGTCAAAGTATTGGAAATTGGAAATACTCAAGTAAAGTACAATTACCTCAAAATTGCACTTAAGTACCTACAGTACTTAAGTAAATGTACTTACTTTCCACCACTGGTAGTACATCTAAAGTGGAAATGCAGAGACAGACAGACAGACAGACAGACAGACAGACAGACAGACAGACAGACAATGAGAGAGAGAGAGAGAGAGATAGAGTAGATTCAGCCTACAAGTGGAAATGGAAGCCAGTGAGAGAGGGGTGAAGTAACTTTAACTGGACCCATGATAACTGCTATATTATCAGCACCCTGTGGACTGTGTCGTGATCAGTTGGTGTGGCTGGGATTGGGATGGGTTGGACAGACAGACCCTCTCATAATCCCAGCACTTTGACCAACAGTTTTGTTGTTTTTAAAATGTGCTTTATAAATACACGTGGATTGGACCGGATAATGTGGCATTGACAAAAGCACCCACTAAAACATCCAGTCCGGGGAACCATTCGATAAATAAACTAAACAAAAACAAAAAAATAATATTTTTGTTGATATATTGCAGGATGCTCAATGGTACATATATGGTCATTGTTGATGAAATAGCTGATAGTATAGGAAGTTATTTCAAATATCTTTTGCCATATAGCAATAATAATGACAGTTTAATAACAACAATCATTATTATTCATATATTTTGGTATGAGCAATGATTTAAAAAAACAAACAAAAGGGAATGCAGCCTTAGGTGACCTGAGGTGAGAATATTTGCACAGCAATGTGTGCTGGTGCCCTAACACAGTACTGTACAGTAGGCTACTGTACAGTGACAGTGTGTATAGCATGTATGGTATGCTATAGTATATCGTCTCTGTCGGGTGGAAACCTCATATGTCCAAAAACCGTTACTTTTCAGGATTCAAAAGTATCAAAAGGTAGTTTGGAGCTTGTAGATCTGCTACCTTTGATACTTTTGTGTGACTGTAGTATGATCAATCAGTGTCATCTGTGCATGGTATATTGGTATAGTGACAGTGATACAGTAGACTACAATTGCCTACATTGATTCAAGAATCAATAAGGTTTTATTTGTCACTAACTTACTGTTTGCAAGTACAAGCGGCAGCATGTTGTTGGGACTTGTTCCGATAAAGATTGTGCCACATCCTAGACTTAATAATATATTATTATATATAGAAATAATAATATGATAATACAATATATATGTACACAGTGAGAATAGCATCAAAACATGTTATGCTCCATTAACTAATTATAGCTGGGGACAGTGTTGCCAGATTCTGTGAGAGAAACAAGCAACCAGGTCTAGGAAAACCAGCCCAGAATAAGCCACATGAGCGCTTTAACATATACATCAGCTATTTGAAAATAGCCGATCTACAAGCTCACAACGCGTCGCCATGCGACGTGTTGTGAGCTTGTAGATCGGCTATTTTCAAATAAAATCTTGCGGGGGAAATTATAATAAGCAGATCTGGCAACCCTGGCTGGGGACCCCCCTGGAAGAACCTCAAGGACCTCAGGGGGGTCCCCAGTCCCCACTTTTGAGGACCACTGATATTGATTAACAGGGGAGATGATGGGAACCAAACACTTTTTATTACATTGTGTCAGTGGAGGATGCCGATTCACCACATTCATCTGTGGTGGGAAAGAAAAAAAAAAAACTCAGTAGCACCATCTGCTGGCCAGACACACACAGTTCTAGACATAAAAAAGGGACAAAGAAGTGTTTATATTGAATACACATCTGTATTCGGTTTTGTTTGTAAGTTGTGTAATAAAATAAAACGACATCTTGTTGAAGCATCCATGAGGTTTGAATATGTTTATTAAATACATGAATCCAGCAGTCTTGAGCACTTACAGGGCCTCGGGTGATAGTCTCATAGATTTTCAGAATAACACCTTCATTTAATAAGGCTCAAAAGAATGGATGACAGTATTTCACACAGCTTTGAGTTGACATTTATGCAGTGGTGGAAAGTAACCTAGTACATTTACCATACAATTCTGAGTTGGGTTTTTTGATGTTACTTGAGTCCGTCAATTTTACAATACTTTATACTTCTACTCCACTACACACTCAGTGGCAAATATTATACTTTTTACTCCACTACAATTCTTTGAAAACTTAGAAGTTCATTTGTAGATTTAGATTATTACTACAAGCCCTATTTTATACTTTGTCTATTCGAAAATAGCCGATCTACAAGCTCACAACGAATTGCATTGCATTTTACGTTGGTACGTGAAGCATATTTTGATGCCAATACTTTTGTATACTGCACTTTTGAACATAGAATTTTTACTTGTAACAGATTATTTCCACATGTGGTATTGCTACGTTTAAGTAAGCAGTGGTACTTTTACTTTACTGGAGTGTTTCCAATTTTCAGTACTTTTACTTCTACTCCACTACATCTCAGTGGCAAATATTATGCTTTTACTCCACTACAATTATTTTAGAACTTTAGTTACTAGTTACTTTGTAGATTGTGATTATTACAAAACGTATATTGACCACTTCAGCCCTATCTGCATTTCGGCCATTTGAAAATAGCAGATCTACACGCTCACAATCACGACGCATTGTGAGTGTGTAGATCTGCTATTTTCAAAAGATCCTTATACATTTTATGCATTTGAAAACTTGCATTATGAGTACTTTTACCTTTGTACTTTAAGTTTATTTTGATACCAATACTTTGGTACTTTTACTCAACAAAATCTTACTTGTAGGCTAATAGAGCGTTTCCACATTGCAGTATCGATACTTTTACATGTAGTACTTTTCCCACCACTGTACGTAAGTACTTAATCCACCACTGCCATTTTAGTGAAGAAGACATTTACACAGGTGTGGTGGGTGTGGTGGGGGGCTTTTCTGACTTGGTTAATTTCAACAGTCTTAGGATGTCGGGCTCGATGTCTATCGTGGGGAACTTTTTACTGTATCTCTTGAAGGGCTCCCCCTCGGGCCCGATGAGGAACTTCTCAAAGTTCCAGGAGACGTCGGACCTGAGGATGGGACTCCACACCAGGAACTTGGGGTCCTGCATGAGAGAGGTGGGGTCGTCGTCGGGGAAGGGCAGCTTGTCTTTGAGGTAGGCGAACACGGGATGGGTGTTGGTCCCGTTGACCTCGCACTTCTCGAAGACGGTGAAGCCGGGCTGGTAGCCTCCGCCCGGGCGCACATGCTTCAGGCAGCTCAGGATCTCTCCGTTGCTGCAGTTCTCCTGGAAAAACACACGTGACATCTTTCAGGATATTGTTGGTGTTTTATGGTAAAAAACAAATAAAACAATTATTATTGTTGCAGTGGTGGAATAAGTTAACTCTAAAAGTTGCAATACCACAAAGTAGAAATATTTCTTAATATCCTATATATTACCATTGGCCAATGGGAGGACCGGTCAGCCATAACCATATAAGGAGTTCCCAATGCAGCTACGCCCGAATATGGATTGTACTCCTCATGCACTATTTCAAAATCATATTGTTGGAATGTAACTAGTAATGCATTAACGTGTTCTTCACTTTAACGTTGCAGCTGGTAAAGCTGGGGCTGCTTTTAATTACTTAATGTGCTGCTGGGTAGCTTAACCTTAACCTATAATAATACATCATTTATCAGTCATAGTGTGTTTCGTATTAAATCTGTAGTAACCAGTAACTAAAGCTGTCAAATATTTGAGTGAAAAGTACAATATTTGCCTCTGAGTGGAGTAGAAGTTTAAGTATATATAAAAAAAAGAATAGCCCTATCTTCATATCATTTGGTCCCCACAAATGCTCATAATAAGAAGGCCCAATTTCTGTCTAGTCACTCTGCATCTGATTGGTGGGCTATGGACAGTTGAGAAACCTGCCTACCAATGACATCATCAATTGGGACTCCTCCATGCTATTACAAACTACAGCCTTTCTCTCCTACAAAGTTAACATGCTGAAATAGAAGCCATTGTTCTAGCATTCATCAAAAATAAAATGAAGTTTGAAATGACCAAAAGCTTGACACAAACGGTTGTTTGCGAACCTGTCAGTCGTCTCTGTCGGGAGGAAACCTCATATGTCCAAAACTGTTACTTTTCAGGATTCAAATTCAAAAGAAGCAAAAAGTAGCAGATCTACAAGTATGACGCCGTAGCATGAGTAGGGGCGTTCGTTTTTAAATTATGGAGATAAGCAGTGGTGGGAAAAGTACTCAAATGTTTTACAATTTTTTAAAAGGTAGCAATACGCCAATGTAGAATTACCTGGTTACAAGTAAAAGTCCGGAATTAAACATTTACTTGAGTAAAAGTACAAAAGTATTGGTATCAAAATGTACTTAAAGTACCAAAAGTAAAAGTGCTCGTTATGCAGAATGTCCCATTTCACATGTTCAAAATGTATAAAAAATAATTAGAAAATAGCAGATCTACAAGCTCACAATGCGGCGCATCGCAACGCATTGTGAGCTTGTAGATCGGCTATTTCCAAATGGCCGAAATGTATATAGAACTGGAGTGGTTAATGTATGTTTTGTGACAATAATCTAAATCTACTGTACAAAGTAACTAGCAACTAAAGTTTTCAAATAATTGTAGCGGAGTAAAAGTATAATATTTGTGTCTGCGATGTTAGTGAAGTAGAAGTAGAAGTACTGAAAAATTGGAAAATACTCAAGTAAAGTAAAAAAAAAAGAAATACCTCAAATTCTTGCTTAAAGGAGCATTTCAACCCTGGAAGAACTTACAGTCACTCAATGTTAACAATATTTGTAGTAGATAACAGTAGCAAAATTTGAAATTTGCACCCTATGGCCAGAAAAATATAGAAGTCTGTGTGTTTGACTGAGGTTTGACTGGACTGCTGCATTACTACAATGACCATAATGCTTTGGGGCTCTGCCGCTGACTGATCAGACTGCTGCTGATTGAACTACACCTGTAGTCAGTCACCTGCAGTCATGTAGTCAGGAAATAAGGTGAGATAAAGAGACTATGAGTCAAATGACTCATAGTCTCTGAGGATATGGATACAAATCTAAAAATACAGATAAAACACAAAAAACACACCAGGATCATGTTTATGGGTCCTAGACTTCATAAAAATAGGGGTTTGATGCAAAATAGGCGAAATGTCCCTTTAAGTACAGTTACTTGAGTAAATGTATTATTTAGTTACTTTACAGCACTGGTTATCATCATCACTGACCTGGTAACCAAACTGATTACAGGGGAAGCCCAGGACCACGAAGCGGTGGGGGAACTTGCTCTGCAGCTGGTTGAGCTCAGTGAAGTCCCGGGTGGTGGTCCCTCAGAGGGACGCCACGTTCTCGATCAGCACCACCCGTCCTCTCAGCACGTTGAAGTCCATCTTGTCGCCCTCCACCGTGGTGGCCTATTTGCAGGCGGTGGTGGAGAAAAAAAAAAGTACTCGCCATGTTTTTACTTAAGTAAAAGTATCATTACTGCAACGTAGAAGCACTCCGTTACAAGTGGAAATCCGGAATTCAAAATGTACTTGAGTAAAAGAATAAAAGTATTGGTATCAAAATGTACTTAAAGTACCAAAAGTAAAAGTACTAAAATGTTTGAAAATAGCAGCTCTACAAGCTCACAACGCGTCGCGATGCGACGCGTTGTGAGCTTGTAGATCTGCTATTTTCACATAGCCTAGGTATAAAATAGAGCTAAAGTGGTTAATGTATGTTTTATAACGTAGTCATTTATATCTGCAAAGTAACTTGTAACTACAGTTTTCAAATAATTGTAGTGGAGTAAAAGTGCAATATTTGCTTCTGAGACGTAGTGGAGTAGAAGTCAAAGTACTGAGTATTGGAAATACTCCAGTAAAGTCAAAATATCTCAAAATTGTACTTAAGTACAGTAGGGGAGAGTGAGGTAATGTGAGACACCGGGTAAAGTGAGACACCCCCCTTATCACCTGACCACAACACCTGTGCGGTCATATGACCATTAGATTTTGAAGCCCCTCCCATTTCCCACTTACCATGGAGGAGAGGACCTCATTGTGCTGTAGTAAGCATGTTTTTTTCACTAAAATATGTTTTTTGCATGTAAAAGTAATTTTTTGGGCTTTCAACATAATCAGCTGTTGTGTCAAAGAAAATTGATTCAGGTAGAAAAACTTATGTCATGCATGTTGATGAACTACAAACCTATACATCCATGTGATTAATGCTAATTGAAGATCAGCCAGAATTGCTAAAAGTGGTCCTTTTCACCAAAATGTGGCTGTGGGGTAAAGTGAGACAAATGGCTTGGGGTACAGTGGGAAACTGTCTCAAAGTTAAGTTTAGTACTTAAACATAGTTTAATCTAATATTGGTTTTATAATCCAATTGGTTTGATAATCTAATATTGGTTTGATTGGTTAAAACTGGTTTGTCTCGGTTGGGGTAAAGTGAGACACCTTCCAATTTTGTAGAGCAAAATGTGCTTAATGACCAATTGCCATGATTATGTTACTAGTCTGACATTAGTTCTGGAATGTGTGGTTGTCAAGCTAGCTGTCGGTATTCTAACTGTTAGAACATGTGTTTTCATGGTAGTTTTAAACTGAAAAAAGTAAGTGGATCAGTTTACCCCATTGATTTTTCTGGTTTGTCTCGGTTTACCCCAGACCTGGGGTAAAGTGAGACCAAAAAACTTTTTTTAAAACAATCATATTTTCACTGCCTTTTGTCTTGAATACATTCTGATAATTTCCATTGTTAGGAAACATCCCAAATGTATGGGAAATGTGTACATTTTACTGATATATCATTTTAGCTCACCTAGAGGGGAGAAAATGTAAAAATTGTCTCACATTACCCCACTCTCCCCTACTTGAGTACATGTACTTAGTTACTTTACGCCACTGGCCTGCAGGCATATGGGTCGTCACCGTCATGACATTTTTAGTTGATGATTAATTGTCGTATAAACATTTCTTCTGTTTGTCTTTTAGGATTTGCAAACGCACAGGGACGATATGACAGCTTAAAGCAGCACTATGTAACTTTTTTTTTTTTATGAATAAAATGTAATTTTGTCCAATCTGTAAATGGTATTTTAACCCATTAAGACCGGGAACGCATCTGTGTAACAACTTATACCATTATTTTATACTTTGGCTATTAAAATTTTTTATTTTATTTTTGAAAAATCTTGAAAATTTGTGCACATTTTTGAATATATTCATTTTTAAAGTGAACATTTGTAACTCAAATCTTTGGTTCTGGGGGCTCCCTGGAACAACATATTTTGAGATGGGGATCCGCGGCCAAATACATGTAATTTTGGGGGTCCTTGATATGAAAAGGTTTGAGCACCACTGATATAGAAACATACGTTTTTCAGAAAACTGCCAGGATTTAGAAGACATTTGTAGAATCGGCCTCAGGTCTTAATGGGTTAATAAATACAATATATAACTTGTACAATTGGGGTGGCTGCATTTTGTCTCCCTGCTCTTCTATTCACCCGTTTCCTAGGCTGTGTGTTTTCCACTTCCTGTCGATTTGATCCAATGAAATCCAATGAAACTGGTCAGATGACTAATGATATCCAATGAAATCGACAGGAAGTGGAAACACACACAGCCTAGGAAACAGGTGAATTGAGACATTTAGATCGTGTCAAAGGTCATGTCTCACCTAGACACAGGATCTGACACGAATTTTGACCTGATGGTCAAAATGTAATGTATCCCCTGAGCAAGCAGGCCGGATCTATTAGCTCAATGGTGAAAAATGTCGGCACTTTGCGCAGGAAACAGGGTTCAAAGCCGGGGTAGAAGAGGAAAGTTACATGGTGCAGCTTCAAACATACAGATGTGACGGACAATGACTGGTACCGATAATCTAAATGAACAATGTACATTGTTCATCATTTCATACTTTCAATCATTTTCAAAAAGTAACGGAAATAGCAGATCTACAAGCTTGTGAAACAGATGAATGACATTGTACAGACGAATGGAAGCGATTCTAACGATTATGCAAAAATAATTGTGATTATCTCAAATAATTACGATTGTAGTGGTAGTACTGTAGCTCAGAGCCTCTGCCTGATGATGACCAAAACCCTAATATCTCCCCCGGCAAAGGGAGAATTCCCCTTTAGGCTAGTGGATAAGATGTTGGCTTTCCACGAGAGAGACCCGAGTTCGATTCTCGGACGTTACACGATCAGTCGATTACGTTAAAGGACAACTTTGTTTTTTTAGAACCAAGGTTTATGTTTTAGATTGTAATTAAAGTAAATGAAAGATGAGTGTTAAAATTTAAAAACTTACTGCTTTCTATAGTTTTAGCAATTTTCGCAATCTTTTTTACAGTGGGCGGGGGCATTCTGTCCGGTGGCTAAATACGTCTTTTTTTACACAATAACCTGGCGTTTTCTTTATTATTATTTACAGTAGCTCTTCTAACCCCCAATAACTCACATCTGGCCATCAAAGACCACAGGACCTTTTTTTATTGTGTAAAAAAGGCATATTTAGCCACCGGACAGAATGCCCCCGCCCACTGTAAAAAAAGATCATGAAAATTGCTAAAACTATAGAAAGCAATGAATGGAAAAAAATAACATTCAGCTTTTATTTACTTTAATTACAAGCTAAAATATAAACCTTGGTTGTAAAAAAAACAAAGTTGTCCTTTAAAGACAAAGAAAACTTTGTCCATTAAATTGAACATAAAATGGAAATTTTGCCTTTTGGCACACAAACAATAAAATAAAAAACACAACTAATACATAGAATACACAAATGCAAATGAAATAAGAATTGTGACAGGCGTCCTACCTGCAGATCGTAGAATGTCTTAGCGATGTATGCCATCTTGTCCCCTGTGCTGCGACACACACTGATGGCAGACAGGATCCCAGTGTGTGACTGTACCCAAAACCACCCTGACGATCACCTGACTGAGAGAGAGAGAGAGAGAAAGAGAGAGGCCTCGCTTCCACGGGTGTCAAATGGCCCCGTCTGCGGGCAATCAATATGTACCTGACACCCGACACTCTCACACGGCGTAGGTAGATTCCGATTAAATCAAGTGGGTTGATTGTCTATATATATATATCGCACGATTTGGCTCTTTATCAAGTGAGATCGGATTATCCCGACAAAGCTGCAGTTGTGAACTTCACATGTAGAGTTGTGTGACATTTTCTTGGGGTCCAAAATCTCCAAATACTATGTAAATGAACATACTGAAGCGTTTTTTTTAATGAGTATGTGTGCCGAGTGCACATGATTGTTACAGGTGGAAAGTTAGAAAAGGGTTACGTGTGAGATGTTATGATATTCAATCTTCATGGCAATTCTGCGACCTATATTGGCTTCTGGGTCATAAAACATTTAACAAGTCATTACCTTCCTTGTTCAGCATGTGATGAAAAATGAATGACTCTCGCACAGTGTCTATTAATCCCTCAATGGGCCAAACCCCCCCCTCAGTCCCATCCTGGAAAACCACCATGACTCTGCAATTCTCACATCTCCAATCAATCTGCTTTTGACACTCAAAATGAAAGTTTCTCCACAAAGTTTATTTATTTTCCTTCAAAAATATCAAATTTTAAATAAAATATAAAATGCCATTTCAGTGACACTTTATTTCAATGTCAATTGAACTTAAAACATTTGTTGCACTTGCACTGCAGTCACCCTTGACACGACTACTTCACCCATTTTCAACCCACCTTCGTACAACTGATCCTCACTCGTGCTCATTATTAGACGGAATTATTTCTGTCTACTCGGTCAGAAAACACGCCTACCAGTGACATCATCGGTAGGCAGGTTTGGTCATTTAAAAAAAGATGTCAAACTTTATTTAACTTTTTTTTTTAAATTATGCACGAGCAATGGCTTCTATTTCATTCTATGTCAACTTTGCCAGGGAGAGAAAGGCTGTAGTTTCTACGTATTAGTTTGGAATTCCGATCGATGATGTCATTGGTAGGCAGGTTTCTGAACTGTCCACAGATCCCCAGTGAGACAGACACAGAGTGCGTAGACGGAAATGGTGCCATTTTATAATGAGCAAACCTTAAATTGCAAATACAAAATGATTAAAACTCAACACACGATACACAATAAACCAACTGACATAAAGACAAAAAGGAAGAAGAGTGACATTAAAGTGCGCCTTAATGAAGTTGAGTACTTTGATCAAGAGTTGTCCATTTCATCCCGTATACAGCATATACAGCGTCTTATGAGAACCGTTTCCCTTGAAGATCTTTAGCCTTTCCTTCTCCAAGGCCAAGAACTCGGCCACCGAAACAGCTAGAAAATCTGTCGTCTGGCATAGGAAAGGCACATTTTGGATTGACCGATTACATGAGGATACGTTTGAAAATGGGTGAAGTACTTGTTATTTACATAGACTACTGTGGGCAGCTGGCACACTGCTCAAGTGCTCCACCAACAGTTGGCAAAGACCAGTACATTCTTTGTCTAAACTGTGAACTAGTTTCCGCATGGTAGACAATAAACATGATTAGAATTTAAGGTCATCTTGTTCGAGAATGACAGTCTATTCCTCATGTAAATAAGTGCGCCGAGGTAAATTAATCCCTCCTCACCTGGTGTGGGTTTCAAGGTGTAAATAATTTATCTTTGTCCTCCGGCTTCCTTGACGTTGACCCTAACCACACCTTTATGTCACCTTAAATAGTACTTAGAAAGAGTCAATCTATACAAACACACAGTTTACCAGCAAATGCGTTGAATTGTACAGAACGGAGATGGTAAAGCTTGACATATTCACAGTTATAGTTAAAGTTATAGAAATATATGTGCAAAGACATTTCTCAGAAGAAAGACTATCACAGCATCATAGGGGGAGTGAATCAATGATAAAGAAATATTTTCATAAACCATATAAATATACAAAATATGGGCTTAAGTGCGGTTCGGGGTGGTTTTGCAGTCCCTCTGCTGGTACAGTTAGGTACTACAACCTGCTTTTCAGTCCATCCATCCATAGGTGTACTGTACAACAAGTGAAAGTACAATGTAAGTTAAAGAAACACCATGACACCCCATGTCAGGTTATAACGTATACATAATAAAATAAGGGGCACCATCGATGGTTTCGCTAAACATCCTCCCATTTAGAATTAAATGCCCCACATACTCAGTGGCTCCCAACCTTTTCCCCCCCTCCCCCCTTCTTAATATTCAACAAAGGCTGAGACTCCCCACATGCACACATGTACATGCACATGCAGCTTTCAGACATTTTAACCACTTAAGCCTTACTGTATATACTGTACGTCTCGTTCGACAAGTTGCCAAAATAGCTGATCTACAAGCTCGTAGATCTGCTATTTTTTTAAGTAAAAAAAAAAAGGAAAACATTTAGGCTATTTTGGAGTGATACTATATTGGGAAAGTGGTTAAAGGAGTAGGTTCACCCGAAAAATGACTTATTTTATATCTTTTTGTCCTGAGCCAACCATTTTGATGACCGGGTCATCGGTCGATAGGAGTCTCCGTTCATCAAATTATTGGCTCAGGAATGCAATAAAAAACAAAATAATCTCCCATGAATTCAAGGCTTCAGGGGTGTGTGTAATTGATAGAAAATAAGTCAATTTTTTGGGGTGAACTACTCCTTTAAATGTTTGACTTTTCTTCACAGTGATGTTGTGGGAGTTAGCCATGTTAAAGTTAAAATGTTGGGACTACCTCCAATCAGACAAGGCCTCACACCTGTGATCTTTGGCAACCCCCCCTTCCCCTCCCGCCCCAAGGTTGGGAACCACTGCCCTGCATGAAGACACAGTGGTGAGAAGTAGCTATTGGCACTATGAGAGTTTTTTTTGTGGGCTAACATGAGCAGGTCTTGTTGGCATCGACAGGCTCTTGAATGTCCTGGGTTTCCTCCAGAGAAACGCGGTCTAGATACTTATCTAACGATCCCAGCAGGTTGGTGGCCTCTCTGTTGTGAGCCTGCAGCACCAGTTCTGTCAGACGAGTGAATGACTGCGTGGAAGAAGGAGGAAATACGTTTTTATTAAGTACAGTAGCACTACTACGTCATCATGCGGGAATTTCCACAAACATGCACACACACACACACACACACGTACTGTATGACTGCACTTGTTTTCTTAGCGATTATTCTGTCAATAATTACGTATTCCATTCATCGAATAACTGAGAAACATGTTTTTTTTTATATCAATGAATCGCTTCACCTTAAGTGTTTTTGTCACATTCCTTAGCCAATAATTTGATGACTGCCGGAAAGATGCCAATGTATCTGGTAGGAGACTCAAAGAGTCTCTTTTGAGTCTCCTACCGGAGAGACCACCGATCATCAAATTATTTGCTTAGGATCTCTATCCTGATTGGATAAAATTGGTATCCCGACCTGAAAATGGATTTTCTGTTTAATAAAGAGCTGGAGAGACATGGAGACTCCTGTTACTGAACAAACACTCTATAACAAAGACTACTATCCTAATAAAGAGCTGGAGAGACATGGAGACTCCTGTTACTGAACAAACACTCTATAACAAAGACTACTATCCGAATATAGAGCTATTTAATACTTATTTCAACCAAAGAAAATCACTTACCCTACCTTTAATTAGTGCTATATTAACTGTCACAGCTCTAGGCTCACACTACTTCGTTGTGAGCTTGAATATCTGCTATTTTGAGATATTTGAAAATCTGTGCCATTTTGTGATATTTGAGACAATATAACTTATAAGTTTAACACTCAACATTTTGCTCTGCAATAACTAAACCAACATAATACTCTGCTGATGTGCTGATATTTCAAGTGGCCTACCTCACTGATGTTAACGTTGTTAGAGGCACTGGTCTCAAAGAAATCCAGTCCATAGGACTGTGCCAGCTACAACAATAAAGGTCATATGGAAGAAAAAATGTGTTAGAAATTCAGCACATGATATTTCATAATGCAACATTCGCTGCTATCTGAATGAGCGATAACTAGGGCTGTCATGATCATGAAGCTTTAGTTGACGATGAATTGTCGTAGAAATAAATGATTTGATTGTGTTATAATAATAATAATAATAATAATAATAATAATGTACTATCGTTGCTGTTGGGTGGAAACCTCATACGTCCAAAACAGTTACTTTTCAGGATTCAAATTCAAAAGTAGCAAAAGTAAGAGATCGACAAGCTCGAATCGCGCCGCGTTTCGAGCTTGTAGATCTGCTACTTTTGATGCTTTTGTGTGATACTGTAGTAGTTCAGTTCAGTTCAGTAGTATGATCAAGTAGGGCGTTAATTTATGAAGAAAAAAAACACAAAAAAAATCGAATATGGAGATAAGAGGTTTCTGCCCGACAGCGACGATATTTAATTATTTCATACCTTCAAAAACAAATGTAACTAGTGAAAATAGCTGATCTAGAAGCTCCTAGATCTGCTAATTCCACCATATTTGAAAATGATTGGGAAAAAGTCTGAATATTTTCAACAGATGAATACAGGTGAATCCTCAGGTCTGGTGACGCAAACCTCCTGGACTTTCCCCAAAAAACAAACACACGCACTTGGGGTGTCAGTTGCAGCCCTCACCCTTTGGAACCCACTCCCACATCACATCAAAGCCGCCCCCACTCTTGCCGTGTTCAAAGCCTCCCTCAAAACCCACCTTTTCAGACTTGCTTTCCCTGCCTAACCCAAACCAAATATCCCTTTCTTCCTCTTAGTCTTAGCTTATTGTTTATAGCCTTTTAAAGTTTTTTTTTTTTTGCTCCTAATAAAATTGTTTTTAGGCTGTTTTGTAAAGAAACTTTGGTTACTAAGAAAAGAGCTATTTAAGTCTGATGTATTATTATTATTATTATTATTATGAATGGAAATGACTGCGATCGGGCAATTACGTAAGAATTGCGACGAGGCCACGATAGCGATGACACAGAGATAATTGTGTTGCAGCCTGGATTGGAATGATGTTGTGTACCTTTTTTCCTTGTTCCTTGGTGACCTGCCTCCTCGGGTCCTCGTCAGACTTGTTTCCAACCAGAATCCTCTGCATCTCGCCAGGCCCGTACTGCAAATAGCACCAACAGGACACAGTCAGGAGCTTGTCACAGACTCACACACCCGGCAACTGGCTGCTTCACTGGCTTTATTAGAAGTTCACTAGAGGTGCAGAAGCCAATATAACTAATCGATTATAACAAAAAATAATAAAAGATATAATCGATTAATAATTTCCTATAGGCAGGCAATGTCATTATAGGCTGAATTTTCAAAGAAATCTATATTCATTCAAATTGTAGGTGTTGAGGGCCGCATAGTGGCCCGAACCTCTAGTTTCAAAAAGTTTCAAAACAGTGAAAATAGCAGATCTGTAATTCTGCCATTTTCATTATTTTTGCATGACACCGTTGTTTGAAGTGTAAAATAACACTCGATAGATAGATTTTTTATTTTTTAAAACATATTGATTAATCAATAGATATCGATAGGATAATCGCTAGGGAAATGATGGATAGTTGCAGCCCTGAAGTTGACTAAGGGGACATAGATGGATGTGTCGGAACAACAAGGGAACGTGGGGGAAAGGAGAGCAACAGGACAAAGGGAAGGAGTGAGTGAAAGAAAGGAGAGTGTTTATTCATTCATTCAGCTCACCTCGTCCACATCACTGGCCCACTTCACTATGTGCTGAAAGGAAGGCTCGTTGGTGATGTCGTACACCAGGACGATGCCCTGGTTAGGATGAAAGAGAAGGGGAAGGAGGAGTATAGAGGGTACAGGGTCAGAGAATCAACTTAAAACATATATGAATAGGTATCGTGATAGTATTAAAGGAGTAGTTCACCCAAAAATGACTTATTTTCTATCAATTGCACACCCCATGAAGCCTTGAATTCATGCAGATTTCTTAGTTTTTGTCGCATTCCTAAGCCAATAATTCGATGACCGGGTACAAAATAATGCCTTCTAAATCAGTGGTTCTCAAACTTATTCGTGCCAAGGACCCTCAAAAAGATATGTATTTGGCCGCGGACCCCCATTTGAAAATGTTTAGTGCCAGGGACCCCTAGAAGAGAAGATTTGTTGTTGTTAAAAAAGAAAAAAAAATATTCAAAGATTTTAGATTTTTCGAAAACTTTCAAAAATAGCAGATGTACAAGCTTGCAGCGCGGCACAAAGTGACGCGCTGTGAGCTTGTATATCTAAGAGTTGCTATATATATATATATATATATATATATATATATATATATATATATATATATATATATATAAAATGACACAGATGCTTTACCGGTTTTAACGGGTTAAAACCTATAGTATATAAAAAGGCATCTTGATCGTATTAATTGTCAGCGTGGAATACTCACCTGGGCCCGTCTATAGTACTGTTTGGTAATGGTCTGGTACCGTTCCTGTCCAGCCGTGTCCCTGCAATGACGACCAAACGCCAACACCAAACAAACTCAACATTTGCATCGACACACAACAAAAACAAAATAGCATCATATCACAGTCTAACTAATGAGCCATTTCACTCACCAAATCTGTACTCGTACCTTGACGCCATCTATTTCTAGTGTTTTCATTTTGAAATCGACACCTGAGAAAGAGAAGTAAAACATGTTGTTTATCATTTGGGGGGGGGGGGGCAGCAGAATCACAATCATAAACCCATTAAGACCTGGAACACATCTGTGTCATTTTTTTAATTTCAGTTAAAACGCCTAATTTTACACTTTAAGCTATTTTTGAAAAATCTTTAACATTTTGTGCAAATCTTTGAATATACGCTTTTTGAAACAACTTTTTTAACTCAAATCTTTGCTTCTGGGGGTCCCTGGAACAAAAAAAATGTCATGTCAAGGACCCCCAAAAGTATTTAAAATAAAATACCAGATCTACAAGCTCATAGCGCCGCGCTATGTTCTTGTAGATCTGCTATTTTTTTTGTAAATTGTGAAAATTTGTGCAAATCTTTTAATACATATATTTTTTTAAGCGTTAGATGAAAAATGTTTTAAGGTCTTAATGGGTTAAAGGTTTGAGAACCACTCCTATATGTGATATGTCAGGGAAAAGAAAAAGAATGTGTAAAACATGTCTATTATTATTATTATCATTATTCTTATATCAGATCCAAGTCATTAGCTTATCTCAAAGACAGGAAAAGAGACATTAGGGAAGTGGAACACTACTAAAGGTTCCATTTAGCAGTCTCTACACATTTGATTGGGAGAAGGAAAAAATAACAAAGTCGTAAATCGTCCTTCCCGTCAGTGATGGAAGAAGTACTCACATGTTTTACTTAGTAAAAGTATCAATACTGCAATGGAGAAATACTCTGTTACAAGTAGAAGTCCTGTATTCAAAATGTACTTGAGTAAAAAGTACAAAGTATCGGCATCAAAATGTACCAAAAGTAAAAGTATTCTTTATGCAGCATGTCCCATTTCACAAGTTCAACATTTATAAAAAATATTTTGAAAACGCATTGTGAGCTTGTAGATCTACTGTTTTCAAATATGCATATTGCATACGGCTGAAGTGGTTAGTGTGTTTTATAATATTAATCAAAATCTAAAAAATAACAAGTAACTAAAGTTTTCAGATAATTGTAGTGGAATAAATGTACAATAATTTCCTCTGAGATGTAATGGGGCATAAGTAAAAGTAGTGTAAATACTGAAGAAAGTAAAAACACCTCTAAATAAGTACAGTACTTGAGTACATGTACTTAGTTACTTACTATAGTACTATACACTATACAGTTAGTTACTATACACCACTGCTTCCCATACAACCTGTACATGTGTGCAGACCTGATATAATGATTGATGCCCTGGATGTTCAGCACATCTGATCTGATCAGTAAATTAAACATGTTAAGCATTACTCTTATTCAATAACACTTCAAACGGGTTTCCATGTGTTTATGTAATGGGGATTTATGAGAGCCTTAAGCCAAACTTCAAATAACAGAGCTGCCAATAATTGTTTTTGCTCAAGCAGTTAGTTTGCACAATCCCAGCTAATGCTGTGGGAGCCCACAGACCAGGGAACTATAAGATTAGTCACAAGTATTCGCCCTGATACATGACTGTCATATCATGACAGTCATGGATGAACTTCAACCTGGTGTCTGCCATTTCTCCATTTACGGCTCGTACATCTACATACATGTTCAGATTTCAAACATAAAGTGCTTACCCCATGGCCACGGATGTTACAATTCTGTACGGGCCCTCAAACGTACCCGTATCTTCCGTATTGTTCAATAAAAAGGATTTTAATCCGATCGGTGGCCATTTTTTTTTCGTATTTTTGCCTTATGTTTTCCATAACTCGACCCTATCGGTTGGGAGGTGTAGCACACTCTGATGCATTATAACAGTATGAGAAAACGGCCACTGATTGGATTAAAATGCTTTTTATTGAACAATATAGAAGATACAGGTACTTCTGAGGGTCCGCACATGATTGTAACATCCATGGTCATGAGGTAAGCACTTTATATTTGAAATCGGAACGTTTATGTAGACGTACGGGCCAAAAGGGGAGAAAGTGCAAACACTATGTTGAAGTTCATCCATGACGACCGTCTTGGACCCATGGCAATTGAAACAGCAGCTTTTCTCAATAGCAAGTCGTTTATTGAGGACATACTTTTAATTTTAATCAACCACTGCAGTCAGTCTTAGTCTAGAGACACAAACCTCCATAGCAAGTTTTTGTAACAAACATTCATTGGCTGCTTTACTTACCGATGGTAGAAATATGCGAAGGATGAAAATCATTGTCCGAAAACCTGCTCAACAAACAGGTTTTTCCAACTCCAGAATCTCCCAGGATCAGCAGCCTGAGCAACACGTCGTACTGCTTTGAAGAAACCATTATAATAATAACCATGTGTGTGTATTTATGTATTTAGATGCGGGTTCAATAACTTAAAGGCAAGTGTTTTCTTTTGATGCTGCTCTCTCACACTATCAAGCCTGGTGGAGAGAGAGAGGTGTTCAGTGTTGCCAGGTTTTGACAGAGAAACAAGCAACCGGGTCCATGAAAAACATTCCAAAAGAAGCGAGCCCTTCGCCCTTTAAACATAATGTACGTCGTCGTCGACTATTTGAAAATAGCCGATCTACAAGCTCACAACGCGTTGCCATGCGTCGCGTTGTGTTGCGTCTTGTAGATCTGCTATTTTCAAAACAAAATATTGGAAGAATTAAAAAAAATGTTATAGGAATATCAATATCTTTGAAACATCTTAACAACACACATCTTGTATGGGGGTCCTCCCTGTGCCCTGGCATAAAATGTTTTCGGATGGGGATCCAGCCCGCAGACAAATACATATTAAATTGGGGGTCCTTGTCTTGTTTGAGAAAACCCAAATAATCAACTACACTTTAGAAACAAGCCCAAATAATCAACAACACTTTAGAAACAAGCCCAAATAATCAACAACACTTTAGAAACAAGCCCATATAAGCAACTACTCTTTCGAAACAAGCCCAAAAAAACTGCAACCCGCAACTATCAATATTTACAAGCAACTTCACAGAAAAACAAGCCCTAAGTCGCTTATAATAAGCGGACATGGCAGCCCTGGAGGTGGTCTATTAGTTCTACTTCGAATGTTCTCTACTCCCCATCACTGTGAAGTGAAGTGGGCGGGGCGGCTCCAGACAGTGGGAGGGGTCAGGTGCGACCTGTTGCGGTTGTATCTAGAGCAGGGGTCTTCAACAGAGGGTCCGTGAGTGACCCCTAGGGGGTCCTCAGAGTTACTACAGGGGGGTTCACCAAATCTTTGTGTGATCTTTTTTTTAACACGTGAACCCCAGCATCCCTATTCTTAAGAGAACTTTAGCCAAAAATAGCCGATCTACAAGCTCACAACGCCGACGTTAAAACAATTTTGCTTATTTATTTAGGGCCCTGGGGGTGCCCGGACCCCACTTTGAGAAACCTTGCCTTAGACCACGGTCCACCATAACTCTGAGTGTGTACACATTTTGTACACTCTCAGAGTTAAAGCCCCATGAGGGTCCATTTGGTTCCTAACAATCCATCATTTATCTGGGGACCCCAAAGCCGCCAGGGACCCCTGGGGGTCCCCGGACCCCACTTTGAGAACCACCGATCTAGAGTAACCATTTATCAGCTTCAATTTATATAGTGTTCTAGGTCCAATTTTGTCTGCTCGTTTCTTTGTGTCATCACTTCCAATTTCACTTGTCCTGTATCCACCCTGTATGTAAGAGTTCTCCTCTGCTCCTGATTGGATACAATTGGTATCCCGAGATCTGAAAATGCAGTTCTGTTTACTAAAGAGCTGGAGAGAAAGACAGGGAGAGACCTGTTACTGAACAAACAAGTTAAAAGCTATTTCGTAGATTACAAAACAAAATATACAATTAAGCCCTATTGCACACTTAAATCTACCGTATTCGAAAATAGACAATCTACAAGCTTGAGTTGGTGCATCAGCAATCTGCAAGACCATGAATCCACGCATTTGCATCGATAGATTCCGCCCCAGAGGTCAAATAAAAGTGCGGTGGGGCCGTGCCCTAACAGAGTATTTTTATATGGTGGTATTGCTATTTTTACATGAGTAACAATTCAAGGGTATTTCTTCCACCACTATGGATGTCATATTTGGCCGTTTTGTAGGCCAGTGGTTCTCAAACTTTTTCAAGTCAAGGGCTCCCAAATTGATTGTATTTGGCCACGGACCACCATCTGACGAGATTTTGTGCCAGGGACCCCCAGAAGAGACGATTTGCGTAAAACAAAGTGACGCAATATGAGCTTGTAGATCTGCTATTTTAAAATTTGAATAGCCAACGTATAAATGGATAAAGTGGTTACAATGATTGTGATCAACTTCTTTTGGGGGGGGGGGGGGGGGGGGGAACAGAAAAACAGAAAAACATCCCAAAAGGATAAAATAGTTTTATTTATAGTCTCATAGTAAAGGTACGCCTCAACTTGCAAGACAATTGTTGGCAGTATGTACAACATACCTGTAATTTCCATGGAATGGAATAAACAAATATCTATTTCGTACACACTAAATTTACCTCTGCAAGAAGAAAAAACATAAAAGATATCAAACAAACATTCCCAGGACAGGCAAATAACTCCAGGGAAGGTTTTTTCCTTTGCAGAACTGACAACATTTACAGTATACAGTATGAGTATACAGTGTTTATTACTACTAACACACTGATATGGAGTTGTTTTTTTGTTCCGATAACAAAAATAAAAGGTTTACTATCTTTTTTAACTGCATTGTGTAACATTCAGTATCCGTTTGGGGATTTGTTTTTGCTGTTTATACCCAAGTTTTGTTTCGAGATAACAAAAATAGAAAACAAATAGTTGGACCTGTGAAGTGAGAAATATATTAAAACAAAAGAGGTCAACATTGTTCATCCATGACCGTGTGCGTCCACTGAAGAAAAGAAATAAGGGGGAAAAAAAGAATATCCAAGCCAGACAACAATGTACATGAGATAAGAAATCAATTCAATTGTTTCATTTTAAATATATAGGGATTCTTTTGATTTCACAAACATTTCAAAGACGAAAAAAAACGAAAGAAAAAAACTTCAGCCATCTACACTGATTCAGAAGGGTTGCATCTTGCATGACATTGTTTTTTTTTCTCCAAAAGCAACTTCACATTCTTTTCTGGAAAAGTACAAATATTAAAAAGGTTAACTATGTCTAAGGACAATTTTTCCAAAGGTCTCTAAGTCTCAAAAACTTTCCAACAAAGTTTGCAGAGGTTGCCCAAAAATCTTTTAAACAAACAGGGGGGATATTTGTTGTCGCTGTACTCAGGCTTGATTTAAACTTCGCTGCGTGCAAGTGCCGTGCGCCGTAAACAGACAATCTTTTTAAAAAATAGCAGATATACAAGTTCACAGCGCGTCACTTTGTGCCGCGCTGCGAGCTTGTACGTCTGCTATTTTTGGGAAAAATCTTGAAAGTGTGAGAACTACTGATTTAGATGGCATTTGTAGGATCGGCTTGTTTTCGGCGCACAGCACCCGGGGCGCGCAACGAAGCATGAATCAGGCTTAAAGCTTTTACACCTTGTCATCTTCATGTGTTACATATGAATGGTAACCAGAGTTTTTTTTTAAAAGCATCAAGTCCTTCAAAACTGCAGAGCTGCCTCACTTGAGGGGGTTGTATGTGTGTGTGTGTGTCTTGGGAGTTGTTGCTGCTGCGTCACGAGAGAGAAGTGACATAGGACTGTTGGCTGGGTGGGACAGGGACAGAGAAAAAGGTAGACGCGCTTTTTTTTTGTTTGTTTGTTTAGACATACTGTAGTAGCAGCCCTCTCACACCGTAATCTCCACCGGTATCTCCTGGACTGGCATCAGAAGGCTGGATTGGAGTGAGGAAAGGTAGGAGTGGTGGGGGGCGGGGGGAACAACAACAAAAGAGTCTCTAGTGAAGAACGCCGGGGGGGGGTCTAGCCTATAGAATAAAGACACCAAGGATCTGGTCAGTGAAGTCACAACAACCAAGCACCCACCAGGAGGGGAAGTGCTTCAGACTCAACGGGGGGGGGGGGCGTTCGAATGCTAAAACTGCACCATTGTCACGTTAAAGGCTCGTTTAAGACCATCACACGAAGGGGTGTGACAAATTAACGATACGAAAAATGCACGTGTTTCGCATCGAAAACTATTCATATAGTTTGACACCTCATTCATACAGGTTGATGCCTTTATAAGCTCAGAATAAAATCAACCTGGTTCCGAATTAAATTGTACGTTGCTTTATCGCCACGTAATGTTCACGATCTGTGTGATAACTATGACAAACAGTTAAAAAAAAAGAAAACACCTTTTTGCTCAAATTAAACTCACGAGAAAAAAGAAATAAATCACACGGCTGCGGTGTGCACTGGCCTAATAGACTCAGTAGGGCGATCCTTTCGCTGGACAGAAATTCTGTTTTTTTTTGTCTATAACGTCGCCTAAGGGCCTTAAAAGGAAACACCGAGAAAAAGGGCCGTGTGACAAAGTATATTAACCCATTAAGACCGGGAAAGCATCTGTGTCATTTCAGATGGCTATTCAAAAATAGCAGATATACAAGCTCATAGCGCGGCACTCACGAAAAGGTGTGCAAATCATTGAAAATATATATTTTTAAAGCCAACATTTGTAACTCAAATCTTTGTTTCTGGAGGTCCCTGGAACAAAATATTTTACAAATGTTCACTTTAAAAAAAAAATATATATATATATATTCAAAAGATTTGGACACTTTTTCACGATTTTTCAAAAACAGCAGATCTACAAGCTCATAGCGCGGCACTCGGTGCCGCGCTATGAGCTTGCATATCTGCTATTTTTGAATAGCCCAAAGACATCTAAAAATGACACGGATGCGTTCCCGGATTCAATTTAGTTTAATGATGTCTGGGGCCCCCCCCGCACCACAACTAACAGGCTTACACGCACGCACACTTCCTTTCCCGATTTGGTGAATTGTGACGCCACCGTCACCGAGATCCTTGGTTTGTCTTTGTGGGTTTCTAAGAGTTCTAGCTGGGCTCCACGCGCAGCTTCTTCCTGGTGGGCGGCTCCTCGGGCTCCGACTCGGAGCTGGAGTCGGAGCCGCCGTCGAAGGCGGACACGGCGCTGCCCTTGCGGTTGGTGTACAGGCTGCTGTCCGAGGAGGCGTAGTTGGCCTGGAGCTGAGTGTTCCCCTTGGCCTTCTCCAGCGCACGGACTGCAAACCGCCAACAGAAAGAACAAACAAAACAAAAAGCGTATCGTTACTTGCTGTCGGGGCAGAAGCCAGGCATCTCCATATTTTAGCCTTTTGTGTTTTCTTTTTCGTAAATTAACGCTCCTACTTGATCACACTACTAGAAATACATTTGGTTTAAAAAAGAAACTTAAGGAAGCAATAATCAAAAAGGAAATTAGATTAGATTAGGTCATTATTTTGGGTATTTTCAGACAGACAAACCTGTTTTGTTTTGTTTTGAATTACATTTTTTATTGTTAATATAAATGCTGTTCTCAAAGTTTGTGTTTTTGTTCACTAACATTGATTATGTTGTACTGCATTTTATGATTTGTATTGTGATGATTTTGCCTGGACCCCAGGAAGAATAGTCTCCACTAAGGTGTAGACTAATTCAAATACGATCATTTCGGGGGGGGTCGCGGCCTGAAAAAAACGCATGTTTCTATATCAGTGGCTCTCAAACTTTTTCATCTCAAGGACCCCCTAAATTATATGTATTTGGCCGCCGACCCCCATCTCAATATATGTTGTTCCAGGGACCGCCAGAAGCAACGATTTGAGTTACAAATGTTCGCTTTAAATATATATATATATATATTCAAAGATTTGCACAAATTGTCACAATGTTTAAAAAATAGCAGATCTACAAGCTCGTAGCGCGGCACTCGCTGCCGCGCTACGAGCTTGTAGATCTGCTATTTTTGAATAGCCAAAGTGTAAAATAATGCTTTTTATCTCAAATCTAAAAAGTGACACAGATGCGTTCCAGGTCTGAATGGATTAAGTGGTATAAAGTATATATTGGTTATTTCCCCACGCAGCAGTAGGTGATGTTTAAGTGGAATAAAGTGTATATATATTGGTTATTTCATCCATGCAGCAGTAGGTGATGTTTAAGTGGAATAAAGTGTATATATATTGGTTATTTCATCCATGCAGCAGTAGGTGATGTTTAAGTGGAATAAAGTGTATATATATTGGTTATTTCATCCATGCAGCAGTAGGTGATGTTTAAGTGGTATAAAGTATATGTATATGTAGGCGAGGACTTACCCTGCTGCTCCAGCAGTGCGTTCTGCTTCTTCAGGTCATCGATGTCCTGCTGGTGGGTGTGGTTTTTTCGCCTCATGTACTGGATGTATTCTGTGGCTTTGTCTAGAATCTGTGCTCGGGAAGCCTGTTTGACAGAGCTCTGTCAGCACAGAGAACAAGGCTAAGACGTGTGGCAATGCTACATCACATACATATATATATAGTTAGCTGTCGAGGTAGAAACCTCTCATATCCATATTTTGACTTTTTGTGTTTATTTCTAGAAATGAACGCCCTACTTGATCATACTACAGCGTCACACAAAAGCATCAAAAGTGGCAGATCTACAAGCTTAAAAACGTGGCGCGAAGAGACACATTTTGAGCTTGTAGATCTGCTACTTTTTTATATCTTTTTATTAGAATCCTGAAAAGTAACCGTTTTGGAGATATGAGGTTTCCACCCGACAGAGACTAGACAGTTTACAGAATTAAAAATAGATTATATACAGTTAATTATTTATAATTGCTCCTCATACGTACCATTGTATGAGGAGCAATTAGACTTTATAGTGAAAAAAATATCATTACAGGAATATATAACCCTTTCCTTGTAGGGGTGTCACAAAAAATAGATTGAAATCAAACGGGGGGGGGGGGGAAATTGCGATCGATCAAAATGAGGGAAAATCGAATCAAGAAAGACCTTAAAATGTAAAGAGCTTGAATGGCAACCGCTTGATGTGCACACTGCGGATAAAAGACGAGACATTACTTGTCATTAGGGTGCTTAACAACAGCTTGAGTTCCCTAACCTGCAAAAAGCCAACACCAGTAGAATTGTCTTCCCTTAATCAACTGCCTATCTTAAAAAGTTAAACATTTTACCGTGAGCCAAAATTCGAATCAAATGGTTTATCTGTAGAATCATGACACCCCATTTCATTTGGCATGATGAAAAAAGTAAATATAACGTCACTAAAATTGGGTTCTTGTAGTAGAATTACATTTTCAGTCTAAAGAACTGGCCAATTTTCGATCATCTTCAATTATTATAATAATATTTTGCATGGAATATGATGCGCCGTGTGCCGTGTAAACAATTTCATGCATAACGTATGTATATTCATGCAGACCGGCCAACCTTGTACGCAAAAAGCTGATGACGCCGCGTGAGTTCGTACAGTTGGTGTACCAACAGTAAAATAGCCGATCTACAACGGTCACAACGCGTTGTGAGCTATTTTCAAATAGCTCACATTTTCAAATAAAATCTTGCGGGGAAATTATAATAAGCAGATCTGGCAACACTGTACATGTCGCTCTCTCTGGCTGGTTCTCTCCCATCTCTCTGTGTGTAGGTGTACGCGTCAGTACGACGCTGTGTGGAAGAGATGCTGCGAGGCATTGCCTTCGAATCTCCCCAATGACAACAAAACTCTGTTGGCGTAACTTAAGAGATTCACTGGAAAAATCTATGTTTAAATCGTGCCGGTGTTTCAGTAGCGCGTGTACTTGATTTATCAATAGGCCTGCCTGTCCAAAATCAATATAGCTTATGTACGATGTAATTAAATTAGGTAATCATAGGTTTAATATGCCGTTTTGTTTAACTTAAAACAGTTAAAAGAGGAGGGAACCGTCTCCTCTGCCATCAGCTGATTTAAGAGGTCCATGGGCAGTGGTAAAGTACCTGCCCACCACATAGGGGTTCGATTCCGCCACAGTGCATCCGGCTTGGACAAACATCTGAAGTGCTCGTGTTGAGTGTTCAGGGGAGGGAAGCCGGGCGGGTTAGGTTATATTTGTCTCATATGGCCTGGGGACGGGAATGTTGAACGGGAGGAGTAGGACAGAGTCGCTACATCCTCTCGTTGGGGGCTCCTTACTGGCAGATGAGCCAGGAGGGTACAACATTAGTGGCACTGGTAGCACAGTTGCCAGTGCCATGTTTTGGGAGGAATTGGGATAACAACTAAATTGGGGAGGGGAAAAAAAGGGGAAAAATAATTGGCTACTCGGCCTGAACCACTGGCGTAGCGGTTCCAGGCACCTAGGCTCAGTGTAGCCTGACAGCGCGTCGCAGGTTTGAGTCCCAATCCCGACAGCCTTTGCTGCATGTCACTCCCCATTTCCTGCCAGCCTACTGTCCCGTCAATAAAAGGCATAAAAGCCCAAAAATAAATCTTTAAAAAAATAATAATAATAATTGGCTACTCTAAAAAAAGAAAAAAAATTGTCTAAACTTAAAAAAAATAAAAAAGTGCATTGACCATGCAGGCAGTTAGTGAACATACCCCAACAGTGACTAACATAACAGAGCACAATTCATTAAACCTGTTGCCTATGTACATGTTTTGCCTATCAGTTGCAGACAATAAACCAGTGAACTGAGACCAAGCAGTGTGAGATGACTTTTGAGCAGCAGACGGAAAGAGTGGGTCTACGTCTAGACTTAACCATACCATGCCTAGCTAAACTAAATGAATTACAACAAAACAAATCGATGTTAAAAATCCACATTTACCATGAGACGTGTACTGCGGGAAATTAATGTATACAGTTGCCGTCCTCACACATAAACCAGGAAATCAACAGATTTACCACCCCTCTCCCTCCATATTTTCTGGTTTCCAACATTTACCGTAAGACAGGGGTCTTCAACAGGGGGTCCGGGGCCCCTAGGGAGTCCTCAGAGCTACTACAGGGGGGTCCGCCAAATCTTTGTGTGATAGAATTTCGTTTTTTTTTTCACATTAACCACTTGAGCCCTTGAATTCCTTTTCTTGGGGGGAATATTAGCCGAAAATAGCAGATCTCTCTCAGTTGAGAGCTTATAGATCAGCTATTTTTGGCAAAGAGGCTATAGGTGTAGAGGTGTAAAAAAAATAATAATCTGAAACACAATTTTATACAATATAGAGTAGGGGGTCCCTGCTTCATCTCTCTCTCTCAGCTAGGGGGTCCTTGGCCTGAAAACGTTGAAGACCCCTGCCGTAAGATATGCACAATTAAAAAAAAAAAAGAACAGATGAATTGAATAATAGTAACAAAAAAAACGTGTACTCCACCTCTCTCACTGCTTTCTCCCCCTGTAAGGCAGGCACGGAGTCTCGTAAACTGTGAAAGCTGTCTTTAATGTGGTCCCTGCGTTTGCGCTCCAACGCATTGTGATGTGCTCGTTTGTCCGCCTGCAAAAAAACACACAAATCACATGGTTCTTTTTTTAATACACATTCCTCTTTCTAGCATTTAAGACAAAACCATCAAATGTGTCACGATGCAAAGTCTGGTTTCACGTCAATACATTCCTGATCCAAGTCAGTATTGGGACCACAGTGGCACCATGGGAGGCACTCCACTCAGATTGTATTCCATTTAAGAATGGCACTTTTACCATATCATTTGCTGTTGACGTTTCTTCTCGTTACACCAATGATTCAGTGAAATAAATTACTTCCTTGGGTTTTTGTACATCGTAAATGGCCCATTTATTCTAAGGGAACTCACAACTCCAGAAGCACTTTATTGGTCATTTTTGGAGCCTCTATTGCAAAAACAATTCACAAACAACTACACGTCATGTCAAATCATACATGTCCAAATTCACCACATGAAATGTTGCTGAGGTCTTCTACAGAGTAAATTGCCTGAGAACCAGCCCTCCATTACTCCATTTCCAATTGGTTCCTACAATACTCAGCATAATACAATAATAATCTAAATGAGTGGTTCTTAAAGTGTTGGTCCGAGGACACTCACGGGTCCTTGAAGGGGTTCCAGGCGGTCCCCAGCCAAATGTGTTGCTTAATACAGCATTAAAAAAATCTAGTCTAACCACTTTAGCCCTATATACATTAGCTATATGGAAATAGCTGGTCTACACGCTCATAACGTGTCCAGTGTGTTGTGAGCTTGTAGATCTGGGGGGGTGGAATCTTGAAAAGATTTCCGGAATGTTTTTGATATTATGAACACAAATCTTGGGAGGGGGGGGTCCATGGCACTACACACATTAACCCATTAAAACCTGGAACGCATCTGTGTCACTATTTGATTTGAGCTATAAAAAAAAGAATTATTTTACACTTTGGCTATTCGAAAATAGCAGATATACAAGCTCATAGCGCGGCACCAAGTGCCGCACTACGAGCTTGTAGATCTGCTATTTTTGAAAAATCGTGAAAATATGTGCAAATCTTTGAATATATTTTCTTTTAAAGCCAACATTTTTAACTCAAATCTTTGCTTCTGGGGGGTCCCTGGAACAACATATTTTGAGATGGGGGTCGGCGGCCAAATACATATAATTTTGGGTGGTCCTTGACATGAAAAAGTTTGAGCACCACTGATATAGAAACATACGTTTTTCAGAAAACGGATGGGATTTAGAAGACATTTGTAGAACGTAAGCTTCCGGTCTTTAATGGGTAACTTTGGGGGTCCTCCTGACATGAAAACGTTTTGAGAACCACTGATCTAAAACGTCCCATCGTCTCCGCCGGGTGGAAAACCGTTACTTTACAGGATTCAAATGCAAAAGTATCAAAAAGAAGCAGATCTACAAGTTCGAAACGTGTCGCGTTGGAGCTTGCAGATCTGCTACTCTTGCGTGACGCTGTAGTACGATCAAGTAGGGCGCTAATTTACCCCCAAAAAATACACAAAAAAAGTTAGAATAAGATAGCAGGTTTCTGCCCTGACAATGCTATAAAAAAAAGCATTATTTTACACTTTGGGCTATTCAAAAATAGCAGATATACAAGCTCATAGCACGGCACCGAGTGCCGCGCTACGAGCTTGTAGATCTGCTATTTTTTTGTGACGATATCTTTACCCATGTAGGAATAATGTTATGACACACTAGCAGGCCAATATGGGCCAGCAGAGTAACGTATCACAGCTCTCTGATCTAAAGCTGGGGAACCAGCTTAGCCTAATGGGGGGAGGGGAAGGCAGCCCTTCCTATTCCTATGGCTAGAAATATGCACTGCTACCACATCAACAATCTGACATGGTTTCAAATTAAAAAACGTTATAAAAAACACAATATATTCTACATGTCATTGGGAAAAACAACACATTAGCCGGTTAGGCGACATCTGTTTCTAGCTAATCTGCGATTGTCCTATGCATGCTTTGAAAAATCCCTCTTGTATCAAGTGCAAACAAGCAGTTAACATGTCTCACAGATACTGAGACACACACACACTCTCTACAGGGGAACTTGTTCCCCTATAACCCACCAAGTCTCATCATTTGTGTTGGCTAATTGACAAAACATGACAGCACGACACAACAGTTCTGTTCCAACCACCATAATCTGTTCCTGTTACATAAGAGAGAACGCAAGCTGGCAGTGAAACATGGCTACTAGTACATTATGTTGTTGTTGTTATAGCACACAAGGCTAGTAGTAATGCTATTTAAAAAAAGATCATGAAAATGAAACCAAATGGGACCTTTAGTTTTTTTTTTTTTTTTTTGCCCTGCTAGTTCTAGTCAGCTAAATATAGCCAGGGACACGCTTGCTTGGGCTTATGGGACGGGATTACCCTTTCATGGGTAATATTTTCACACCTCCCCATATGCATGTTTGTTGTGTGTGTGTGTGTGTGTGTGTGTGTGTGTGTGTGTGTGTGTGTGTGTGTGTGTGTGTGTGTGTGTGTGTGTGTGTGTGTGTGTGAGTGTGAGTGTGAGTGTGTGTGAGTGTGTGTGATAAAAAAGCAGAACTACCAAAGTAAAAGCAAAACATAATGCAAAAATCGATGTGTAGTTATTCATTGACTGTCATAACATGACATAAAGCACTATATAACCTGCATGTTCAGGCTTTGCTGTGTTAAGTTACACCCATCATCATCAGCTGACCTTCTTTTCCATGCAGATTGCTTGCAGGTTGTTGTTTATATATGGTCGTGGAAACAAACAACAACAATCCACGTCACTGTCTAGAATAATGACATTTTCTAGCGGATAGCAGATACTAAAGATTTAAATATAGTGATCATGCATAATGATCAGGGGGCTTGGTGGGGGTGGGGGTAGGGTAGGTTGGTGGGGGGGATGACTTTCAACTACAGGCCGTTTCAACTCGTAACCAGGAGGACTTGTTTATGTAACGTTATGGGGGGCAACGCTGGGTCTTTTTCTGCTTCTTTTTTATGCACGAGGCTGGCCCAAGAAAAAAAACATAACAGATCTGCAAGCTACTTGTAGCCAGTGTTGCCAAATTCTGTGAGAGAAACAAGCAACCAGGTCTAAGAAAACCAGCGACTATGGTGGGCCACACATGAGCACTTTAACATAATAGCTATTTGAAAATAGCCGATCAACAAGCTCACAGAGCAATCTTGTGGGGAAATTATAATAAGCAGATCTGGCAACCCTGCTTGTAGATCTGTTCTTGAGCATACAATATACACACGATTACTGATCCACTGGATTGAGCTGTGCCTCTGCTCTGACGTGTTGATCAGATCTGATGTGATCTACAAATGGACCGTCCCCCCGTCCCCCCAGGGAGACTGAAACAAGTCCAATTGCCTTAACATGACCTTTACTGACAAACATACTGTATTGGGGGGGGACTCGTAAAATTAAAAAAAAAACTCCATCTGCTCCTTCTCTCAATTCCGTCGCAACGTTATTAGCACAACCTTTAGCCTATCTTAGCTAACAGGGTAAAAAAACACTAAGGACTCGTCAGTGACGTCACGAGCCAACATCGACCACAGGAAGTGCTTTTTAAACTAAACGGGGCCCCCTGGGCCAACACGTTTCTGTTGTTATTGTCCATATTTGTACCATTTTATTTAATAAAGCGTTATTTAAAAAATGAAAATAACTGCATATTTACAACTAATGATTTGGTGATCTCTGTCAAATTAACCATAAAGACAAATAATCTAGGAGACTACAATCACACTTCCCACTCGTTTGTAACGTCACCGACCCATCCTGGCAACCTTCGTCCCAGCTAGCAGAGGGTCAGCTAGGGTAACGTTAAGACCAACACAGTAAAAACACGTTCTGAGGGCTTTAGCTCTCACTGGCTAAAGCGTTTCTAAGAGCTTTAAAAACAAAACAAAACACTTACATCACTGTCGACTTCGATGTCATCGTTGTCGCTCATTCTTCACTGGAGGAGGACGAGGAAAGGAAAACAAAAGCCCAAACAGCCTGTCCCAAAAAAGAAAGGAAATGCAGCAGCAATAATAAGAAGCAATGAGAGCATAAATGTGGTCTGCTACTACAGCAGAGACATCATCATCATGACGACGAGTGACGAGGATCCTCTACACGTGACGAGCCTACACACACACATGGACGGGAAAACACGTAGGGCGCAAGCGCGACGAACGCGCGTGGCTCCCTGGGTAGTGGAGTCCTTCTTCTTCTTTGCTGGGCCCGCCCACTGACTCAACCCCCAGCCAGCGTTGCCAGATTTTGCGAAGAGAAATAATAAGCAACCTGCGTCTATGAAAACAAGCCCAAAAGAAGCGACTGTTATTAGGCCACATGATAACTTTAAACCTGTGTATACTCTATATACATTGGCTATTTGAAAATAACCGATCTACAAGCTCACAATGCGACTTGTTGTGAGCTTCTAGTTATGCAATTTTCAACAACAAAAACAAATCTTGGGGAAAAAAGTGAAAGATTTAGAATATTGAAACTTTTTAACAGCTCTAATCTTGTATGGGGGTTCCTGGGACAAAATATTTTCAGATGGGGACGGGGTGGATAATTCCATATTAATTTGGGGGTCCTCCTCGCCATGAACATATTTTAGAACCACTGGTTTAAACCGATATATTATAACTCTATGATTTAAACAAGATTGGGAAGCAAGCAAGCCCAAAATAAGGGACTACACTATCTGGCTACACTATCAGGCAACAAGAAACAAGACCCCAAAAAACCCGCAAATTTACAGAAAAACAAGCCCAAAAGTCGCTTATAATAAGCAGATATGGCAACACTGCACTCTACCCTTGCATTGATTGAACTGTGTTTGGTGTTTTGTTTGAACTACATTCCCCATAAGCCTCCGCGTATGGACGCGCCCACCACCACAGCTCACTGTTATTGTCATCTGCAGCATAGAGCCGTGATCACGGGTGCCATGTCTGCTTATAATAAGCGACTTTGGGCTTGTTTCTAAAGTGTAGTTGCTTATTTGGAATTGCTTCCTATATGTCGTTTAAACCAGTGGTTCCCACATTTTTGTCATGTCAAGGACCCCCAGATTAATATGCATTTGTCCGCGGACCCCCATCTGAAAACATTTAGTGCCAGAAGCAGGGACCCCCATACAAGATTTGTTGTTAAAATGTTAAAAATATATATATATATATATATTTTTTTTTTACCCCCCCCTCCCCCAATATTTTTTGAAAATAACAGGTCTACAAGCTCACAACGTGCCGCAATGTAGCGTTCTGTGATCTGCCATATTTCCTAAAATTGATGTAGGCCTAAACTAAAGTGGTAAAACTTAGTTTCTTCTTTTGGGCTTGTTTTCATGGACCTGGCCCCTTATTTCCCTCACGAAATCTGGCAACACTAGCTGCTATGATCATAGAGTTATGATGATGATCTGCAGCAGCAGTGGTTCAGCCCTTTTAACCACTTTAATAAACCCTCTATTCTCAGAACCTGACTTACAACGGTGCTCGTGGTTCTTGGACCGCTTTTTTTCTCCCGTCTACACCAAATCTCTTGAAATGCATGGGGGTTCAAGTGGTTCATTTCAAGTTAATTTCTAGTTCAGTTGTTTGCCTATTTACGCCGAATGTTGGCCTATCATCACATGGTTAAGCCTGCAGATCATGGGGCTGCCGGCATGCTGTTCAGCCAGCCATCACGGTGGTGGTGTCAAAGCAGCAACAATAACCTCAGCTATGATTATGAGGCCAGATGGTATGGCTCAGCTTCAGCATCCCTCCCCCCACTCCAATGCCCCACTCTCCATTCTATAGGCTATATGCACCCAGTCCAAAGAAACAAGCTCTTGCCCGACACATCACTAGCGCTTTGCTTCAGTTCACTGCTTGTTCCTGGGTGTAGCCTGCCCTATAGGCCAACAAAATCAATCCTGCAACATACATGAGCCTATAGACCCTATATGCTTCGTGAGCAGCAGGGTTCAATTCTCCTATGCATTGAATACACAGACAGGACCCCAATGGAAACAAGCCATAGTGCTTTCCTTTTAGCATTGTATTTGTAATAAACTGTACTTTCTGTGCTTTTTTTTTGCAAACTATTGTGTAAAGTATTCAATCAATCAAATGTCCATACACAGACAAATGTGTCCTGGCAAAGACTTGGCCTTGTCTGTGGCAACTTTTAGATTTTCTGTTTTACACACCATGTTCTTATTTTGATCATAATACCCAATTACTGAAAGTCTCCAGGTCCATGTCGAGTCCACTAGGTTCTCAAATGTTTTATTTGCAAGGACCCCCATAATTCTGAGAGTGTACAAATGGAACCAAATGGACCCGATTCTATGTCCACCACAAGTCAACATGGCGATGACCTCTGTTCATGAGGAATTTATTCTGATCGAAAGTGCGGCGGGAAGGGGTGTATCATGACCTGAAAAAAGGGGGTGCCATGTTTGTTTGTTTGCCTTGTAGGTCATCACCGGTGTCTTTAATTGAATGTGGGAAGCAACCAGAAGGCAGCCAGTTAAGAGAATGTAGAAGGGGGACATGGGCAAATGTAGGGCGGTTGAAGACCTAGTAGTGCTGTAGCATTCTGGATCAGTTTTTGCTGGCAGACCAGCAAGGAGGGAGCTGCAATAGTCAAGCCTGGAGATGACTGAGGCTTGGATAAGGAAGGACTGGAGCTGGGCAAACTCCTTTGTGAGAAAGGGTCTGACTCTGATCCCCCAGGTGTTGTACAGTGCAAACCCTTTTCCTCTTCACCTCTTCATCTGTATGTCCAACTTACCCTTGTGCCACTCAAGACCCAAAAGAGAAATAAAAAAAAGGTGGGATATTTACTCTCGACCCATAAAAATTGGTCCGCGACACAAACACAGGTACTGTCCCATGTTTGGGAAACAATGTCCTACAGAACGTCCTAACAGATCCAACCTGCAGGTCCTCCCAAAATCTCATCAACACATCACCTCCTCCCACCAGGAGAGGGCACACCCTGGATCACTGTTACATCCTATTCAGAGACTTCTACAAACCCCTCACCCGCCCTGGAAAGGCTGACCACTGCTGCCTGCATTCACGATTTACTTTGTTAGCCTGGCATTGCCAGACTGATCACGTCGGATTCACTCAAAAGTTCCTCCGCGGTATCCGGGTCTACCGCGTGGAAGAACTTGTGAGTGAATCACACGTGATCAGTCTGGTAATGCCAGGCAAATTACTTTGTGACAACTGACTACAGATGTTTTAGAGTGAGCAGCCGATGGCAACACCAATCATCAACACACTCTCTGCTATAGGCTAGTGTTTCCACTGGAATACCAGTACTTTGCTGGGTAAATAATTAACATAAATTGCTGGCATAGGCATAATAGCCAGTAGGAGAGTCATTCCTACATTGCCCTCGTTAACTGTAAAGTCAAGTGACTGTTCCCACCTTAGCTTAGATGAATATAATGGGTACAGAAATGTGTGCTCCTCTGAGGCCAGATCTCTGCCAGGCCGGGTTGCCTACCCAGGGCTGTGTCAGTACAGCCATTAGGACCAGTGTTGCATTGGTCATTGCACGCGATACCACGCTGTCCCACCAGTCTTTTGAACAGGAGTACGCGCACGCACATGCACGGATGTGCACTGAGTAAACACGTGAATGCATTCCACTCGGTTTGTGCGCCAAGTACCCACCTGGCTACTTTGCATATAAACAGTAGGTCATGTGTGGTGGATAGTAGCGTCTGTAGATTAGTTGTTGGTAGGCTGTAGGAAAACAATAGCCAGCAGATAAAGACACTTCACACCCCATCAGATGCACACCACCCCCCCGTCTGGTCTCTCCATTCAAGTGCATTGGTCTAGGGAGGGCAGTGGAGTGAAAGATCAAACTCGTTTCACAAGATATAGTCAGGAGGATAGCCTAATCTTATCAGCGTCCATTTTCGTTTTTGTTTTTCCACAATCACAGGTTAATAGCCTAAATATATACATTCTATTATCCTACCTTTCTTTCTTAGGTTCTATAAATCATTCTTTGGAAAAGTTACAAAGAAAACTAAAACTAAATAAAAAAACAATACAAAAACAACTAAAACTACTTATGCACACTTACACCTAACTCAAATTAATGAAACAAATAAGATGAAAATATCATTAAAGAATAGTGCCCCCCCAGTTAAAAAATCATCCCTACGCCACTGATCAGAACACGAGGAAGCTGCAGGGAGAAATAGAGTTTATTTAGACGTTTGTGGCTGTCCTATTGGCAGAAGTGAAGGCGGGTTTGGAGGTGTGCTCTATTTAGAGGGCTAAAAACTTGAGGCAGATCGGATGCTGTGTTCATGATTTGTGGAACGGGCCCCTTGGAAGCCAATCATGGGAATGGAATATGAAAAATCTGAATGATACATCTTGATATCATCATGACATGACATGAGAAAGTGTACCAACTTGTGTGAGTTTTGGACAAAATCTGTAGGAGTAGTAGTGAAAAATGATGATTGATTGTACGACCTATATGATTCAAGAGTTATAGACCAACACGTGAAGAGGGCAGAGGCTGTACACAGACAAACAAACAGATAGACACGCACACATGAACGGACAGATGTCCGTTTAACTCGCATCGTAGTCGGACACTCGATCTGGGTGGGGAAGTGAATGGCCACCACTTGCCCTTGAGCAAAGCACTGAATCCCAGACTGCTCCAGTGGAGATGCTCAGCGGCCAACAGTGTTAATGTGTGTCACTGGCACACACACACACACACACACACACACACACACACACACACACACACACACACACACACACACACACACACACACACACACACACACACACACACACACACACACACACACACACACACACACACACACACACACACATTCCCTCTCTCCACCAGAACACTTGCAAGAGCTTTTTCCGGCAAATGTCTTACACCAACATTGTTTTTATGAAGTATTTTGTTGATGTAACACTTTGTTCATTGAACTAACGTACACTAACGTCTCTCATGTAAGCACCATGATGACGCACTGCCATGATGGTACCTGACGGTGACGCTTTTCATTCACACTATAGCATTCGGAATTAAATATAACAGGGTTTAAGGGGTGTTACAGTATAGTTATATAGTGAAATTTAGTTTTTCAACTTTTATATTTTATTGGAGAGTCTAGTGCTGTTATTGCTGAGCTAACCTGTTTTTCTCATACAACACGCTGACCTTGTGTTAACCGACGAGTAACGCTTAGCGTGAACCATGAACCATGCACATGCAGCCACAGGCTCATCATCATCCACACACAGGAAACTAAGACATAGGGACCCAGATTTGTGATGTTAAATATATAAAATATTTTAAAAATGTCACATTATTTCCATGATTTTCAAATATATATAGGGTTGAAGTGCTTAAACAGATTTTTATGCTATACTAACACATTTCGCTGGGGACCCCCTGGAACCCTCTCAAGGACCTCTGGAGGATTTTGTGCATTTTACTAGATGGCATGGTAATACTCTGGCAATGACTAGCATCATCACATGTGAGATTACAATGGCACAACATGAGAGAGACAACATGGATGATGTATATTTGTTTTTATTAAAAACCAGTACAAATACTGAATAGAAAAAAACTATCATTGATTCACAAAGAGAAGAGTTGGGTAAGTGTGCATCAGTGAACACCTGCCATTTGGGGTGATGTTATGAAATTGACATTTCAATTCCTTTTCTTTAAACTATCTGTACTTTGTAATCATGAATAGGATCTAATATTTCACTGTAAGGCCTTGACATTTTTGCTGGATAACAATTATTCATTTGTGTTAAAGGTGCTGTTTTATGTATAAGTGATATTTTTGGGTTAAAACAAAACATTTCTTTGTTTTGTTTTAAAGCACTAAGCTATATGATAGCAAGAGGCCCCTATTATTGGACAAACAGTCTATAGCAATGATTACTATCAGAATATAGTGCTATTTAACACTTAAATATCACTTACCTTACCTTTAAATAGCTGTATAATACCATCATAATCATTGCTATAGTGTAGTGTTTGTTCAATAACTCCTCCAGCTTTGCACATTTTCAGGTTGCGATACCAACTTCATCCAATCAGGAACGAGAAGGATAAACAAGAGAAATTGGAAGTGAAGAAAAAACAAAATGATCAATGATTTCTATCAGAATATAGAGCTTTAACTTTATAACAACAAAAAAGTTTTGTTTTAACAAAAAAATATCATGAACAGCACCTTCAATGAATCATTCACGTTCAGACGTAGCAATATGATCATTTTCTCCATAATGAATATAGGATAGTGGCTCGATATAAATAATGTATTTAGAAAGCCACAGAGAGACTGCTAGAGTAGCTCCCGGTTTGCTTCGACAAATGCAGCCCTTGGAAGCTTTCACAAGCTGCACAGTGACTCAGGGATAGACACAAGAATATAAACACAGAATCAGAAAATGGCTCTTATTTGGTTCAATCTCACTATCTCAGTGTGAGATTCTGTTCTCCCTTTTGCATATAATTTAAATGCTCGGCCGTACGACCGCGCTGCGGACTGAAAATAGCAGATCTATAAGCTCACAAAACGTTGCACTCTGGCTATTTTAGGCCCGCAACATTGTTGTATGACAAAGTACAGTATAAAAACGAAGCTTTTGTCCTCCTCTCCACTGGTGCTGCTGGTCTTTCACTGGTGACATCTTGGTTCGGTTTGACTCTCTTCCAGTGGTGACTCTATGGTACCTTCCCTTCCTCTTCTTTACCGTCAACAGCACAGTATATCTTTTCTGTGTGAAAGAAAATGAAAACATACACTATAAGCAAGCAGGGTACACTATCATATCATTGTGCAAACAAGGGGTGGGGGGTCCCCAGTAAAAGTAGTTAACATAGCATCACAATCATCCTTTTATATGTTGGCTATTCAAAAATAGCAGCTCTACAAGCTTGTACATCTGCCCAAATACAATATCAATTTGGGGGTCATTGACATGAAAAAGTTTGAGAGCCACTGGTCTAGTTCGTTCCGGCCAGTGTTGATTTTGACAGCAAATTTTTATTTAGTTTTAGTCATAGTCTTTTGAATAAAATTCCATTTAGTTTTAGTCATATTTTAGTCATCTGAAATGTTTTAGTTTTTGTCTAGTTTTAGTTGACTAAATATCATGAGATTTTAGTCGACTAAATCTACAGTTGATTTAGTCGACTAAAATGTATTTTGGCCTTGATGGCGTCGTAATGGCTTATTTTACACTTGGTTGCATGCTGAAAATAGCCGCGAGGCGTTGTGAAGTCGTAGATCTGCTATTTTCAGAGCGCAACAACCGAGCACCCAAACATAAAATGACTAATGTCTTAGTTCTACTGGATGTCTTCTCCAATAGTCACTCCCTAACATTTTAGTCTAGTTTTTATTTGTTGACGAAATTATCAATATATTTAGTCTTAGTTTTAATCATCACAGCTTAGTTTTTATTTTGTTTTCGTCAGTGAAAAAAGGTTAGTCGACGAACATTTTTCGTCATAGTTTTAGTCGACGAAATCAACACTGGTTCCGGGCGTAACTCGGTCAGCCGCGAGCTTTTTTACCCTCGGAATCGGTCGGCGGCCTGAACGTCTGATAACATCTGAACAGCAGGATGAAGAGCAGCGCCTCGCCTCCCTGGAAGATGATGTAAATGAGGGGGAACAGATACAGGGGTCCGATGACCTGCGGGGGGAAGGCCACCTTCAAGATGGTGCCGCACAGCTGGATGTTCTGACAGCCCGTCTCCATGGAGATGGTCCTTCTACACCTGAAACACAAAGTGTCGTATAGTTTGTCAACATGGTTTGACCACCTCTTATCTCCACATTCTAACTTTTCGTGTTTTCTTTTGTAAATCAATGCTCACACATTCTACAGCGTCACACAAAAGTATCAAAAGCAGCAGATCTGCAAGCTCGAAACGCGTCGCTCCGCGCCGCGTTTCGAGCTTGCAGATCTGCAACTTTTGATACTTTTGAATTTGAATCCTGAAATAATACTAATAATACATCACACTTATATAGAGCTTTTCATAGTACCCAAAGTCGCTTTACAAAACAAATAAACATATGAAAAGTAACAGTTTTGGACATATGAGATATGCGGTTTCCCCCCGAACAGAGACAATATACTATAGAAGTAAGTACTCAAGAATTCAAAGGTACAAATGACAAAGTACATTTTATCTATTAATATCAATGCATTGCCGTGTTGTAATTTAGAAAATGTTCAAGAATAATGTAAAAAATATTCCAGAAGTTTTCGGAAATGTTCAAAGTGAAAAATAGCAAATCTACAAGCAAGAGGTTGTAATGTAGATCGGCTATTTTCCACTATATTTGAAATAGGGCTTAAGTGATTCATTCATAATTTATTTTTGTAAGTTTGGGCCCCAAGAGTCCCTTCCTAGAAAAGTAGTGGAGCAGAAAAAAAAATTGAAATTGTGAAAGTCAGAAAATGTCCTCCAAAAATGTACTTAAGTACAGTACTCAAGTAAATGTGCTTATTACTAACGGCACCAACTGGCTATGACATGACCGAGTACATTCCACTGGTCCAGAATGTTGTGTGTAGGTGTGTGTGACCGGCTGAATGCTGCTTACCGATGGTTGAGTTTGAACAGGGTGGACATGACATATCCAAGCATATAACCAATCAGCGGCATTAATGCGCCCACCGCCATGAGCTGGGGTGAGAGCACCACCCACACAGCCCCCCCGACGGTGATGCCAGACATGACGCCGATTGCCACGGCGGAGATGAGCAAGATGCTGAGGCCCACCTGTCGAGAAGAGCACTTTTGAGTATAGACGCACATCACATGGGTCAAAGTATCTGTGGTCTTCAACAAGGGGGTCCGGGACCCCTAGGGGGTCCTCAGAGTTACTACAGGGGGTCGGCCAAATCTTTGTGTGATATGATTTTTCTTTTTTACCTTAACCACTTGAACCTTAGCATCCCTTTTCCTGAGGAGAACTTTAGCCAAAAAATAGCAGCCGATCTACAGCCGATCTTGTAGATCGGCTATTTTTGGTAAAGGGGTATAGGTGTAGAGGGGAAAAAGAGCAGACCAAGTAAACGAAAAAAAGTATAATCTGAAACACAATTTCATACAATATAGAGGGGGGTCCCTGCTTCATCTCTCTCTCAGCTAAGGGGGTCCTTGGCCATGAAAACGTTGAAGACCCCTGGTCTAAACAGCATTGGTTAAGTTGGAACACCATAACCTCGGGGCAACAAACAGTTAAATTAATCCTAGTGTCTATTCTGGGGAGAAAACAAAAAAAAAGTTGCAGATCTCCGAGCTCTGACGAGCTGACGTGTTGTGAGATCAGATGCAGATCGGCTGTTTCTGATGAACAGATTTGATGTAGAAGGGGTAGTTGATTGATTGATTAAATACTTTATTAGTCAGACATGTAAACAGCACGAGGTACAGTCAGACATTTAGGCTAAAAGGATAACACAAAAAAAGTCCTGGGGACTTGTTTCTATTGTGGTCCTATGTATTCAATTAATCAACATAGCATAAAAATAACACAAAAATACATATCATCAACACATATAAAACACGATATGTACAAAGGGGAGAAAAAAATCATTAGTTTAGAATGGCCTTTAGCTAGAAGTTATAGTCAGCTAGTTCTCTGCTTTCAATCTTATTTTTGGTCTTATTATTTTTGTATGGTTCCTTTGTTTTTTAAATTTTCCATCATTGAATTGCCTATATTTCCTGTGTATGTATTGTATTTGTATTGTTAAGCACTTTGTAAACCTGTTTTTGAAAAGTGCTATATAAATAAAGTTTATATTAAAGTTTATATAAAGGGGAAGAATGTTAGCAGTGAATGTCACCTCCTTTCTATGGGACAAATGACTTTACCTCCCCTTGTGGTCTCCTGATTTTTTTCAGGCCTGTTTTGAAAGAAGCCAGTGATCCACATTTTTTAAGGGATGGTGTCAGGGAATGAGAATTTTCCCATGTTTTGTTCTATAGATGGGTGGTACCAGATCGTTGTCGCTCCCTCTAGTGTTGTGGCTGTGGGTGTCGCTCACTTTGGAGAAGTATTTAGTCACGGTATGAGGGCATTGAGGGCAATGCTCCTTTGACTTAGCCTGGTAAACCCCCCACCTTGGGAATCCAGGGGGAGAGGTTACCAGGCTACCTTTGACTATCTTAAAAAACAACCCCATTTTTAATTACATAACCCTGTCTTCTACCCTGAGCCATCCAGACTAGCAAAGTGTTTTGGAATTAGGTGGGTCGTGGGCTTTTAGGCCGAGAAGTAGTCGAATCGGTTTGTTTTGGGAGGTCTGAAGCTTAGTTTTAAAATAAGGGGGCCGAGTATAGACACCTGGGGGACTCTGGTATAGGGTTTTAAGCGGGCTAAGATCGAGATAGTAGACTCACTTTGATAATAATGGCTGAATATTTGGGCTTGTGGTGGTTGATGGCGATGCCGACAGCACACGGCACCAGGGTCATGATGAGAGCGATGGTGATGCCTTTGTAGGGCACGGCGTGCTCCAGCTGACCGAAGCTCTGGCAGTAGACAAACAGCAGCAGAGGCATCAGGCCCAGGGCCAGCACTGTGGAGCATGTTGTCATCACGATGCTATATATGAGAGGGAGAGACAGACAGTGGCGGAGCAGGGCTCACATTTTTAACTTAAGCCATTAAGACCTGAGGTGATTCTTAAAAATGTTTTCTAAATCCTAACAGTTTTTTGAAAAAAAATCTAAAAAAAAAAGTAGCAGATATAGCAGATATAGCAAAATAGCAGATCTACAAGCTCATAGCGTGGCACTCGGTGCCGCGCTATGAGCTTGTATATCTGCTATTTTTTAAAAGCCAAAGAAATCTAAAGTGACACGTTCCAGGTCTTAAAAGTACCAATACCACAATATAGAAATACTCTGTCACACGTAAAAAAAAAAGTTTTGTATTCACAAGTAAAACTGCAAATGTATTGGCAGCAAATTGTATTTAAAGTAGGGATGCACCGAATGGGAAATTCTTGGCCGAAACCGAATGCCGAAAATAGAAAACAGATGGCCGAAAACCGAATACCGAAAGGCCGAAAATGATTAATAAAAAAAAATGAATATATACATTTTTTTTTAAAACATTTTTTGGACCATTGCTGTCATGGCTGTGCTTCTGAGCTACATGATTATGTCAAAACTTGTCATCACTATAATGGGTCCATATTGAGATCCGTTATTTAAAATATATATTTAGTAATTGTGTAGAATTATGTATTTACTATTGTGTAGTAATAAAATACAATATGTCTCAAAACATTAGCATGCCATACAGTTGAATTATTGCAAATTAAATACATATTAATTCAAGAAATTAAAACAAATTTTGAATAGCCTAACACATTGGTTCTCAAAGTGGGGTCCGGGGATCCCCAGGGGTACTTAGGGGGGTTCCAGGGGGTCCCCAGCAAAATGTGTTAATATAGCGTCACAATAATTTTAACCTTTTATACTTTGGCTATTCAAAAATAGCAGATATACAAGCTCATAGCGTGTTGTAGATCTGCTATTTTTGAAAAATCGTGAACATTTGTGCAAACCTTGGTAGGCTATATATATATATATTTTTTTTTTTAAACTCAAATATTTGCCTCTGGGGGTCCCTGGAACAAAATATTTGAGATATTTGCCTCTGGGGGTCCCTGGAACAAAATATTTGAGATGAGGGTCCGCGGCCAAATTCATATCATTTTGGGGGTCCTTCCTTGACATGAAAAAGTTTGAGAACCACTGGCCTAACAAAAGGCAATATAATGTCTGCAGTTGCATTATTGCACACAGCCAAAATACTTTAAGTTTAATTTCAGAAAAGTCTCTCACACACACACACACACACACACACACACACACAATCAAAGAGGGAAGCGTCTCTACAGGCTACAGCTGGTGTTAATTATTTTTGCGCTGGGCAGGCACTTAACTAGCGCTGGCTTTCCTACTGTCGTTACACCTTCTGACATGTGTGGATTCTAGTTTGGTTAACAACAGCAAAGCTTGGTTACAAAGTTAGTATGTATCATTCCTTTCTTCCTACTTGAGTCTTGAGTTGAGACGGTGCGATCGAACGTGTGTGTGAGGGAGGGGGGAGGAATGTCAGGCTCTAGCTGCGCTCTGAGAGAAGCAGCAGCAGCTCTATACTCCTCCATACGGCGGTGTGTTACCGAGAGAGACGTTCTCCCTACAACAGTGTTTTACCGATCGGATTGTGTTGTTTCGGTGATATTTTTTCGGCCACAAAACCCTTTCGGCCGAAAGCCGAAAATGCAATTTTTAACCATTTTCGGCCGATATGTTTCGGTGGCCGAATATTCGGTGCACGTGCATCCCTAATTTAAAGTATCAAAAGTACTCATTATGCAGAAAGTCCCATTTCAGGTTTCAAAATGTACACACATCTTTTGAAAATAGCAGATCTACAAGCTCACAACGCGTCGCAGACAGACGTGTGAGCATACTTGTGAGCATCTGTGTCTATATCTGTGAGCAGTGCTAAAGAATTCCCCAACAAGTATTTGCCTAAATCTGAACTATTCCCCAGAAACCTCTTATCTACAAAATTCTAACTTTTTGTGTGTTATTTGTAAATGAACGCCCTACTTGATCATACTCCAGCGTCGAATTCGAATCCTGAAAAGTAACAGTTTTGGACATAATATTATGAGGTTTCTACTCAAATATCCATCCTTTCATGGTTCACTCAGTACAAACTGGGCTCAAAATACACAGGATGTTTTGGCGAGATGCTCTTCAAGACTTCCTTGAGGGGAAATCGACGTGTTCCTATCTTACAACAATAGAAACTTTGAGTCCTGGCTTCAGAAGGGCATCTATCGCATGCTTGGAGCATTGTTATGTGGAGGGATTTTTTTCTTAATTTATTTTATTTCTAGCAAATCAGCAGCAGACCCCTGCTCTAACCCCTGGTCATTTTGCTAGGATTGGATGGCTTAGGGTTGAGGACAGAGTACAGCAACTTGCTATGGGCCTGGTCTTCAAGATACACCACAACATTGGGATCCCCCTGTATTTGTCAAAATACTTCCAAAATGTTAATGAAGTCCATGATCATAACACCAGAGGCAGCTCCACGAATCATGTTCAACCCAGATTTGGCTCAACAAAGGGAATGAACTCGTTCTCATGCTATTCATCAAAAATGTGGAATGCCATACCAAAAGGAGTAAAGGAGTGTAAAACCCCACTCACTTTCAAAACTGCCCTAAAGATACACCTTCAGGAGGCTGCAATTCGAAAATGGCCCCTGTCCAAGTCTTAACCTACCCCAAGTCCTAACCTACCCCCCTACCCCCCCCCCCCTTTTCTTTTTCTTCTCTTGTACATCTTGTACATATTTATTCACTTTTCATACCAGTAACCTGTAAGCTGATTGTATGACATTCTGTATAGTAGTGTGTATATCTGTCTGTCTCTTATATGTCATCATGATTTGTGTCATCATGATTTGTGTGCATGGGGATCTCATCTTAAACAAGCTCAGTGCTTAATGAGTCTTCCAGTTTAGTAGACCTTGTATTGTGAATTTGTACTTCCATGTCTTACTAAATAAAGTAAATCAATCAATCAATCAGACAGACATATCCGCTACCTAACAGACTTTTACTTTTTTTTTTTTTATACCTACAACTATGAAATGTCATTACAATTCATCTTAAATGACACGTCAGTGGATCAATTAATGTTCATTAATACCTGAAGCCGATTCTACATGTCTCCTAAATCCCAACAGTATTCTGAAAAACGTATGTTTCTATATCAGTAGTGCTCAATCTTTTTCATGTCAAGGACCCCCAAAACTATATGTATTTGGCCGCGGACCCCCCCGCATCTCAAAATATTTTGTTCCAGGGGGTCCCAGAAGCAAAGATTTGAGTTAAAAATGTTCGCTTTAAAAATATATATATATTCAAAGATTTGCACAAATTTTCAAGATTTTTCAAAAATAGCAGATCTACAAGCTCATAGCGCGGCCCTCGGTGCCGCGCTATGAGCTTGTATATCTGCTATTTTTGAAAATAGCCAAAGTGTAAAATAATGCTTTTTTTTAGCTCAAATCTAAAAATGACACAGATGCGTTCCAGGTCTTATAAGGGTTAAAGTTTGCCGATCTACAAGCTCACAACGCTTCACGGACTTCGCATCCGTAACGCGTTGTGAGCTTGTAGATAGATTGTACCGTACATATATCAGTCTCAAATTCACTAGTGATTCTGTGTACATATATCTATTCATAAATCAATTGCTGCTAGATTAGAGTTGGACATTTACACTTATATGTATTGATACGGCCGTCTCTGCTACGACACCTGAATTTCCTCACAGGAATCGACAATGGTTTAATCTTATCTTACAATGGTTGCACAATGATTATAGTCTGAACCATGGGGCACCATACAGTACCATTGATTCTCAACCCTTTTCATTTCAAGGACCCCCCAGTTTGATATGCATTAGGCCACAGACCCCCATTTGATATAATGTTTTGTCTCTGGGACCCCCATTCTACACTGTAAAATCCTCAGTGTTCATTTAACGCTTACAGACCCATATGGACCCCTGGTGGTCCCCAGACCCAACGTTTGAGAACCAGTGCACTATACGACAGTGTCAACAGGGTTAGAGTTGTAAAGAAATCTGAGGGACATAAATGTTGTGGAGTAAAAACGTTGCCTCTGAGATGTAGTATCAATACATCGAAATGCTCAATTAAAGTTGATGTGCCTTGAAATTGGAACTTAAAGCGGCACTGTGTAACTTTCTTTTATGAATAAAATGTCATTTTGTCCAATCTGTATGGTAGAGTATGTTAATACAATATAACTTACACAATTGGGGGTGGTTGTATTTAGTTTCCCTGCTCTTCTATTGAGACATTTATATCCTGTGTCTATACTGTAGGCGAGACATGACCTTTGACACGATCCTGTTTCTGGCTTGAAAGAAATTTTGACCTGAAGGTCAAGATTCAATTCATCAGTAGTTTCCTTGCCTACCTGTATGTAGAATGCACTTATTGTAAGTCGCTTTGGATAAAATGACTGTAATGTAATGTAATGTAATTTAAGTACAGCACTTCAGAGTAAATGTACCTAAATCGCATTTTACACCAAACTGACCTCAGGTTCATGTCCCCCCTCAGGGCCAGGGCGAAGATGTTGGACAGGTTCCCCCCCGGACAGCAGCCACAGATCAGCACCGTCACCGCCTCCATGGGCCTCAGCTGGAAGACCTTCGCCAGGCAGAACGCCGTCAGCGGCATGATGCCGAACTGGGCCACCACCGCGATGGCCACCCCTTTGGGCCGGACGATGTGGGCCCTGATCTTGGATATCTCCATGGTGCAGCCCAGGGACACCATGGTGATGAAGAGGATGATGATGGTGAAGCTGTTGATGGCCATGTCCATGGCGGGGGAGAAGTGGATCTGGAAAGCTTTGTCGACGTCGCCGCGGCTCCCGTTCGTCATCGCACTGACGTTGTTCCTGTTGTTGTCGCCAATGTTGCTGAAGCCGTCGTAGCTGAAGCCATCATAGCGGACTGTGGAGACGAGGCCCTCGGTCAGGTTCATGGTGCTGCTGCTGCTGGCTGGCTGCTGCAGTCTTGCTTTCTTACTGGGCTGTGCTTTCAAACTGCCAGGGTGAGCAAAGGAACTGTGTTAACGTTCATGTGCAGTTGCCAAATGTTGGCATGTCATGACAAGCATCTGTGCCATGACAAATGTCAAACTGAAACTAGCCATGAATCATGAATACTCATGAATCTTAAATGAAACTTTACTAAATTGAAACCAAAAATTAAAAGCACAAAACAACAACTTGTCATTTTAGATTTTAGCGTTGGCTATTCAAAAATAGCAGATATCCAAGCTCACAGCGCATCACTGCGCTGCGAGCTTGTACATCTGCAATATTTCATAGGATTTTCAAGTATAAAGACATACAACCCCACACATACCCCACCCTCCCCCGGTTCCCTCACAGAAAACATAAAAACCAACAATAATAAAACAATACTTATTGTGTGTGTGTGTGTGGGGGGGAGGGTGGTATGTTGGAATTGGAAATAAAATAGACATGAAAATAAAATGGTAAAATTAACCTTGGTAAGATTAAGGGGGTTTAATGTATCCAGACCAGACAATAGCACAATTGATTTGACAAATATAGGCTAACACACATCCAAGTACAGTACCTCTGTAAACATGATGAAACCACAGTAAACAGGAAAATAAAAATGAAAACAAAAAGAGACATACGTCATGATAGGAAAAACACTTATTCAGTTAAAATATAGTATCCCTTCCAGTAGTTGTAGAAAAAGATAGAGAAAGGGTGAATTCAATAAAAGGGGACCAGGCCTTTATACACTTTTGACTTGTATCTGTTGTACCTGAGCTTAAGATAGCACATCCTTGACCCAACTCGTGTACATTGGAGGTTTATCGGATTTCCAATTGCGGAGAATAAGCCTCAGGGGCTATAAGTCAAGAGAATGCTATGAAGTTGGCCTGAGGAGAGGTAATTGGTACATCATCGTTGGGAACTCCAAATATAGCAGTTATTGGGTTGGGCTCAATTGTTATATGATGACAGATGGATGAAAAGGTAGAATTCTAAGGTAGAATCAATATTAGGATACATTTTGGACAGTTTTTTCTCTCGAGAAATGCAAACGATGCAATATTTTAAATTGGATCACCAGACAGTATCTGAGACACAAGGATGTGGTAATGCGTCTCAGAGAGCGCTGAGCGCTCCCATATTTCCTCCTCCAGCTCAATACTCAGGTCGTGTTCCCAGGCTGATTTTGTTCTGTCCATGAGAGGCGGTCTAATCTCCTGTATAGGGCATAGCAAACTACCATTTTCTGGTTCCCACTCCAATAAAGCCAATGTATTCTTCCCATAGAGATTTCCAAAAATATTTATATCAATTATTTTAAGCCTAGAATCAATCAGAGTCCTGGTGAATCATCATAAAACATTTGATTCTGTGAGAAAATGGAAAAAAAACTAAGGGTATTTATTAAATATTGTATATCATATAATTAAATATTACATTTCTTTTCTCACAGAATAAAATGTTTATGGTCATGATTCACCAGGATCCTGGATGGCTTGATTCTAGGCTTAAAATAATTTATATAAATATTTTTGGAAATCTCTATGGGAAAAATGCATTGGCTTTTTTGGAGTGGAACCAGAAAATGGCCGCCACTGCTATGCTCTATAGCCTTATACATATATTAGATGCTTCCTTTGGTGTAAGGATCCCAGTCTAGTATGGTGTCTAGTAGACTCTTATCTGGCATATACATCTGCTATTTCTGAACATTTTAGAAATACGTAATTTAGAGTAATTTAGATTTTTTTTAACGCAAATCTTCTCTTCTCTGGGTCCCTGGCACAAAACATTTTCCGAAAATAGCCGATCTACAAGCTCACGATGCGACACGTTGTGAGCTTGTAGATCTGCCATTTTCAAATATTTTAGTACTTTTACTTTTGGTACATTAAGTACATTTTGATTCCAATACTTTTGCACTTTTACTCAAGTAACATTTTTAATTCTGGACTTTTACTTGTAACCGAGTATTTCTACATTGCAGTATTGGTACTTTTACTTAAGTAAAGCAATTGAGTACCTTTCCCACCACTGTTAACACACCTGGAGCCTCGATATGCTGCCGGTGTCATTTCTGTGTTAATTCACTCTCTGCCGCTCGCCTGACATGATGATTCAATGGGATTCGGGTTTCACATTCAAACCAAGAGGACCTGAGTGCGATTGGACACTGCATTGATATGAATGGTTGTTTTTGTCTGGGTTTTTCACGATATCGACCAAAAGAAAGCCCCTCGGGATCGACCGGTGGATCTTGAAACACATGGTTGCCCATCGCCCCTTGCTCTAGAACAACTAGGTGTTGATGATAGCACATGGCAGGTCAGGACAGTAAGGCCTGATGCATACTGTAGGCCCAGGGGGCGGGCCATGGACCTCATAGTGATTAACATCAATAGAAAATAGAATTTTAGTGGTTATGAATAACATGCTTTTAACCAATTAAGACCTGGAACGCATCTGTGTAATTTTTTGATTTGAGCTAAAAAGCATTATTTTACACTTTGGCCATTAAAAAATAGCAGATATACAAGTTCATAGCGCGGCACCGAGTGCCGCGCTATGAACTTGTAGATCTGCTATTTTAAAAAAAATCGTGAAAATGTGTGCAAATCTTTGCATATATATATTTTTAAAGCGAACATTTTTAACTCAAATCTTTGCTTCTGGGGGTCCCTGGAACAACACATTTTGAGATGGGGGTCCGCGGCCAAATACATATCATTTTGGGGGTCCTTGACATGAAAACGATTGAGCACCACTTACATAGAAACATGTTTTTCAGAAAACTGTTAGGCTTTCGAAGACATAAGTAAAGACTCGGCCTCAGGTCTTAACGGGTTAATGCACAGACAGGGTCTGATTATTGGCATTCAACAAGTAATCATGTGGGGTGCCACTGGTGTAGCGGTTAAGGGGCATACCACATAGGCCTTACAGGCTCTAATGCAGCCTGACAGCGGGCTGCAGGTTCGATTTCCCGAACCCGACAACCATTGCTGCATGTCCTGCTACTGTGTGTACTATCAATAAAAGGCAGAAAAGACACAAAAATATCTTAAACAAACAAACAAACAAAGTGATTATGAAATATTACCGCCAGACGATCTACATACACAGTGAATCACCACCACACTGAAGGTAACGTTTTGAAACACCCAGTGAATCACCGTGAACACTGAAAAGTAACATTTACACAACAGCCCATCTGGGCGACATGAAGAAGTTATTGAAGGTAGAGAGAGAGAGAGAGAGAGAGAGTAAAAAGGGCTCTCTGTTAAAGAGCCCTCTTTGTTTCTTTAGTTCTCGTCCTGTTCCCTTGGTAGCCACTGACACCACTGCCTCGGCGATGGCATTCAGGCAGTGACAAACACAGTCACACAGTCGCACAGACACAGTGGGGAAGCAAGCAACCCAATCACACATGAAACCATGAGGCCCGCCGATGGGGAGGGAAAACGTGCTTTCCTTAAAGCCTCATTTATACTTATAGCTGCAGTGGTGGAAAGAGTACTCACATGTTCTACTTAAGTAAAAGTATCAATGCCGCAATGTAGAAGTACCCTGTTACAGGTAAAAGTTACTTGAGTACAAAGTACAAAAAGTATTGGTATCAAAATGAAGTACCAAAAGTAAAAGTACAAAAATATTTGAAAATAGCTAGATCGGCTATTTTCAAATAGCTTAGGTATAAAATAGGGCTAAAGTGAATAATGTACTGTATGTTTTATAAATGTAATAATTTATATCTGGAAAGGAACTAGTAACTAAAGTTTTCAAATAATTGTAGTGGAGTAAAAGCACAATATTTGCCTCTGAGATGTAGTGGAGTGGAAATACTCCAGTACAGTACTTGAGTAAATGTACATAGTTACTTTACACCACTGCTTAGTTGCGTGCCGGTGTCGTGCTCTGTAAATAGCAGATCTACAAGCTCACCACGTGTGACACGTGGTGAGCTTGTAGATCTGCTATTTACTGCATGCAACACCAGCATGCAACTGGTGCAAGTTTAAATGAGGTTTTGCGTGTCTCTGAGAGACTGTCGTGTGTCTTCTCAATGACAAGACACTGCAGAGGATAGTTATGTTCTGCTTATCCTCAGTTTTAGACGGTTTATAAGCCTTAAATGAATCTTGCGTACACAATTGTGTTTACAAGTTCTAGAATTTTATGTCTGAGTCGGGTAAGAAAGCTGATTCATATCACCTTTAGGTCCAATACGATGAGACTTTCTCACTTGATGATGGTATCGTTTAACACACAAGGAACCTTTGACCAACTCTCCCTCTCTGGTTGTCAACATATATCAAACAGACATATATCACAGACATATATCAAATCCTGGCAACTTCCCGGCACGTCCCATGCCTTAAAGTAACTTAAATCAATGTATACATTCTAATCTTTTAAGCATCTTAAGTAGTACAGTACTTGAGTAAATGTACTCAAGTTACTTTCAACCATACTGGGTTCGATGCCTCTTAAACCACTTAAACCCCCAGCATCTGCATTGTGTGGGGAAGGCTTTCAGATCGACAAGCTCACACAAAACTGAAAAGACACTAGTCTAGAGCCCTGAGGGACTCCGGTCAACCATAATGTGGGGTTTAAGTGGTTAATAGTTGCTGGGTGCAGAGCAGTGGATAGAGGTTAAGTAAGGTCAGGAATACCGGACTGCAGAATATTAAAAAAAAGATGTTTGCCATCAATAACTGTTCATGTTGTCAATATCAAACATTCACTGCCTGAGTTTAAATCACGGGCATTTGAGCTTTAAAAGCAAAAACAGAACAAATGATACTCATGTCTAATAAAGTGATACAAGTGTTTCCTCCCTACCTTCATAGTTGTCCATGTCCTGCTTGCTTAAATCTCAGTCTGCCGAGCGGCTCTCCCTCCCCGATTGTATTATTCTCTCTCTAAACACACACGCACACGCACACACACACTCTCCCCATCCCTCCTCACATTCTTCTCTCTTGCCCCATTTCTCTCTGACCCCCCCACCGCCCCCCCCATGTCACATGGAATCATGATCACATGGTATACAGGACAACCATATGTGTACAACAGTTATCCTCTGATGCAGCATTACACCCACCACACACACACATTCTGTAATGAGCTAAATTTAACCCCAAAACACTGTAACGAGTGTTTCTCAAGGGTCACCCCCAAACTAACTAATATGGATTTTTGGCCGAGGACCCCCCATCTGAAAATGCTCGGTGCCAGGGACCCCCCCCCCCATACAAGAACCTTTTTTATATTAAAAATGTGTCAAGTTTTATCAACATTTCTTTTCTTTTTTTTTTAAATAGCCGATGTACAAGCTCACTAATAGCCGGTGTATATAGGGTTAAAGTGATTAACCCATTAAGACCTGAGGCGATTCTTAAAAATATTTTCTAAATCCTAACATTTTTCAAAAATAGCAGATGTATATCTGCTATTTTTGAATAGCCAAAGAAATCTAAAGTGACACAGATGCGTTCCAGGTCTTAACGGGTTAAAGAGATTTTTTTTGGGGACCCCCTGAAACTCCCCTCAAGGACTCCTGGGGGTCCCCGCCGGACCCTACTTTTTGAGAACCATTGCAATAAAGCATGCATTGCAACCTCCCATGATAGCGACACATTTAACTGTGGCAAGCAGTTAATTAAACAAATGCCTCAGGTGATAAACCCGCCCCATGTTTGCATACTGGGCCCTGATTGGTCCCTCACTAATCTCTCAAGAACAGATTCATAGCTGCGCTTGAATCTGCCGGGAGCCGTGTTGAGCATAGATATAGAAACCTAGATACCTCATTGGCCTCTGCAGTTCATTGTAGCGACTGGTATCTCAATACAAGGCTCTTCCGCAGGGCTGTTTGACTACTGACCAATCACATCGCGTTAACTACTGGCCAATCACAGCGCGTCTAACTGACTAGTTGCTGCACGGCTGCCTCTTAAGAAAAGACCCGCCCCACCTGCCTCTGATTGGCCTACCGAACGCCCCCTTCTGCGACGCACACGGAAGTTTCCAGTTTGCCCTGCTGAAGCGGAAGGAAGTGGAAGGCTAGCCCAAGCCTTATATGGGCTAGCCCTGCGGAACAAGGAAGCGCGCCCGAGATACGAACGCTTCAGAGTCAAAGGAGGCGTCTACCTTTATATGTCTATGGTGTTGAGAACCTATGCACATTGGCTACAAGTGGGCGTGCCTTCAGATCAGGAAGCAGGCCGCGCTTCACCCATTCAAATGTAGTGGGTGGGATTTACATGTGTGCGGCTCGCTTCCCACTGGAAACAAACCCACAACTCATTTAACAATAAGCGTCCTCGGAGCCGACAAAACCACAGAAAGTTAGTAACATTTCATCATAGAAACAAGTGGGCTTATAACCAAAACGATCCATGTTCTTTGGGAGAAATGGTGTTAGCGTTCCGTGGAGAAGTACTGTTAGTGGGAATGAAAACACAGGCACACCACCGGAAGTGGAGGGCTGAGGGGCATGTCCAAACCCCGGTCTCCAGTGAGCATGTGTCAAATGCAAAAGTGAAAAACAGCAGAGGGCGGTGTTTTTCCTTTTTATTTGACGATGGGTTCCCAGATTGGTCCCTCACTACTTCGGAGGGAGTGAAATCCAATCACAACTGAACGGGTGCCAGACCAAATCTGCCGAGGGAATACATTGTTTTTGCTATGGCAGATTGGTCTGGGTTTCCAGGCTAATGAAGCTGGCCCACATGAACACTACACCTTACCGCCTCTGTCCAAAGGTGACACGGCAGACCTCTCCAAGCCTCGAAGGCCCCGTCACCCCCAGGTTGGGTGCTTGATCCTGTTTGGACACGGATGTGACAGTTAGCCTATGGAGGATTGTTGGTGCATTGTTGGAAGCGGTATAACAGGTGTATTGGTTGAGGGGAGGCAAATATGCTTAAGGTGACTAAGGCCAGAACAAATATAAAAAACAATATGTTTCTGCAAAAGCAATACAAATATGGAATAACTGTGAAAATGATTGAAAAATATGTAGTTCTATTGGCAAATTTAAGAAAATGGATGAAATTTAAATGGTAATGAAATATATCAATATGATATGATAGGATAATTAAAAACGTTGCTATAGGAAATATAGTGATGTGGAATTGTTGATAAAGCAATTATTTAAAGTATAGAATATTATCAATGATTTATGCAATTAATTTTCTGTTTTAAATAGCTTAGAAATATTATATATATATATATTTAGATTTATATAGCATAGGAATATTTTCTTTTCCAATGATTGAGTATAAATAATTGATTTTCTGTTTTAATAGATTATTCAATGCAAGAAGGGTAGGCACTATAAGCTATTAGCTCCAGCCTACGCCTTTTCGGTCAAGCAGTTTTGTTCTGCTTTGTTTTTGTTTTTAATTGTTTTGTCTTTTATTGTATGAAACTAGAGGTTCGGGCCGCCATATGTGTGTATGGTTTTATTGACCGAAATAAACTTTAAAGGTAGGGTAAGTGATATTTTTTGGTTAAAACAAAAAGTATTTTGTTAAAAGGTTAAAGCACTATATTCTGATAGTAATCATTGCTATAGAGTGTTTGTTCAGTAACAGGAGTCTCCCCGTCTTTCCAGCTCTTTAATAAACAGAAAATACATTTTTCGGTAGGTGTCAAAATCTCAGCCAATCAGGAGAAAGCACCCATTTTTATGCTTCATTTTTATAGTGTTCCAGTTCCAATTTTGCCTGCTCTTTTCTTAGTGTCATCACTTCCAATTTAATTTGTTTAATCTATATCATGATTGAGTTCTCTATCCTGATTGGATAAAATCTGAAATGAAACTGAAACGAAAATGCATTTTCTGTTTTATAAAGATCTGGAGAGACAAGGAGACTCCTTTTACTGAACAAACACTCTATAGCAATGAGTACTATCAGAATATAGAGCTATTTAACACTTATTTTAACCAAAGAAAATCACTTACCCTACCTTTAACTAACTAACAGGTTACAACTATTATTTCGTTGCTCCATATTTGACCTTTTTGTGTTTCTTTTCATAAATTAACGCCCTACTTGATCACACTACAGCGTCACACAAAAGCATCAAAAGTAGCAGATCCTCAAGCTTTGATGCTTTTGAATTTGAATCCTGAAAAGTAACCGTTTTGGACATAATGAGGTTTCCAGCCGACTAGAGACGATTTATAAAACATTATGAGATGCTAATGTGACTTTTGTTAACTCTGAGTATAGTGTGCATATGTGCATTACCCCCACGTCACCGTCCTGGGAAGATTTGCTGGGTCATCCAAGTGCTGCATGCATGGTGGAAACGTCCGAAATGGAATCAACGAGGTCAGCTTTGTTCCCTTCAACGTTCCTATAGGAGCCCGTGGCTCACACACAGACAGTCCATTGACCAACAAACCTCCCAAGGTAACACACACAAACAAACACGCACACACAAACACATGCACATAGACGTGCACACTCAGAAGGACAGGGACTCGGGACACCCACACAGTGGACAGAGTACTCCACTACTCCACTACTTGAGTCAAAGCATAGATACTCCTTGTCAGAATTTACACAACTAAAAGTTGCTCAGTCACGTTTGTGCCTAAGTTAAAAGCACTGGAGTACTTGCTATAAAAAAAATAAATGAAGTATTCCAAATTGCATGCGTTTAAAAAAATGCAATTGATCAAGCATGCATCATAATGTGAGTTGGTTGAACGATTGACTTTAAAAATGATTGTGTGTGTTGGATGGACCGATCCTAAGGGTCTGAGGGTCTACTAAAGGTCAAACTGATTGCCTTTGGGTCATTCCGCCCAGCCAAATGGGAGGGGATGCGTTTGTCCTGTCTTTGTTTGTGGAGAAAACACAAAAACTAAACAAAGAGTGTCACTGACAGAAACTTTGTGCAACTCTGTACAACTCTTTGAATAAAGAAAGAAAAAAGAAAAAAGAACCAGATGTCAGAAGGATAAAGGCTCCGTCTTTCATTTTCACTTTGGCTTTCAGGGAATTGGAAAGTGGAGGGCGTCTCCTGTAAACACCTACCTAAATGCCACGCTGTGCCCCCTATGTGCCCCTCCTGCCCCCCACCCCCCTCCCCTAGCGTGGGAAAGCCCTGTTGGCATCAGAGGCCTTCTAAACAGAATGACATTGTTGCGGTGACACTGAAGAGGCCCTTTTATTCAACTTGGCTTCACTCACATGTGTAAACACACCATCAATGAATATTCAGTGGTGGAAGAAGTACTCACGTTTGTAACTTGAGTAAAACGTTGCAGTATACCGCCTGGACCGCAGGCGACGGCCTTTGCTGCATGTCACTCCTCAGCTCTCTCTCCCCATTTCCTGTCAGCCTACTGTCATGTCAATAAAGGCATGAAAGCCCAAACATAAAACTTTAAAAAAGAAAAGAAAAAAGTAGCAGTACCACAATGTACAAACGCCCTATTACAAGCAGTGCTGATTTTGTCGACTAAAACTATGACGAAAAATGTTCGTCGACTACCTTTATTCAGTGGCGAAAACGAAATAAAACCGAAATAAGGTACGATAACAAAAACTATAACTAAATATATTGACAATTTAAGACAAGTCATTTTATGCTTGACTGCGTGCAGGTGTCGAGCTTCGAAAATAGCCAATCTACAAACTCACAACGCGTCGCGTCGCAGCGCAATGCATTGCGAGTTTGTAGATCTGCTATTTTCGGCACGCAGCTAAGTGTAAATCAGGCATTACGCCATCATGGCCTGCCAAACATGCATTTTAGTCGACTAAATCAACTGTAGATTTAGTTGACTAAAACTAGACTAAAACTAAAAACATTTCAGATGACAAAAATATGTCTAAAACTAAATGGATTTTTATTCAAAAGACTATGACTAAAACTGAATATTTGCTGTCAAAATCAACACTGGTTACAAGTAAAAGGCATGTATTCACAATTTTACTTGAACTTGTAACGGTTTTATGTTGCTGAGGTCCACGTGATTTATAATATATTATTTTCTTATTTTATGGTTGAAACAAACATGCTGTCAAAGTTGTTTGTGTGTAGATGTATCCTTTTCCAAATCCCATAAATAAAAAAATAAAAAATTAACAAAGTGAAAATAGCCTTAATACAAGATAGTCGTGAGCTTGTAGATTGGCTATTTTCACTAGTTTGGGTCCCGGGGGAGACATCAAATTTCTCCTCTGTGTCTCGAGCTAAAATGTTTGGGAACCAATGCTGTAGTAGAACATCAAAAGAAGAACCTCACTCACAAGTTGAACGTTTTTCATTATATGCCGCAGCAGCAGTCACAGGACACAGACCAACGTGTTTCGGCCTGTAGGCCTTGGTCTCGTCAGCGTCTCACTGCTGCGACCCCCCCCCACCCGCCCCCCCTCCCAAAAACAAAAAACATATTTGAACTGGAGACCCCCCACCCTGACAAGCACATGGAATTGTAGGAGTTGAAGAATTTTCAAAGATAGCAGTTGTACAAGCTTGCAGTGCGGCACAAAGTGACACGCTACATGTTCATGTATATGTTGTATTCTTTTATAGCCAACATATACATGGATAAAGTGGTTTAAATGATTGTGACGCTATATTAAACTTTTGCTGGTTTGATTTCAGTTCAGTTTTAATAGTGCATAAGTAGTTTTAGTTTAAGGAAATGACTGCTTTTGCTGGAGTTTCTGATTTAGTTATAGTGTTAGTTTGGGTTTTTCAGGTGTTATGAGGAGCAACTTGATTTATAGAAGCTGAAAAAGGTGGAATGAAAGAATGCAAGACATCAGATTTGATTTACAAAACATGTTCTTATCCTATATTAAAATTGCCTAGTTTATTAAAAGTGCCATAGTGAGCAAAGCCACTAAATTGAGGGGTACAAACTAAAACCAAGTTGATTTTACATGCAGTCCTACTTAGATTTAGTTCATTTTGCATTATTTTTTAAATACTTCATGTAGTTTTCCTTTTTTTTTTTTTTTTTACTTTTAGTTTCAGTTACGGTAATTATAATACATTTGTAATATCGTCATGCTTTCACCCTTGTGGAATTTTGTGTCTGTCCAGGAAGCTCTCATTAGTTCATAGTACATTCGTGGGACATAATCCCCTCTGCTTGTGGTAATTATGGAGCTGGATTTTCAGCCTGTGTAGCCGACTGTATTAGACTCTCCTGGCAGTCAGCTGATTGAGCCAGGCTGCTTCACGAGACATGTATCCACAGGCAGTCTGCAAAATATGCATTCTTCTGAATGAGCTTCCACAATGGAAGAGGTTTGAGACTATACACGACTACAGGAACAGTAGCTTTTTTGTGTTTTTGGGAAAACATTTTCTCAGCTAGCTTCACCCTGGCACAAAACTTCCCCCTGGCCCAAAACATTTTCTGGCACAAAACGTTTTCAGCTGGAGGGTTATAGGGACAAATACATATTAATATGGGGGTCCATGACATGAAAATATTTGAGAACCACTGGTGTAAACGATAATTAAAACATTTGGAAACAAGCCCAAATAAGCAACTATACTTTAGAAACAAGCCTAAAAAAACGCAACCCGCAACTACCAATATTTACAAGCGACTTTACAGAACAAGCCAAAAGGCGCTTATAATAAGCAGACATGGCAACACTGACCACCACCCTGGCTAAGAATCAACCTGGGGACCACTGTTGGGTTTTGGTGGCTAGGATTAGTTTTTCGGTATCCCATGTCTATATAATGTGTTATAAACATACTTACAATGCATTATAATCTGCTTATCACACTCTATAATTATAGTTATAAGAACTTAATACTCATAATGTTTAGAACACTTTTTTCTCATGGACTACTAGTGGCCCATGGAATAGTTTCAGGTGGTCCATGGGAAACGTGAATAAACGTTGAATATTTTTCAACGTGGTAAAGATTGTTATCTCTAATAATTGCGGAGAGGCAATTACAGTATGTAATATTTGTGACAGGCTTAGTAATGGAGATTGTAAAGCGCTTTGGATAAAAGGTCTAAATGCACCATTTATTACTGTAAATGTGTCGTTCACAACGAGCCAAACACATTCAATGTGTACACCTCAATTCATATTTAATCGAAATTATCACATGATATATACAAAGTAAAATTTAACTTAAAACTTTTTTTTACAAATATTAAAACAACATTTTTTCTAGAAAGAAAAAAAGGGTCCAAAAGGAAATTCAAAGGAAAGTAAAACTTAATGTTGACATTACGATAAGCTGTACAATAATAGTGTTCTTTTTTTTTTCTCGTGTTGGATTCACCCGATCATTTTTTACATCATCTCACATCACATGCCGACAGTTAAAGCCTAATTTAAAGCCTGCAGTACAACGGTGCTGCGTGCTCATAGGAACTACAACATTAACCACTAAAACCCCCATATGGTTGAGCGGAGTCCCGCAGGGCTCCATACTAGTGTCTTTTCAGTTTTCTGTTATTGTGAGTGAAAGCTTTCGCTGAAAATAGCCCATGGACAGGCTCACAACGTCGCGCTTGTCGATCTGCTATTTTCAGCGAAAGCTTTGCCCACAATACGGATGCTGGGTGGTTTAAAGTGGTTAAGCCTCATGTTATACTGCGGATAAATCTACAAGCTCACTGTGTGCTTGTAGATCTGCTATTTTCGGGGGGGAAAAAACGTTTGACAAATGTGAACTGTTTGAGTGGTTTTACTTTGTTTATTTATTTTTTGTATAATGTGATAATAATGTGTCAATAGTTTTGTACTTTCACTCAAGTAAAATTTTGAATAAGGGACTTTCACTTGTGACGGTGCGGTCACACCGAACTTTAATTCTGCCTATGAGGGCGGATTTTTCCAATGCTTTTCAATGGAAACAGAGCGTTTTTTTGGGTTGCAGAAATCCGTTAATGGCAACAAACCGCTCCATTCCCATTGAAAAGCATTGGCAGAATCGGCCCGCAAAGATAAAATTCCAGTTCGGTGTGACCAAACCCTAAGAGAGTATTTCTACATTGTGGTATTGCTACTTTTTACTTAAGTAAAACATTTCAGTTGGCTGTGGGCAAAGCAACACCACTGTGTGACACAGTCAAGTACAGCCGAAGCAGCAATGTGGAGGAAAATAAATCCTATTTTTAACTAACCTCCAAAGAATGGCGGAAGCATCAAAACGGAACCAAATGGCTGGTCAACAGCGCCCTAGAGGTGAATATATCAAATACTCAATTTAGTTCTCCTTATTATTATTTTTTTATTATTTAGAACAATAATAAGCCTAAATAAATTAAGTGTATTATTATTATTATTATAATAGTATTTTCAGGTGCCCAGTGATGTGTCCGACAAAAGCACTAGTAGTAGGCCCACTGGTGGGCACGCGGCGTGGCTGCTATTTTTTAACCCATTAAGACCTGGAACTGTGTCATTTTTAGATTTGAGCTAAAAAGCATTATTTTACACTTTGGGCTATTCAAAAATCGTGAAAATGTGTGCAAATCTTTGAATATATATATTTTTAAAGCGAACATTTCTCAAATCTCAAATCTTTGCTTCTGGGGCTCCCTGGAACAACCTATTTTGATGGGGGTCCGCGGCCAAATACATATCATTTTGGGGGTCCTTGACATGAAAAAGATTGAGCACCACTGATATAGAAACATACGTTTTTCAGAAAACTGTTGGGATTTAGGAGACATGTAGAGTCGGATTCAGGTCTCAATGGGTTAAGACGTCAGATGGGTGGGCCACGAATGCTTTCAATATCTTGATCCCTTGGATCCAGAAAAGGGTTGAGAGACACTGCTCTGGTGTTAACGACACTAAAGCTGTGGAGGCAATTAACACACATTCATTCTGTTTGAACATTACATGAAATTAAAACTCCTTAAGCCTGATTTACACTAAAGTCGCACGCTGGTGTTGCTGCATGCCGTAAACAGCACGATATACAAGTGTGACACGTTCTGAGACACGTTCTTGATACTGTAGATCTGCCATTTACTGAGCACGACAACGGCACGCAACTAAAGTAAAACAGATGCTTGTGCATAGAAGTGGAAAGCTAAGGGGGGGGGGGGGGGGGGTGGAGGATGAGGATAGGAGAGTACACTGATCCCATACAGCAGTGGTTCTCAAAGTGGGGTCCTAGAGGGGGTTCCAGGGGGTCCCCATCAAAATGCGATTTTAACCCATTAAGACCTGGAACTGTGTCATTTTTAGATTTGAGCTAAAATGCATTGTTTTACACTTTGGGCTATTCAAAAATAGCAGATATACAAGCTCATAGCGCGGCACCGAGTGCCACGCTATGAGCTTGTAGATCTGCTATTTTTGAAAAATCGTGAAAATGTGTCCAAATCTTTGAATATATATATTTCTAAAGCTAACATTTTTAACTCAAATGTTTGCTTCTGGGGGGTCCCTGGAACAAAACATTTTGATGGGGGTTCCGCGGCCAAATACATATAATTTTGGGGGTCCTTGACATGAAAAAGATTGAGCACCACTGATATAGAAACATAAGTTTTTCAGAATACTGTTGAGATTTAGGAGACATGTAGAATCGGCTTCAGGTCTCAATGGGTTAACCCCTGGGCGTGGCCAAATATACATACATTTTGGGGTCCTTGGCACAAAAAAGTTTGAGAACTACTGCCTGAGGGAGGGAGGTGAGGAAAGGACACGATAAGCCAGCTTAAAAACAGTGAGACCGTGTCTGCCGTTTTGACATGCATGTCCTTTTGTCCGTCCTAATTTGATATGATTTCATTCCTCAAAAGCAATTTGTTTTTAAATATACATTTCCATTATCTAGATATAATTTGGTCTATTCATGATTTGCAATCTAAATCTGATGATATATATATTTTTTTATTTGAAAATATTTTCAAAACTCAAGTTTTATACTCAAGTATCTTTTGGTTATTTAAGCGGAAACTGGAAAATATATATCGTTCCTCTTATCTCCATATTTGAACTTTCCCCCCCCCGTAAATTAACGCCCTAATTGATCATACTACAGCGTCACACATAAGCACTTTTGCTATTATTACATTTTTTTAATCCTTAACAGTTTTGGACGATACAAAAAGAAAACAGCTTTGAGGAAGGAAATCATCTCAAAATAACATGCGACAGCAGTACAATCATCTCATGTAAAAAGGCAAACTTATGTGGCATGATGCAAATTAACTACTAATTAATGAACTGATTTACACACAAAAAAGCTAAATTAAACCTTTCTTTCATCACCAGGGCTGCAACCATCGATTATCGTTGATTACTTTTTGGATTAATCGTATATCAACGAATCGAAGAACCACTTAAGACCGATATTACTGTCACAAAAAAGTGAGCGAAAAATTGTGAAAATGCCAGATCTAAAAGCTCACAACGCATGTTCTAAGCTTGTAGATCTGCTATTTTGTTCTTTACCTTTTAAGGAATTTTCTTTTTATTTATTGTAATTTTGTTTATATTGTCAGAATTTGTTTTAATACTATGTATGATATATATTATTTTATATTATCATAACCTTTTAGTGTGAAATGATTTCTAAGTATCATAATATTCAATATTTAGTTTTTTTCTTTTTTTTTTACAAACTTGATAATAATGAGCATTATTTGGGCATTAATAAGGTGAGGATTTCTTTACGTGTTGTTTTCTAAACTCTACGCCTATAATGACATGCCCAAAATAGGGAAAGGTTATTAACACATTGAGTGCCAGATGTTTTTTTTTAATGCTGTTTTTAACCATTTTTGGTTTTAAAAACATTCGGTAAATCCGTTCCATAGTTGCAGCCAGTTGAAAATAGTCAAAAACACAAAAAAAAAACCCTAACCCTTAACCAGGAAGTGGATAGGAGTCTAAATCTTCGAAAAATGATATCTCCTGGTGCTGTGAAGGAAAAAAAAAAAAAAAAAAAAAAAAAAAAACGGTGATCAGTTTTTGGCACTCCTCGTTTGGATCATGAAAAACGGTTATAACCGTTTTTGGCACTCAATGTGTTAAACTATTAATTTATAAAAAATTACCAATCTTTTTCTTTTTTAATAATCGATTAGTTCGATCAACTGTTGCACCTCTACTCATCATCAAAGCAGAAGAAAGTGTTGTGAGAGTGAGAATCACATCATCGTCATTCTAGTAGGTCTCCTAACCTTCATGCATCATTCCTTATATATGGCTTACAGCGGTCCTCAAACGAGGACCCCCGTAACTCAGAGTTACAGACGTGTGAGGGTCCATTTGGATCCCCCCCCCACCTCAAGAAACCAACCCTGAGGGTCCCTGTACCCCACTTTGACATCCACTGGCTTACATGATGTGATATGTTTGTAGATTTATCCATTAATTTACACAAAAAACATTGTTCACCACCCAATAGCCATCAGAACTCTTTCCCTTACGTTTTTCTTTCTTTCTTTCTTTCTTTCTTTCTTTTCCTTTTCACATTTCCAAGCTAAACCAATGGTTATTTAAAAGAAGCTAATGGATGCGTGTGTGTGTGCGTGTGTGTGTGTGTCAGACATTGGACGTACATAATGTAACAATTCCTATAAAAGTTTTAAGCATGTATGTACATACGGGTCCCCCCCCCCCCCCCCCCCCATTTGCGATGGCGAACTCGTTCAGAGCCACCCACAGCGTCGCTCAAGGCTCTTTTTGGCTACAAAGGGGTCAACCCAGAACCTGCCAGAACCGGAAACTTTACAGAACTATGAGGTTCCGTCATATTACTATAATTATTATTTATTATTAATTTAGGGTAGGTTGTTAGTTTTCAAAAGTGTTCAAAAATAGCTAAAAATAACAGATCCACAAGCTCAGGTGAGCTTGTGGATCGGCAATTTTCTCTATTTAAAACAAAAATAAAAAGAGAAATGGACCGCTTGCCTCAGAACTCCTTCCTGAGCAGGGGCCTGAAAATTTGGTTCCGAGAAACCTGAAAAAAAAAACGAGACGCAGGGCAAGCGGTACGTACGGAAAACCAATGCAGAACCCCAAGAGATACCGTTTTTCAACGGCACAGTTTCACTTAGTTCTTGTATTCGAAAAGAGCAGGTCGGTTCCCACCCCCCCCCCCCCCCCCCCCCCGTTTGAAGTGTCGTCCCGGTCTGTGTTGACAGCTGCTGTAGTGGAGAAGCTTTTTTTTTGGGAGAGAGCCCTCTTAGCTTTAGCAGGTTCACAGACACGCTGGTAGAGGGGGGGGGGGATGGTGGCGGGGGGGTCGGGTCTCTGGTACAGTATATCCTACTGTAGAGGGGCTGTGGCGTGCTTCAGGCCTCCTTCAACAAAGGCATATCTGCAAAGCCATAAACACAAACAAACCCAGCATCAATATATGCAGCACCCCATGGAACAAAGCTGAGTAACATCTCACGAGTGAAAATGTAACGGTGATGCTTAAGTATGATCATTCTAAACCAGGGGTCCTTCGACGTTTTCAGGCCAAGGACCCCCTAGTTGAGAGACGGATGAAGCAGGGAACCCCCTCAATATTGTATACAATTGTGTTTCAGATTATACTTTTTTTTGTTTACTTGGTCTGCTCTTTCCCCCCCCCCCCCTCTACACATATACCTCTTTGCCAAAAAAAAACGATCTACAAGCTCACAACGCCTCGTGAGCTTGTAGATCTGCTATTTTTTGGCTAAAGTTCTCCTCAGAAAAGGGGATGCTAAGGTTCAAGAGGTTAACTGACTTGGATCCATGCGTGGTCTTACCGTCAGAGTAGTCCATCTCAGAGTCCAGCAGCAGGGGCAGGCTGTGTTGGTCGCTGCCCGCGGAGAGCCTCCGCTGCAAGGGCTCCGCTGCGGCCGCGCCCGCCACCACGTGCTCCAGACCCCAGCGGGAGGAGGAGGACGTGGGTGAGGGCGGCGTGGGGGAGGAGGAGAAGGAGGAAGGCGAACGGGGGGAGGAGGAGGACGGCGGCGGTACAGGGTGGACCACGGCCATCTCCGAGTGCTGGCGGCTGAGGGACGAGGAGGGGCCCGCCTCCTCGGGCCCTCCTCCTCCTCCGGGGGCCTGTTGGCCCTCCTCCTCCTCAGACAGCACGATCTGCACACGCGAGTCAGAGCCGAGGGCAGTGCCGCCGCTCACAGCCTCCTCGTAGGTGGGCAGGGTCACCTGGACCCCCTCCACCATGATGGACACGGGGTGGCCGCTCACCCCCTGCTCCCTCCTGGGGGGCGGAAACAGCACAACTGGTCACATAGGCAACGATTCACTCAACTCACCATATGATTCACTCAACTCACCATATGATTCACTCAACTCACCATATGATTCACATGATTCACTCAACTCACCATATGATTCACTCAACTCACCATATGATTCCAACCAATCACGATACTCGGTTCACGATACCATTTTTCAAAACACCATTTTTTTCCCCCCAGACGAATGACAGAATTTGTTTTTTTTAAACCCTTTAAGACCTGGGACCTGTGATTTAGATTTGAGCTAAAAAGCATTGTTTTACATCTTAAAATGACTAGAGACGCGTCCCCGGAATTGCATGGGTTTAAGATCTGAGATCTTGAGGAACGGCCCTGGCCGACTCCCAATTTTTCCCCGAATCCCGTTTTTGTGGCACAAAAACAAAGTGATGATGAGACTCACCGATGGAAGGACTTGAGTTTGGGCTGCAGCAGCACAAACAGAACCACCAGCAGCAGGAGGAGGGCCACGGAGCTGGCCGTAGACGCCACGATGGACAAGGTGGGCATCCCCAGCGGTAGAGAGGGGTCTCGCTCTGCACGTTTGGAAACCGCCAACAAAAAAAGGATGGATTCAGCCAGTGGTGGAAAAAGTACTCGAATGTTTTACATGGACGATATTTCTCGTCATATTCTGCTATGGCACAGCCTGCCGTTGACGAGAAAGACTAGATACAAAATTAAAAATAAAACAGAACCAGAGATAATGCGATCCGAAGATGTACTGTTCCATTCACTTCCTGGTTAACTTATTACTTAAACATCCTGTATCTCGGCTCCTGTGTTGTTGTTTTTTGTGATGTTTTTTTTGCCTAAACATGCTATTTTTAATTGCCATTGAGGCAAAAGTTTGAAAGAAAAAATGGTTGACATTGATCTGAAGCCTCATCGACCCACCAGACCCATTTCATCATCATCAAACATGAGGTGTGTTACAAATCCCAAGCGTCCAACATAATCCTGTCCTCACTGGGCACACACGCACACACACACACACACACACACACACACACACACACACTTATAATAGTCCTGACCATGTGCCACCTGGCGGCTAATCTGCTCTCACCTTGGTCAGTGGTGGAAGGTAACTAAGACATTTAACCCATTAAGACATGAAGCCGATTCTACAAATTATTTTGATTTTTATTTAAAGATAATATATATATATTCAAAGATTTGCACACATTTTCCAAAAATAGCAGATCTACAAGCTCATAGCGCGGCACCGAGTGCCTCGCTATGAGCTTGTATATCTGCTATTTTTGATTAGCCAAAGACATCTAAAAATGACCGACCTTGGTCCAGGAGACAGCTGATCTGCATGGGGCCGTCCCACTCCCCGTCCTGGCAGGTCAGGTACTTGTAGTCTCCCTTCAGGATGAAGCCTTCGTCACAGAAGTACTCGATCACAGTGCCGTGGGACAGCCTCCGGCAGGGGGCCGGGTGGCAGGCGTAGCCCCCCTTCTCCGGCTCGTACGGAGGCAGACACACTGCGAGGGGGGGGGAGAGAGAGAGCGAGAGAGAGCGAGAGCAAGAGAGGACGGAGTCATGATTCGTTCTCAAACTACTACGGCTAGGTGAAGCAGCAGCACAATCATTTCAAACCTCTGCTAGGGCCTGTCACAATTATTACATAATCGAAAAATACCTGATCTACAAGCTCACAATGCGTCGCGAATGCTACGCATTTGTGAGCTTGTAGATCTGCTATTTTCAAGATTTTTAGACATTTTATACGTTTGAAATCTTGTGAAATGGGACATTCTGCATAATGAGTACTTTCTACTTTTGGTACTTTAAGTACATTTTGATACCAACACTTTTGCACTTTTACTCAAGTAGATTTTTTTATTCCGGACTTTTACTTGTAACAAGTACGTCTACATTGCAGTATTGATACTTTTACTTAAGTACTTTTTTTTTTTTTTTAAATCCACCACTGTACTTACCATCGCTGCGTAGGCAGCGAGGCGGCTCAGAGGACCAGTGACCCAGCGGGCTGCAGGTGAGGATGCTGGGCCCGTCCGTCAGGTATCCTGAGTCACAGCTGTACTGCAGCACCGTGCCCACGGGGAACGAGCCCCTGTTGCTCTCCGTCAGGTTGGTTGAGCCATGCTGCACCATGAACGGCCGGACACAGCCTGATGAGACAAAAGAAAACGTGGGGGGGAGGGGGGGGAGATTAGAGCCAGACCGATTTTGGCTCTATTTGGACCAGTGGTTCTCAACCTGTGGGTGTTGGGGGGGTCCCCTGATGGGGGGGGTCCCAGATGTCCCCAGACTGCATCAAAGGTAATCAACAAACTACAGCCTACTATAAAGAACTGGTTAAACATTGGCCAAATTGTCAAATTCTATAAGAAAGACTTGAATATTGAATACTTCATTAGCCCCTTTATTACGCCCCTCAAAAGAACCCTGATGGTCCCTGGGACCCCCACTTTGTGATCCACTGTCCTAGACCACAGAGTACCAATGCACCCAGGTTTCCAGAAGAACTGTCATGGAGTTCAGGATCAATCAGTAAATTGATGAGGCAATAGACAGAGACAATATTCTAGGTGGTTATTGTAACCCAGGTAACTAACCAAGGTGACCAGGTGACAGGTAACCATGGTAACCAGGCAATCATGCAATCAGCAGGAAAAGTATAAATGTCTGGCTACCATGGTGTCATTTCCTGCCACTCCCTCCACTCCCTCCTCAGTGTTTGCTGGCAGCATGGTGTGCTGCTGCTGCTGTGTACTCTCTCTTATACTCTAATGCTTCATACTCAACGGTGAGTTAAAGTTGGTTCAATGGTTTGGTTGTTTAGTCATGGTACAATGTGTGGTAAATGTTTGGTAAATGTTTATTTTGAGTTAATGATGAAGTGTTTCATGACTTCATGTTTTGAGTATCATTTTTGTATTTTATTTTCTATGAGAATTTATTATTTAATGAATCATGAATAATGACACTATTTATTATTTGATGAAAAGTCATAAAATAATAATTTGTTTGGAACTTGACATTGTTGTACAACTAGATGACTGATTATTTTATTTCACCTGGCCTTTTAGGTCAGGTTTTTGTGATTCGGCTGGATTCGATCCGATGTTGATGGCGAGCCTCCCACACTGACCCAACCGGACCCGGATTCTGGGGCCTAACTCCCTACCTCCACTCCGTGTGGTAGACAAAAGGACAGGTTCCATTCCCCTTGAATTCCCCCCCTGAAAGATCCACTGACACTGAAAACTTTAAAGGGCCCCCTTTTTTATTTTCTTTATAAATGAAATGAACTGTTTGTTCTGCACTATGATTTTGTTCTAATACAATCCTTAAGTTGAACTTTTGTGTCTGTCTTTAAATTCCTTGGGTTTTACACACATTGAGCTCCACCGAACCTAGTATCCATATCTAACAGTCGTTATCTTTGCGCAACTGGCTACAGCTTGGCGAGCCAGCTAGGAGCTCAATAAGTGTGAAACCCATTGAATTGTTTTTTTGCATTTTCAAGTTAAGATGGATTTCATCAAACAATCAGGTGTGAAGTTAGCCAAATCTGTGATTGTCAGAGGTGACAAAAACACAGCGGAAACAGATGAAACCCTCTTTAAATGTTTGAAACAGTATGGGCCGATTGAACAAGTCACTCCAGTGGATGACCCTACCAGTATGGATCACAAAAACTTGATTGTTGAATTCAAAGACGAAGCTACTTTAGAAGCGTTAGAGCCCCTGTTGCCAATGGTACATCGCATGGATGATGAAGGGGTTGTGTATGAAATACGTTCCTTGGCAAATGAGTATGCAGCTACAGTAGGTGGCACACACACTGAGAACTACCTCAAACAGCTTGCAGAAGTAGCCACCTCTAGTGGCAGAAGTTTTGAGGTTGTGTTAAAAGATATGCTCATTCAAATGAGTAAAGAACTGAGAAAACCTGGAGAGGAGGAGGGAAAAGTTGAACAGGAAAGCTCTGTGCCTGACCGGCATGAGCCACAGACAGAAACTGGAGGCACCAGACGTGTCAGGAGAACAGTGTCTCTAGCAGGAGATGACTTAAACCCCCCTGACATACAAAAAGTTGTGGTTGAACATATATTGAAGAAGGAGGACTTCAGTTCTCATTCATTGTCCCCACTAAGACTCCGTGCCTTCTCTGGGAAATGTCCCAAACCCAATAATGAAACAGACTATGAAACATGGCGCTCACAGATTGACTTGTTGCTTGCTGATCCTAGCATGTCTGCCTTATATGTCACAAGACGAATCCTTGAGAGCTTGCTATCTCCTGCAGCTGATGTGGTTAAAGGGCTAGGATCTGAAGCTCGTCCTGTCACCTACTTGCAAATCCTTGATGCAGCCTTTGCCACTGTCCAGGATGGAGAGGAGCTTTTTGCTCAGTTCTTGACTACCTACCAGGATCGAGATGAAAAATTCTCTGCTTATCTACAGCGACTACAACTTGCCTTAAACTCTGTTGTGAAAAGGGATGGAATTCAATCCAGTGACTCAGAGAAGCATCTTATCCGACAATTCTGTCGTGGATCTCTGGAGAACGCAGTGATCACTAATCTGCTTGATCAGAAGAAAGACAATCCTCCACCCTTTTCAGAGCTATTGCTCTTACTGCGCACAGAGGAAGACAGACAGCTGGCAAAAGAAAATCGTATTAGAAAACCTGGTACATCCAAGCAACGGGTGAATGTGAGTTCACACAGTGCCTGTGGAGCGACCTCGGAACAAGCAATTGCCGATCTCCAGAAGCAAATGAACCAGCTACAAAGCCAGTTAACAACCTTGCTTTCTCAGAAGAAGAGTCAAACCACATCAAAGTTTAGAGCTGCCACTGCAGTGTCACAATCTTCAAATAGACCAAGGCCTTGGTACTGTTTCAATTGTGGAGAGGATGGTCACATATCATCATCTTGCAGTGGTGCAGCCAATCCAACTCTGGTGATGGTGAAAAGGAAGCAACTACAACAGAAACAGCAGACATGGGACATGAAGAACAAAACAAGTGACTCAAACTGAATGCAGTCTCTGTGGAGGGACAACCAGAGGCTGCAGTGACACTATGTCCCATGAATTGCAACAAATCACAACCCAAAAGGACGCAAGGATACAAGATACCAAAAGGACTCATTGGCACACAAAGCACTGCACAAGTGGACATCAAAGGAAAAAAATACAACTGTCTATTGGATACAGGCTCTCAGGTGACCACAATCCCCTATTCCTTCTATATCAGTTGTCTGTCTGACCAAGACATCAAACCGCTGATGGATATATTGGAAGTAGAGGGGGCTAATGGCCAGAGTGTACCTTACATGGGCTACATCGAACTGCCTCTTACCTTTCCACCCGAGTTCCTTGGCACATCTGTAGACATACACACTCTTGCTTTGGTGGTGCCTAATGTAGAATCGATCCATGGTCTTGTGCATGACCTTGTGCTTATTGGTACAAACACCCTTGATGTTCTTTATGAGAGATGTTTGGAAGATGACCTACCAATGAATCACTCACTCCCCTATGGATACAAAGCAGTGTTGAAGATCCTTGAATTGAGATACAACCAATCCAATCATGGTGTAATTAGACTGCATGGGAAAAGTCCACAAACCATTCCACCAGGAAAAACAGTAGTTTTGGAGGGAACATCTACCAACTGCTTTTTACAAAATGCTGTTATTGTTGAACATCCATCTTCATTCTCTTTGCCTGGCAGCTTGATAGTTCAATCATGTCTGGTTGACTGTTCCAACCTTCAGCCATGTCAGTTGCCTGTCATTGTGAGCAATGAATCCGATCATGATGTCATCATCCCTGCCAGATCTGCTATTGCACAAATGAGTACAGTTAACACCATTTCAAAAGAGCAAAGTGTATCTGATCCAGTTCATTCTTTATCACAGCCACTGAACTTCAACTTCAGTGACTCACCTCTCTCACCTGAATGGAAAGATCGCATTACAGCTAAGCTTAATAGCATCCCAGAAGTTTTTGCAAAACATGACCTTGACTTTGGCAGAACTGATAAAGTTACTCACCGGATCAAACTGTCAGATGACACGGCATTCAAGCAAAGACCAAGACCCATCCATCCCCAAGATGTCGATGCTGTCCGTACACACTTGCAGGAACTATTTGAAAGCGGAGTAATCCGTGAATCTGAATCTCCCTTTGCATCACCCATCGTGGTGGTAAGGAAAAAGAATGGAAGTGTACGGCTCTGTATTGACTATCGGAAATTGAACTTACAAACCATTAAGGATGCTTATGCCCTGCCAAAGCTTGAGGATGCTTTCACAGCTCTCTCAGGATCTAAATGGTTCTCAGTACTCGACCTGAAATCTGGTTATTACCAAATTGAAATGGAGGAAGCAGATAAAGCCAAAACTGCCTTTGTATGTCCCTTAGGATTCTGGGAATTCAATCGCATGCCTCAAGGAGTAACGAATGCCCCGAGCACTTTTCAACGTCTCATGGAGAAATGCATGGGCGAAATGAACTTGAAGGAAGTCCTTGTCTTCATTGATGACTTGATTATCTTTGCACCTACCTTGGAAGAACATGAAGCAAGGCTGATGAAAGTGCTCAATAGGTTGAAAGAATATGGCCTGAAACTGTCTGTTGAAAAGTGCATGTTCTTTCAAACAGCTGTTCGATACTTGGGACATGTGGTATCACACGAAGGTGTCGAGACCGATCCAGACAAGATTAAAGCACTCACTACCTGGCCAGTTCCCAAGACGTTGAAGGATCTAAGATCCTATCTTGGTTTCGCCGGGTACTACAGAAGATTCATAAAAGGCTACTCTGCTATCGTTAAGCCCCTCCATGACCTTACATCTGGTTATCCACCATCCCAGAAGAAATTCAAATCGACAATAAAACCGGAACAGTACCTGAATCCCAAAGAGCCATTTGGTGGGCGTTGGACATCTGCTTGTCAGGAGGCTTACGATACCATAATTCAAAAACTCACTACTGCTCCAATTCTAGCTTTTGCTGACCCGCAGAAACCATATCTCCTCCATACTGATGCCAGCTCCATTGGTCTGGGAGCTGTGCTATACCAGGAACAAGAAGGACAAAACAGAGTCATTGCTTATGCCAGCAGAGGACTCTCTCGAAGTGAATCCCGATATCCAGCACATAAACTGGAATTCCTTGCTCTCAAATGGGCAGTAACAGAAAAGTTCAGTGACTATCTATATGGCAATGATTTCACGGTTGTAACGGATAATAATCCTCTTACTTACCTCTTGACAACAGCCAAATTGGATGCAGCTAGTTACAGGTGGCTTGCTACGCTATCCACCTATTCCTTTAAGATCCTGTATCGAGCTGGCAAGCAAGCTGCTGATGCAGATGGGCTTTCTCGCAGACCACATGGTGATCTGTTGGATGATTTCAAGTCTCAAAAGGAAAGGGAACGAATATGGAAATTCTGGGACCATCATCTACCTGATTCTGAATTCATTCCCCTTGATCAACCCACCGTTCTAGCCATTTGTGACAGACAGCTCATCTACAGTTCCAATACCCATCCTCATAACTTGACCCTTGTCCAATCACTGTCCATGTCCGTTAAAGCCCTACCAGACAGTTTTGTTAACGACAAGCAGTTTGGATCCTCAGTCATTTCTCATCTTACAGAAACTGAGATCGCTGCAAAACAAAGAGCAGACCAAGTCATTCAGCATGTCATAACTCAACTGGAAAGTGGAGTCACACCACCACCTACCTTGAGGGACGAACTTCCAGATTTGCCCCTTCTTCTTAGAGAATTAACTCGGTTGGAGTTCCGGAACAACATTCTTGTAAGAAGGCGACAAACTGGTTCTCAATGCTCTTTTCAGCTTGTCTTACCACAAGAACTGAGAAACGAAGTTCTCACCAGTCTGCATGATCATATGGGCCACATGGGAATAGAAAGGACACTTGACCTGGTCCGAACCAGATTTTATTGGCCAAGAATGTCTGCTGATGTCTACGCAAAGATCAAAACCTGTGAAAGGTGTGTGAAAAGGAAATCTTTGCCTGAGAAAGCGGCACCTCTTGTCAATATAAAAACAACCAGACCATTGGAACTCGTTTGCATGGATTTCTTATCATTGGAACCAGATGGAAGGATCAAGGACATTCTGGTAATGACAGACCATTTCACAAAATATGCCGTTGCCATTCCCACACCCAATCAAAAAGCCAAAACAGTTGCCAAATGTTTATGGGATAACTTCCTAATCCATTATGGTATTCCGGAAAAACTTCACAGTGATCAAGGACCAGATTTTGAATCCCGGACAATAAAGGAACTCTGCAAGGTGACTGGAATTCACAAAATACGGACTACACCATATCACCCCAGAGGAAACCCAGTGGAACGTTTCAATCGTACACTGTTGAACATGCTTGGAACTCTGACAAATCAGGAGAAAACTCATTGGAAGGATTTTGTCAAACCACTAGTACATGCATACAACTGCACTAAGAATGATGTCACTGGATTTACCCCATACGAACTCATGTTCGGACGTCAACCAAGACTCCCAATTGATTTAGCCTTTGGACTGCCTGTTACAGACAACCAACATACATCCCATTCTCAGTATGTCCAAAACCTTAAATCTCACCTGGAGGAAAGCTATAAAATAGCAACTGGAAATGCTGGAAAAGTCATGGAAAGAAACAAAACCAGATTCGACAAGCATGTCAAAGCTTCTGACTTAGCTGTGGGAGATCGCGTTTTGGTCAGAAATGTACGCTTGAGAGGAAAACACAAATTAGCAGACAAATGGGAATCTGATGTGTACATTGTTGTTAAAAGAGCTGGTACTCTTCCTGTTTACACAGTCAGACCTGAGAATAAGGACAAGCCTTCTCGAACACTACATCGAGATCTTCTGCTTCCTTGTGGTTATTTGCCTGCACCTGAGAAATGTCCTCCCAACAAACAGCTACTCAAACCAAAACCTCTCCCAAATGCAGACAATCATATCGATACGGACGATCTATCAGATGATGAAATCATTCCATCCCACTGGTACACTGGATCTTCCAACTCTGAACTTTCTAGATTCACAACAGTAATTGATATTCCAAACCCTTCTGCTATGGATCCAACACCCATGGAGACCACACAGAACGCATCCTCTGATGTAGTAGCAGAGGATCGGAACCTATCTAACTTACCTGATGTCACCGACCCTGAAAGTTCATACTTACCTGACGACCCTGAAAATTCATACTTACCTGATAACGCTGACAGCCCTGAAGGTTTAAACTTACCTGGAAGTGCAGAACCCAGTTCTGAACCGGCTGATGAACCCATGGATGTAACCGATTCCCCCAATTTACCACTTACCTCGGATTCCTCCGGCTCAGAAAATAGTGACGACCCTGCTCCCGTAAGGCGTTCAACTAGGACCCGGAGACCACCAGACCGATTAGGGTATTCAAAACCTGGGCAACCAGTATTAGATGCAGTTCAATCATTGTTTCATGGTTTAACTACTGCATTTACGTATGCCCTGGCAGGCCCAGGTGTCCCTCATTGTACCATGCCAAAGTAACCAATCGATCAAAACCAGTTGACACCAAACCAGTTACATGTCACGGGACGTACATGAGAACAGGGGGGGAAAGTGTAACCCAGGTAACTAACCAAGGTGACCAGGTGACAGGTAACCATGGTAACCAGGCAATCATGCAATCAGCAGGAAAAGTATAAATGTCTGGCTACCATGGTGTCATTTCCTGCCACTCCCTCCACTCCCTCCTCAGTGTTTGCTGGCAGCATGGTGTGCTGCTGCTGCTGTGTACTCTCTCTTATACTCTAATGCTTCATACTCAACGGTGAGTTAAAGTTGGTTCAATGGTTTGGTTGTTTAGTCATGGTACAATGTGTGGTAAATGTTTGGTAAATGTTTATTTTGAGTTAATGATGAAGTGTTTCATGACTTCATGTTTTGAGTATCATTTTTGTATTTTATTTTCTATGAGAATTTATTATTTAATGAATCATGAATAATGACACTATTTATTATTTGATGAAAAGTCATAAAATAATAATTTGTTTGGAACTTGACATTGTTGTACAACTAGATGACTGATTATTTTATTTCACCTGGCCTTTTAGGTCAGGTTTTTGTGATTCGGCTGGATTCGATCCGATGTTGATGGCGAGCCTCCCACACTGACCCAACCGGACCCGGATTCTGGGGCCTAACTCCCTACCTCCACTCCGTGTGGTAGACAAAAGGACAGGTTCCATTCCCCTTGAATTCCCCCCCTGAAAGATCCACTGACACTGAAAACTTTAAAGGGCCCCCTTTTTTATTTTCTTTATAAATGAAATGAACTGTTTGTTCTGCACTATGATTTTGTTCTAATACAATCCTTAAGTTGAACTTTTGTGTCTGTCTTTAAATTCCTTGGGTTTTACACACATTGAGCTCCACCGAACCTAGTATCCATATCTAACAGTCGTTATCTTTGCGCAACTGGCTACATTATGCTTTAACCACCTCTGTGCGTAAAACGACTAATCATCACAGCGACTGGAAGCGGAAGCGGTTTTGTGGTTACTGGTTTCAGAACCGCTATTATCGCTCTCTCTCTCTCTCACACACACACACACACACACACACACACACACAGAAACCAAGGAGTATATATTTGAAGAGAGAGGGATCACAGTAAACCTCCTAAGAGCATTCTTCTTCCTCCGCACTGGGAGAAAAGCTGCGGCTGAAAGTTTGATGGAATGTATTTTCACACGTGAGTGCCGCGAGAAAACAAAACCTTTTGAGATGGGCGGGTCTGCGGCCAAATACATATCATTTGGGGGCTTCTTGACACGAAAAGGTCCGAGAACTACTGATTTAGAAGGCATTTTTAGAATCGGTCTCAGGTTTTAATGGGTTAATGGGATAAGGGATCTACGTACGGTACAGGAACGTGAAATGGGTATGCCACCTTCTGAAAACCTGGGCCTACACTTATATGCACTGAGCCGATTGCTGATAAAGATGTGTTTTCTGTCCATACAACACAAACTCGATGCACACACACAATGTTTCTGACCTTTTAACAGACTTACATAGCAAATCAATATGAGTGATAAGGTTATGGCTGTTGACTGAGTGTCCACTGAAGATATAGGACAGACAGTTGTAAACATTAAAGGCCGGTGTGAAGTAGATTTTTTTCCCCTTTTTGTCAACATACTGTAGCCTACTAAAAGTCCAACACTGAACATGCATTTTCATACATACACACACACACACACTCTACCATACCTGCCTGTGAGAGCGAGGGAGAGAGAAAAATAAAGGGAGCCTCATAGAGCATATCTTTATATAAGAGTATAAAAGCCTACAGTAGCTAAAATATAGGTTGAAGACGTGCTGTGGAAACATTTAAACGATTCTCGGTCTCCGTTCGTCACTTTGAAGCGAACCGGCGTGTGTCTCATACGATCCCGAGATGTATGACAACCGAAAGATCACCAATATCTGTATCTGTCTGCCCGCAGGTCTGAGAAAGACGCAGAAATTCTCAGTGTGTTCGGGAGATTGTATGCGTCGGCTTCGCTGAGTCACGCCACGGTTGGGCCGCTAAGCCGGTATGAGGACCCTGATTGGCTGACCCGACCCGTCGGCTTAACTGATTGATCGAGCTTCGCATAGCGTTTGTGCCGCATAGCCAGTAAAAAATTTACGACTCTCATTGTTCCCCACATGCATGGCCCCAAACAGGCCATAGCCGTCCCAGTAATAATAATGAAAATTAAATAAATTGAAAATGGGGCGGCCCCCCTATTCCGCCACTAACACTGGCGTTCAAGTGGTTAGTTAAAGGGATAGTTCACCCAAAACATTTGATGACCAGCGGACCAGTAGGCAGTGGTTCCGGTAGGAGACCCTCCTACCGGACCCACTGCCGGTCATCAAATTATTGGCTTAGGAATGCGACAAAAACAAACACATTTCCATGATATTTGGGGTGACTAATCGATAGGAAAAAAGTCATTTTGGGGGTGAACTATCCCTTTACGTTAACAATGGGATAGAGAAGAGTTTGAGGGAGGAAGCAAACCTTGGTTAACACAGTGGATCTGCATGGGACCGTCCCACTGGCCGTCCTCACAGGTCAGGTATTTGTATTCTCCCTTCAGGACGAAGCCTTCGTCACAGAAGAACTCAATCACAGTGCCGTGGGAAAACCTCCGACAGGGGGACGGGTGGCAGGTGTAACCCCCCTTCTCTGGCTCCGAAGGAGGCGAGCACTCTGGCAAGAAAAAACAAAAACAAACAAAAGACAACCCGCGATGAAAAAGAAAAGTGACATTCTCCTTTACTTACAGAATCATGAGAATGAATGCCAATTCTCAAATGAATTAGCACATACATCGGCTATTCTATTCTATTTTTTTTATGTCCAATATATTTGTATATAAGTTCATAAAGCTAACATAAGTATAACTAAATGCATTTCAAATTTTCAGTATTCAAATTAAAAAATAGGCCCCAAAAAATATAAATCAGGATTCCAATTCAAAAACAGCAAAAATAGCAGATCTACAAGCTCAAAATGTAGATCTGCTATTTTTGCTACTTTTGTGTGACAAAGAATGGCGAAATACGGCATTAAATTACGAAAAAAGTTCAAATAAGATAAGAGGTGTCTGCCTCTATATATGTATATGTATATGTATATGCAATGTGGCCCTCTGGAGTGAGTGTGGAAATGTAGCGGCCCTCTCCATCATCGAAGTTGCATCACCCCTGAATTAGCACATCAATTAGCCCATTAAGACCTGAGACCAGATTTTTCGAAAATAGCAGATCTACAAGCTCGTAGCGCGGCACTTGGTGCCGCGCTATGAGCTTGTATATCTGCTATTTTTCAATAGCCTAAAGAAATCTAAAAGTGACACAGATGCGTTCCAGGTCTCAATGGGTTAGATAGGAGTAGCTTTCGCTTACCAAATTGATATGTCGACTATTATTTGACTTTTTCCCGGTACATTAGCATCAGCAATTATGCAATTGATGTCCTCTGATTTTTCTCGCCAGGTATGGGCTAGTTTCACTTTTTCTTACTTTCTTCTTTTTTTTGTTCAGAAAGATCGTAATGTTTTTGGGTTTTTCTTTACATATTGTTTCCCTCCCACACACTGTCTTCAAATGAACAAATTATAATACTTTAATGGGAAGTATTACCTTCACCGGGTGGATCTCAAGATGGCCTGATGAAGTACCTTCTGCTACGTAGCTGTCATTTTTACAGGGACCCCACACATTTATAGCAATGAATTCCCAAACTTTTCCCAAACTTTTCCAGAATATTTAGCCCAATTTTCAGGCCTATAAAACAATCCTTCAGCGCAATAATGTGTCTCTTACTCCTATGTACAATGCCCAAAGATAGGCAGTGTAGCAAAAATAAAGCATAGAATATAAAATAGTACAATTTCATTCAACATTTCGTGCAAAATTAGGGCATAGTGACCCTGCGAGCGAAAATAGGAGGGGTGGACGAAGTCGTTGCATGGTTCATTGTCGCTCGCGGTAGGTCAGGACAGTCTCATTCAAAAACATGTATTTTAATGAGATTTCATCACCCGCTCGCGTCACGTCGCATCACTGGCAGTGCGGATGGGGTGTTACACAGCCCGTTCGGCAAAAAACTACCGGTACTTATGTTACATATTTCATGTAATGTTATACATGTTTATGAAAATGTTTTGTATTAAAAAAAATCAATAGCCAAAAACAATGCATAGCCAAATATTTTTCCAGGACCCTTGATAAATTCCAGGACCTTTGATCAATTCCAAACCTTTTCCAGTACTGGATTTTTTTTTTTTTTTTTCAAAATATTTCCAGGAATTTCATGACCGTGGGGACCCTTGCAAGAAAGCTTGCTTTTCAACTAAACATTAATTACAGGATGTGGGGTCTCGGGCTCCTATACTTACCATCGCTGCGAATGCAGCGTGGCGGCTCAGAGGACCAGCGTCCCAGCGGGGTGCAGGTGAGGATGCTGGGACCATCTGTCAGGTAGCCCGGGTCACAGCTGTACTGCAGCACCGTGCCCACGGGGAACGAGCCCCTGTTGCTCTCCGTCAGGTTGACCCAGCTGTTTTGGACCATGTACGGCCTCAGGCATCCTGGGGAGAAAACAATTGGGAACATTTCGGAGAACAATTGGAACATTTCGGAGAACCGATGGTCGAGTGGTTAAGGCGCGTACCCTAGATAGGCTCTGATGAAGCCTGACAGCTTCAGTCCAGGGACTGATTTCCGAGCCAAGTAGACCTTTTCTGCACGTCACTGCCGGACTCTTTCCCCATTTCCTGTCAATCGCCACTGTACTACTGTTTGTTTTTGAAAAGCATAGCCTGTGAATGCATTTTCTTTATCCATTATTATTTTTATTTTATTAATCTGTTCAGGCAACAGATATTAAATTATTGTCACAATACTGAATATTATCATCAATATATTGATACGACTCACGCTGGCTTATAATAAATGGCATGACGGCTGGAGCTCCAAGAAGCTCCAGTGCAAGCCAGATGTTTGTTAGTGTTGGGGTACCCACCTGCTCTGCTGTGCTACGCAAGCTTGTGTATAGATTTATGTGTAGGGCATCTGAGATTCTGAGTCAGTAAATGACATCATTGCCGTCTTAACTAACCCAATACGTTGTTCTGTCAGGTTCTCCTCTAGACTGCGGAACCATTGGCGCACTTGTCTGCATGTTCGAAACGGAACATGGTGGAAGTCTTTTATTGTATTTCTTATGTTATTTTTCTTTTTATTGTGTTGTGTTTTTATTGTGATATAAATCTCCCTTGGGTCTGAAACAAAGATTGAAATGGACGCATTTGGTTAACACATAGTGATATTTGATTTAGTCCATATCGCCCGGCCGCCGGCCATAGCTTGAATACTACTCTCATGGCCTGTATTATGCATTCTAAAATAAATCATTTAGGAGGAAATCCTGAACAGACTAAACAATGGTTTCTTTCCGCAACACTCTTCATGCACAAGCAGAGAAATGACCGGGTGGTGTTGAATGAGTGACATTACTTTTTGTGACTTCCAAGAGATATGGCTTCAAAGCACGGCAGATAAACATTCACCAAGTCTCTTCCCTAGAAGTGTTTCGACTTGATATGCCTAATCTCTCAAGACAGACAGTCAGCACCACTGCCCTAAACATGTAGTGTTGTTGTTAGTAGGAATAAGCACAGAAGCACCCGGGAGGAAGTGGACTAAGAAAGGGGAGGAGCCGAACCAAGTTCCTGGTGCACCCAAGAGGTGCACCACCTAATGGGTTCCCGGATAGTGGAAGGCCAGAAAAGCCTCTGTTTAAGCGCGTACCACATATTGGCTCTGCACTTGGTCTGCTCTCGTTTTCCCTCTCGAGCTGATTTCAGTGTTTTAGAGAGATTTGTCAGGACTCGGGACACCCAGCTTGAAACCGGGACAATCGTGGCCATACCAGGACGTTTGGTCACTCTATGTGGGTGGGCTATAACAGTGGTTCTCAAAGTGTTCCTTGAGTGGGTTCCAGGGTGCCCCTGGCAAGATTCGCAGCTAAATCAGTTTAATCAACTTAACCATATATATACACTGGCTATTTGAAAATAACGATCTACAAGCTCATTGTCTGCTATTGTCAAATAATCTTGAAAAATGTGAAAAAATGAACACCAAAAAAAAACACAAATATTGTATGGGGGTCCCTGGCACAAACATATTTTCAGATGGGAATCTGTGGCTGAATACGTGTAAATTTGGGGGTCCTAGATATGAATACATTTGTGTCTGCTAACCAAACACTGTGCTATAACACTGTGTGTTTGTGGATTATGCGGTCGACACACACTGACATTTTGCACCTTAATCCCATGTACAACGCATTGACTCGTCTTATTTGTGTTTTTTTCTAGCACCTTCACTAACGTCCATAAGTATCTGCTTCTATGCTTACGCACCTTTATATCTTATCTCAGGTACCATCTGTAAATTTGTAGATAATTTGTTCCCCCTCCTCTTCTTCTTCACTTTCTTTTTTCTTCTATGGAAATAACAATACGATGGGAACTATGCATGAAAATGTATTTCACCCACTTCTTTACTTCTGTAAACCTGTGATGTGACAATAAAGCTGACTCTAAAACAATTTAGTACAGCCTTCTTACCTGAGCCTTGGCCAGTGGACAGCAGAGTCAGGAGCAGCAGCAGGGAGAGGGGTTGTGTGTTGGTTGGGGCGCAGCGGGGCCACAAGGCATTTGATATTGACTCTAACATTCCATTGCACATCTTACACTCCCCCCCTGAGCAGAGCCAACGCAAACCTGGGGAAGATCACAGGGGGTTCATTTAATTTCCACACTTAGATAGGCCTGTCACTATTATTACATAATCACAATTATTTGAGATAAACGTCATAATCGCTATTATGTTGAAAAATGTTCATAAATATTCCTGTATTCTCAAACAAAGGCAGAAATAGCTGAACTACAGTACACGCTCACAATGCGCCAAGCATTTTGAACTTGGCTCGGCTATTTCCACTAGTTTAAAGGTAGGGTAAGTGATATTTTTTTGTGTTAAGATAAGTGTTAAATTGCTTTATATTCTGATAATACTCATTGGTATAGAGTGTTTGTTCGGTAACAGGAGTCACCCTGTCCCTCCAGCTCTTAAATAAACAGAATACAAATGTTCAGGTCAGGATACCAAGGAGAGAGAACTCACACAGGACACAGGATAAACAAGTGAATTTGGAAGTGATGGCACTAAGAAATGAGCAGACAAAATTGGAACTGGAACACTGTGAAATTGAAGCAGATAAATGTGTACTCTCTCCTGATTGGCTGAAGATTGCCCACCCACCTGAAAACGTATGTTCTGTTTATCAAAGAGCTGGAGAGACAGAGACCCCTGCTACTGAACAAACACTCTATACTGCTTTAACCTTTAAACAATTTTGGGGGGTTTTAACCAAAAATATAACTTATATATAATTTAGTATAAGTAATTAAATGTGTCAGTAATTTTGACTAATTTTGTATATTTACTTATTTGTCATTTCTGCCATGTGGAATGTTTGCTTACTAAATGTTATTTTTTATTTACGTTTCGTGACAGCCCCTACTACATAGAACTGCAATAAATCAATCATGTGTGGACTTATGTTATCATGATATACACTGAAACGGGTGCAAGTATTCTGCATAGCCTGGTGGACAGATGCCAACGAGATGATGGGGGGCGTGATTGTGGGACAATGGCATCATTAACCTTGACATAATTATTAACATGGCAAAGTCAGTGACACAAAAACAAACACACCACCAGCTATTCAATCTCAAAGCAGTTCAGCATGGTGGTAGGTAGAAAACTACCTGACACATTGGAAAGAAGCAACACAAAAGCAGAGTAAACTAGAATGCTATCTGGCCCTAAACAGAGAATACGCAGTGGCAGAATACCTGAGCACTGTGACCGACCCAAAACAAAGAAAAATCTTAACTAGGTACAGACTCAGTGAACACAGTCTTGCGATCGAGAAAGGTCGTCACAGGCAGACCTGTATCCCGAGAGAAGACAGACAATGCACACACTGCACACAAAATGAAGTGGAAACCGAGCTACACTTCCTAACCGTCTGTCCATTGTACCAAGACATCAGAGACACATACTTCCCACAGATTACAACCACACACAGAGATTTTGAAAACATGACCAATGACAAAAAACGAAGTACAACAACGTGCAAACACAGCAGCAAGATTCGTGAGTTGCTGTGATAGGAGAAGGATATCAAACGGAACACAACCACCCTAAAGACTAATCATTGTGTATATTCCTGCACTATACCTGCACCCAGTGATCTTGGTACATAGAAATTGATCTATTGATGACTCTGACTTTCAAATGTACGTATTTTTTGTTTTGATTGTATTGCTGTATTGTTATATTGTGCCTTTTGCTTTGGCAATGTAAACGTATGTTTTCTCATGCCAATAAAGCCCATTGAATTGAATTGAATTGGTAGGCTAATTTCATGGGTTCTCAAAGTGGGGTTCGGGGACCCCCAGGGGTCCTTGAGGGAGTTCCAGGGGGTCGCCAGCTAAATGATAGATTAGGCACCAAATGGACCCTTATGAGTCTTATGAGTCTGTAACTGTACAAATGGAACCAAATGGACCCAACGGGTCCATTTGGTTCCATTTGTACACTCTCAGAGTTAAATTGACATAGATTTTACAATATAAATTGCGGTCCAAGTGATAGAAATGCCATTAAATGGGGGTCTGTAGCCCTAATGCATGTCAAACTGGTGATCCTTGAAATTAAAATGGTTGAGAATCACTGCTAGAGCCGTAAAACAATCTTCTCTTATGGGGGTCATATCTTTTGAAATGGGGGTCCGCGGGCTAATAAGTGTCAATTTGGGGGAACCACTGGGCTAATTGACGTGTTGTCTGTCGCTATGTTGCCCGTTATAAAGCTCACCTACAGCAGATTGTAGCTGTATGTGTGTTTGTGTGTGTGTGTGTCTGTCTGTCTATTTTCATCTCGACAGCTACACACACCCATTTTAACCCATGAAGACCTGAGGCCGATTCTAATGTATTCTAAATCAGTACTTCTCACACTTTCCAAGATTTTCCCCAAAATGTTCAAAAATAGCAGATGTACAAGCTCGCAGCGCGGCACGAAACCTGAGGTTCCTCAGGGGGTTTTGGCTACTTTTGAATAGCCCCCCCCCCCCCCAAAAAAAAATAAACAAACGACCAGATGCGTTCAGGGCAGCTCTACCTTGTTATATTATTGCTAGGTAGCATTAGCTGGGTTCATTACAACACTACTACGGGACATGGCCAAACAAAATTCAATAAGTGCCACCATCACATTTAACCCATACAAAGGAGGACTATTAAGTAACCATTGGGTTATCACTATCAAATAAGACGGGGGGGGGGGGGGGGGGGGTGAGGAAGGAACAGGAGGCAACTAGCTGTCTGTGTCCCATTGTTAGCTTCCTGAGACCATCTCTTTAGCCTATGTAGCTTTACAGTTCACACTGACGTTAAAAAAAGATGGCTCAGCCGTCAGCATTACCAACCAACCCACCAAAACAACACCAACACCACCACCGTCCACGGCCCGTGAACCCGCCTCCCTCTTCCACGCTCACTCCTCGGTCACACCACGGGTAGACATCCAGAGGGAATGCAATGGAGGCAGGTAGCAGGCTACAGCTACGTAGGCGACATCAGCCTCCGGAGAATGAGCTCCAAAACCCGGCGGGGACAGATGATGATGATGATGATGATGATCACTGGCTGGACTGGCTGCTCCAGGAGGCTATGTTATTAGCTAACAACACAGTGGAGCTATATAGCTAGCAGCCTGGCGCTACGACACTAGCTGCAGTCTGACTGAATCCCTGAATCCCTATCAGCTGGTGCTGCGTTCAGGACAACTTAGGAACTCCACGAGCCTGTCCGAGGTTGGATGATGGACTACTAAACTAAAGCAGAAGGAGTTCTCAAACATTTTTTATGTTTTTTTTATGGGTCTCCTCCAAAATGTTTCATTAAATTGTTAAAAAAAAAAAAAAAAGAATTTCATAAATGAGTAAAAACAAATCTAAGAAATTCCATTAATTAGAATACATTTTGTTTAAGAAAATAGCAGATCTACAATCTCACAAACGTTGTGAGCTTGTAAATTGGCTATTTTCAGTAATTTTGGGTCCCAGGCAGGGAGACATCAAATTACTATTTTGGGTCTTGAGCTAAAACGTTTGGGAACCACAGGACTGTTTCCCAAATGATTTGCTTAATTGTTTTCTCACTCAACAGTAAACAAACCAATATACACACAAAAATAAGTGTATACAGGGTATCTGCACAGTTTTTAAGGACTTTTAAGAACTGTTAAATAACAAATTGACAAATATTATTGTGAAAATAGGCAATCTAGAAGCTTACACTTGTAGGTGTGTGTGTGTGTGTGTGTGTGTGTGTGTGTGTGTGTGTGTGTGTGTGTGTGTGTGTGTGTGTGTGTGTGTGTGTGTGTGTGTACACTTTTTTTTGGATGTGACTTGTTATGGATGTGTTTGTTTAGGCTATTTTTCAACACACAATATACACTATATGTCCAAATCTCTTCCCTTGGGTCTTTTTGTGTTTTTTTTGTGGAGCGTGCACGAACAAATAAAAACACCTGTGATGTGATGTGACAATAAAGATGACTCTTTCTTGATTCGAAACCATGTCCTGAACAAACTTAATTCCGAGTTGTCTTGAACGCAGCAGTCTGGAGCTCGTTCCGTCACCATAGGAACCAGTGTAAATGTCCATAGTTACAACATCCGGGAGAGTTTGCGTCCTTAACTTTAGTGGAAAAAGAGAGACTTTGGTGTCATTGCTTGGCAAATAACTTGGTTTGTTACTGATGTGTTGTTTCTCACAAATACACGTACTACGACTGCAGGGTTTGTATTGCGGTATTTGCGGAGGTGGTTCATTCTTGTAAGCTGATAACAATGGAAATTATTACCAAAGGCAGTTTGGAGAATATTTCCCGACCTGCATCTAGTAGTGAGCGATCATGCAGCCGTGTGTCCAGTGGGTCATTGTCACTCATTGCTCTGACCGACGAGGCTCCTGATTGCCAGGTAAGGCAGTGGTGGAAAGTAACTAAGTACATTTACGTAAGTACTGTACTTAAGTACTATTTTGGAGGTGTTTATACTTTACTTGAGTATTTCCAATTTCCAGTACTTTTACTTCTACTCCACTACATCTCAGAGGCAAATATTGTACTTTTACTCCACTGCAATTATTTGAAAACTTTAGTTACTATAGTTACCTTGCAGATATACAAATATGGTATTCATCATGTCATATTTGAACTGCATGGGGACCCCCCCGATCTACAAGCTCACTGTGCTTGTTAATCAGCTATTTCCATTCCCCCCCCCCCTCTTTCTTATTTGACAATTTGACCAATGCTTGACCAGTTTGTTTATTGCTTTTGGTTTTTAAAGGTATTAATTAATAGGTATTAAAAGTTCTTAAATTGTCACTTTACTGTCATCTGGGGACCCCCAATACATTATGTGGGGGTCTATGGTCAAACTTTGTATTTATTTCAAGGAGGGACCCTGTCATGTTTGGTGTGCATTTAGGCCTCGGACCCCCATAACTCTCTGAGAATGTATAAATGGAACCAGATGCACCCGGTTCTCAATTTACTTGCACACTCTCAGAGTTGGTTACAGACCTGTAAAAGGGTCCATTTAGTTTCCTACACTATCAATCATTTAGCTTGGGAGCCCCCTCAAGGACCACTGGGGATTCCCAGAGCCCAGACATATGACGGAATCCCAAGTTAAGGCCAATGTGAACGCGTATAATCAATACACTGATGGTGATGAAGTTGCTTGATGATGACCATTAACTACTGTGTATTCCCACCAGGACCAAGGCGGTTCTCAAGAGAACGCTACTATCAACTTCACAGGTAAGATGTCCAGACCAAAGGTTGGAGTTCAATCTGCACGGAACATACTGTAAAACAGTAGTTCTCAACCTGTGGGTCGGGACCCCAGGTTGGGTCCCAGATGACAGTAAAGTGACAATTTAAGGACTTTTAAAACCTTTTAATACCAAAAAAAAAGAGAAAGAAATTACATTAAAAAATACCATTACTGCATCAAAATGAATCAACAAACTATACTATAAAAACATTGACCAAATTGTCAAATAGTGATCTACAAGCTCACAACGCAAGGCGTTGTGAGCTTGTAGATTGGCTATTTTCACAATATTTATCTGTGGAACCGAGTCAAACTAAATGTAATGCCTCAACTCCTACAATTCCAAGTGCTAGTCAGGGTGGGGGGTACCCAGTTCAAATATGATTATTCTGGGGGGTTGTGGCCTGAAAAGGTTCAGAACCTCTCCTGTAAAACAGTGGCGCGTTTGTGAGCTTGTAGATCGGCTATTTTCAAAAAGCAGATGTAGGGTTAAAGTGGTTAAACTGATTTGGATAGTATATTAACACATTTTGCTGGGGACCCCCTGGAACCCCCCTCGAGGACCCCTGGGGGTCCCCGGACGCCACTTTGAGAACCACTGCTGTAAAAGCAGCAAACACAGATTATCACTGTGGGTGGCGTTCATGGTTGCCCGAGCTTTGACAAATATGATGGCAGCAATGAACGCCAGGTGATCGTTTATCTCAAAGTAAAACCATAGCCTTATTTATTCATAAAGACAACAAGAAAATTGAGGAGGATACCAATTTCAACCAATCAGGAGTGAGATCTCACACAGCATACAGGATAAACAAGTGGAATTGTAAGTGATGACAAAGAAATGTCAGACAAAATTGTGAACCCACCTGAAAAGATATTTTCTTTTTATTAAAGTGCTGGAGAGTCAATAAAGTTGGTTCCTTCCTTTTCTTTTATGTAAAGCGACTTTGCTATATACATTTGAGCTATTATTATTATTAATAATAATAATAATAATAAGGGTAATAATAATAATAATAATGATAATAATAATAATAATAATAATAATAATAATAATAATAATAATAATAATAATAATAATAATAGGAACGCACTCATTTGGAGGTAAGTACTGAACAGGATAGCCTATCTGTCTAACACATATGTTTGTACTACCAGGACAGTTGCATGCAGATGTTACTGATGGAGACAATGGATCAGAACTCCAGAAAGCCTTTGAAGAAATGCAAAGGCTCGATGACATTCTGGCTGCAAAGGTCCACAAAGAAAAAGAAGTCAAGGCCCAAGGGCGGGATCTCAAAGAGAAACTATGGCTGGAGCTAATGGTATGCACACATCTGAGGCCCCCCTTCCAAAACGAGATGCTGCATCTCAAAGGGGCTTATCTTATATGATGATTTGCTTTTTTCTCACTCAACAGTAAACAAACCAACAGACAATATATGTGCACATTTCTACAGTGACAATTTACAGTTACTTTTTAATACCACTAAAATGAAAAGAAATGAATAAAACAAGACCATTACTGCATCAAAAGTAATCAACAAGATTATTATACAATAAAAAAATAGGCAAATTGTCAAATATTACCTAAGAAGGAGGAATGAATTGTGAAAATAGCCATGCTCGCAACGTGAGGCATTGTGAGCTTGTAGATCGGCTATTTTCATATTTATCTGTGGAACCGAGTCAAAACTAAATGCAATGCCTCAACTCCTACAATGCAGAGTGATTGTCAGGGTGGGGGGTCCCCACTTCCAATATGATTATTTTTGGGGGTCCCCAGTTCAAATATGATTATTTGACAACTTCTCATGTCTCTGCAACAGAATAAACGGGAAAAGTCCTCTGAATGTGCCACTGAAGCAGAGAACACGAGGCTGTTTCTGGCTCTGGCTACAGTTAGTGGTATGTTTAAATCCTTCCATTAAACAACATTCTAATACAGCTACAGTTAGTGGTATGTTTAAATCCTTCCATTAAACAACATTCTAATACAGCTACAGTTAGTGGTATGTTTAAATCCTTCCATTAAACAACATTCTAATACAGCTACAGTTAGTGGTATGTTTAAATCCTTCCATTAAACAACATTCTAATACAGCTACAGTTAGTGGTATGTTTAAACCATACCATGAAACAACATTCACTCATGGAGACCTTTGTATCCATTATCATTCTCAAGGTGCCAAAGAGGAAGGTGACTTTGAGCCTGTCTTTGGAACGCAAGTCCCTGAAAATGAATATGACTGGGACAGCAGACATCAGGAGCAATGTAAGTTATGGCTTTTTTTTTTTAAGCGAAGAGTAACCTAGAACCTTCCGTCATAAAAAATAAACTTATAAAAAGCAAAAATAGCCCATCTACAAGAGCTGATCTACGCGTCGCCGCGCAAGCTTGTAGACTGGATATTTTTGCTGTTTTGACAAATTTTGTAAGTATAAGTTCTGGATTCCCAGACTCAAATCGGTTCACTTAGTTCTTGTGGTGGAACAGAGCTATCCCTGAAAATGTAACATATGCAGCAAGGCTTGTTTTGGAGACTTCCTGCTAAGCACTATATAGCTTGAGGAACCGAATAGAATATGGCGCCACTTCTCCATTGAACTCAATGGACGAGGCAGCCCTGTTCTTTTCTGTCGCCCTATAGACGGGTTTCCTGTTAGTAAACATGAGAGGAATATGACCGCGCAGACGCGGGGGGAAGCCTATGGGTGCGTTTGGAAATTACGCACCGGAGCACACTCGCCTATTAGTTTGTATTGGCCAGTGCGCTCACTGCCGCTCAGGGCTGTATTTTCGAACGCGCCTTTCACCCGGGCATGCGCAGATTGCGCATTCTGCTCTGTGATGACGTCGCGCGGAAATCCGTCTATTACTTTGAATGGTGTCCTCAAGCTCCATAGTTGTGCTGCTGTCTACATTGAACACTAGATGGTGCCCAAAAACAGAAACAGCATTGTTGCTGCTTCTTTTCTTACCTTGCATTGGTCCAGATCAGTGCAGATATCTTTGATGTCACTATAGTCTAGAGGTTAAGGAGAAGGTAAAACATCCGCACACTGGTTTAAAGCTCCCAAAACGGCGCAACATTTCAACCGTATATGTCAGCCAGATGAAGACCTATAATATATATATTTTATTTATTTTGTATTTTATATTATATTTTATATGTACATTTATTTTATAAATGAGGGGCCAAATACATATACAAGTTTTTTTTTAATTACATTTAAGGCCCAATATTTATACAAATGCTACAACATTTCTACACAACCTGATATCCACTAATTTTGGGGATAAACAAGAAATAAAAAAATGTAGGTCTGATAATGATGTACCGTGCATTCAAATCATATATACTTTACATTATTTCCGACCATTTTCCAAAGCATACATTTATTCTTTATTTTCTTACTTTCTCCAACAGGTGACAGGGAACCAGGTGGGATGATTATGATGGTGAGATCTTCTGGCCTGGGCCAGGAGGAGAAGGAGCCAGATCGGTGTGTAGACAGCTCATGTGAAGCTCCAAGGAGCAAGAAGAACCAACCAGACTTTGTCAAGAAGAACATCCAGGTATGTCAAAGTTCACAGTGTTAATTTCGTCGACTAAGACAAAAAATATCGACTACCTTTTTCACTGTCGAAAACTAAATACAAACGAAACAAAAACAAAGCTATTATGACTAAAACTATGGCTTAGTATAACTGACAATTTCGTCAACAAATAAAAAATAGACTAAAATGTTAGGGAGGCACTAGTGGACGAGAGATTCAGTAGAACTAAGACAAGTCATTTTATGCTGGGTTGCGCTCCGAAAATAGATGATCTACAAGCTCACAACACGTTTGTGGCCCGTTGTGAGCTTGTAGATTGGCTATTTTTGGTACACAGCCAATTATAAATCAGGCATCACAACGCCATTAAACCATTTTGGGCGGGAACCCCTATTTGTAACTATACTTTTCAAGAAGGGAACCCCTTTTGGTACATGTTGCTATGTACAGTATATAGCAACATACATTTCTTGTAATTTTTGAATACATATTTGAAGTTTTTCTGAAAACTTAGGTCAGGATTTAGAAGGTGTTTTTAGAATCGGCCTCTGGTCTAAATGGGTTACGGCTCGCCAAAATATTTCTTTTACTAAAACTAAAGCATTTCAAATGACTAAAATATGACTAAAACTAAATGGAATTTTATTCAAAAGACTATGACTATATAACTACATCAAAATGCTGTCAAAATTAACACTGGTTCACGTTGGACCAAACCGCTCTGTCTGGGTGTGACTCTCCACAAGTCTCACCATGTTTTGTCAAGGGAGAAATGTATGTACAGTACACCAGACACATTAGGGCTGGGTGACAGGCCCCAAAACGTTGTTCTTCCAACTTGTTCTGACTGTATATATTTAACAGTTTTTGACGTTAAATTTGGCCTTCATGCGATGTGATTGATGACTTTTCTCTTTTTACGCCGGTGTTCAAATGTAATAGCTGGCCAGTGGCGCCGGGAGCCACGCGTTGACGATGAGCCAGACGGAGATGCAGCGTCTGACCGAGCTCCTCGGCGGAACTGAGGAGGATGAGGAGGAGAATGAGGAAGAGGACAGCACCGTGGGAGTAGACAGCGAGGTATGGTATGAGGACATAATGGAGACCTTCCATCGCGTGCTGGAAGAGGTGCTGTGTTGCACACTTAACTAGTTATAGGACCACAATGGAAACAAGTCCCCAGGACCTTTTTGTGTTATCTTTTTAGCCATAATGTCTGACAGTACCACGTGCTGTTTACATTTGTAAGTGTAAGTACGAAGCAGTGTTACTCATTGCTTCTCAAACTTAAAATAAATAAATATATATATTATATATATTTTATTTTTTTTCAAAGACCCCCATAACTGTGAGGTTGTTCAACAGGCCATTTGGTTCCATTTGTACACCCTCAGAGTTACATACCTGTTGGAACCTAGCCTGGTTCCAGACCATAGACCCCACCCACTCTGTGAGTGAACTGCCTCTCGTCTGGTGTTATGTGAACCTAGGATTTATTCGGTACAAAAAGTACCGTCTAATGTTTTTGGCATAATGACTAAATTAGGGAGAAAAAGGAGTAAAAAAAAAAAAAAGACCATTGTGCAAGGGTGCTTGTTTGGCACAGGCATAAAGTACCTGTCCACCTCAAGGAGTGTAGGGGTTTGAAATCACTGCGGTGCGTCCGGTTTGGCCAGGGGGTCTATACACGAATCCACAGACACGCTGCCTGTAGGCAGCCATTGCTGCGGTGTCAACGCTCCGCGGACGCGACACCTCAGCAACGGCCGCCTACAGGCAGCGCGTCTGTGGATTTGTCTATAGGAACACAGTTAGTGGTGTCAACACCCCCTGTCAGTAGCGGGGTTGAACGGGTGGTGCCTGTCAGTAGGGGGGTTGAACGGTTGGTGCCTGTCAGTAGGGGGGCTGAACGGGAGGTGCCTGTCAGTAGGGGGGTTGAACGGGAGGTGCCTGGCTGTCAGTAGGGGGGTTGAACACATAGATATAGAAACCTAGATACCTCATTGGCCTCTGCAGTTCATTGCAGCGACTGGTATCTCAATACAAGGCTCTTCCGCAGGGCTGTTTGACTACTGATCAATCACATCGCTTTAACTACTGGCCAATCACAGCGCGTCTAACTAACTAGTTGCTGCGCGACTGCCTCTTAAGAAAAGACCGGCCCCACCTGCCTCTGATTGGCCTACCGAACGCCCCCCTTCTGTGATGCACACGGAAGTTTCCAGCTTGCCCAAGCCTTATATGGGATAGCCCTGCGGAACAAGGAAGCGCGCCCGAGATACGAACGCTTCAGAGCCGAAGGAGGCGTCTACCTTTATATGTCTATGGTTGAACAGGTGAGAGAGCCTTGTAACACCCGGGTTCAAAACCAATGAACAAAATGTTGATCTCTTGATGAATGCTTGTTACTGTAGGTAGTTGCTGTGCCAGTAAACCTGTGATGATGTGACAATAAAGCTGATTATTATGATTCTCCCAGGATGATGTGTGGGCTGTGTGGGTCCCACCAGGCCAGGGTTACACCCCGGAACCATCCAGCATGGAGCAGCTGATCCACATCGACTCCACACTCCACCTCCTCCGCTCTGCTGAAGGTTTCCTTCATGTTCCAAGCTGCTACAACAACCCCAGCTTATGTCAGGTGAAATCTATGGTCATACCATCTACACCAACACCAGCTATATTTGAATAGCCTAAGTATATGTAGGTCTATGTCCTTTATAGGTCTGCCTGTGGACTTTTATTTCCTTCCATTTCTTTTTTTCTGCACCTTCTGTTCCCTCTCCTCCTCCTCCTCATCAGGATTGCACAATGTGTTCTTTAGCTCAGCCTCATCAGCATCAACACCACTGCACTCCATTGCATTCATCCGTTTTGGCTCCCGCAGCATAAAAATAATAACATTAACAACTCTCCTCATGTTGCCTCCTCGTAGTCTATGTCACCAGCAGCACTCTCAGAGGACCAGTTACACACCCTGCTACATGAGTGCATGTTGACACACACTGAGGAGTCGTGGGACATGACGCCAAGGGGTCCTGAGTCTGACAGAGACACAGAGGGTCATCAGAGCCTCACCTCTCTCTCTGAGGCCCTGCTGTCAGAGCTGCTCACAGATGAATACACCACCAGCTTCAGTAGGCTGGACAGTAATGTGGAGCTGTGTGAGAGGAGCATCACTGCCGGCACACAACCGGTGCACTCTGAAAAAAGACATTAACCACTTGAACCCTAGCGTCCCTATTCTGGGGTGGACGTTCGGTGAAAAATAGCAGATCTATAAGCTCACAATGTGCAACCCAAACGCGTTGTGAGCTTGTAGATCTGCTATTTTCACGAAGAGATTTTAGGTGTTTAGAGGGACCAAAGTAGGGGGCGTATAGACTCTGGTCAATGAAGTGTATAGGGTTTAAGTGGTTCTTAAGGGAGAGACTCCTAATGTAGTCTACACTAGTTTCATAATTTACAGCTGAACCTGTGACAGTCAATTAATGTTCAGTGTAAAAGGCAATATGGTGTCACCTTAACATATCTAATAAGATACTTAAGTGATATTAGCCTGGTTCCAGACGAATCTGCCTTTGCAAAATTGCATGCACTTTAGCCCTCGGCAGATTAGTGTGTCGTGTGATATTGTCTGGCTACGCGAGGCTAAAGTGATATAGTACTGTATGTAGATAATTATATTCTTGCTTTAAAACAAAAAAATCCTTCAAACTTCTGAAAAGTAGTTTTGACATGCAATCTCTTGGATTTTTTTTTTGGATTCTGTCCATATTATTCGTTTCTCCTTTAGTTTGATTTGTATAAACGGCTCCACGTGAGGAAAGAAAACAAGCATTCAATTCAGTGCTACAGAAGAGAAGAGAATGTGATCTATGAACGGGTATGGTTGTTGGCTGACTGCAGAACGTTCTACAACACGCAAGCAATCGAACATTTTAAAAAGCAAATAAAAATATCACATTTGTGGTGCACCATCAAGTCTCAGGCTTTGCCATTTGTGTTTAATTGATGTTCTCATTCTCAGTATGTGGACTTTTATGCGTTTGCTCATGTAATGCACTATCAATATTATAGATTTGTTTTCTTCATATTTTGTTTTACCAATGTATGTTTTTAAATGTATACGTGTTGTTTAACCCCAGGAAGTGCTTTAGGGAACAGCTAATGGGGATCCCAATAAAAAACAAAAAACTCAAGCATGGCATGTTTAGCTTAATGACAACAAATCACTGTATATGACATTATTCCTGACCATTTTCCTATCATCACACCGTAGTTTATTATGTTTAATGAATGGAAGTCACTGGATTCCATTCATTTGAATAAAATATTCAAATCAACTTGCTTATAGTTTTACCTGCCTTTGACCGACTAAAACCCTATAGTTATTAGACCGGAATCCCCCACGGCTCTATACTGTGCCCCCTCCCGTTTTCACTTCATACTCAACATCTTTGCTAAAAATACTGGCAATGTACTGTAGTTGATATTTGCTCCAATAGCTGTATTATATTAAACATTGGCATACATATTATTTTTTGTATACTTTATTAAGTCAAAAGATGTTAAGACAATAAATCATTAAGTTCATTAAAAAAAAATGTTTTATGTTCCTGTTAACAGACTTCGACCTATTTTTTTTGTGTGTGCATGTAAGAACCCTTCACCTATACATAGAAAGGGGATACACTAAATTAATCATTACATTCATGTAGCCGTATAGATATCCTTTATGAGGGTACATAAACAAATATGTACCAATACAAAAATATACTTTAGGCTTTGTTGTGTCATTTTAGTAATAGGTCTTCCGTTTCGTTTGAATACTTGGAGGTTTAAATAAAAATAAATATTTAAAAAAAATAGTCTTAGCAGTTCATTAAAGTTAAATCATCAAGTTACATTTATTTGAAAGATAGACATTGGCATACATATTAGGCACTGCTTTAAACACCCAATATAATAAATTAACATTGGATCAACACTTAAACTTTCTGGGGAGTCTGGGATATAGGTGGGGTTATTGCTCTAATTATCATTACAATGTCCTGATGTGAAAGAAAAATATGTCAAAAGAAGAAACAAATAAGGTTGTTATGTATATGGTAAATCAAAATTGATGTGGTGTCATTAATGTTGATATGGCACATATGACTATCAAGAAAATAAAAACATGGCACTTCATGTGAAAAAGGTTGCCGACCCCATACATAAATAGTGAGGAGACCATGAGTAAGCGAGCCCACAATAAAGTGCAGGGTTCTAAAGACTAAAATCATAGAAAGAAAAACCACTAAGCCACCTTTTTCTTGAGGTATGGTCCTTGCTATTCAAATAAGTTGAAAAGATGAACATTCAGTTTAATAATTAAAAAGGCCTGGTACAGAGGCTTCTACATGCCAATGAAAACACAAATAAAATACAAATAAATCCCTAACTACTAAACTAAAAAACATCCAACGTCACTACTTAAGTTAAAACCAATGTGAAAACGCAGCCAGCTGAAGAGAGGGACGGCAACAAGGCTCCGCTCTGCGGCACCACACTCCACACACCGGCTCCTGGGTCCCTGCGGAGGACAAAGGAAGTGTCTTTTCAACCATACAAACACAAGTTCCTTCTTGTCGTGACACACACACACACACACACACACACACACACACACACACACACACACACACACACACACACACACACACACACACACACACACACACACACACACACACACACACACACACACACACACACACACACACACACTCAGTGAAAGCGCAGTTTGTCGATTGAAGACACTTACCGGTGGCTTTGCACTGCCACTGCTGTGATTTCGCATCAGCACTTGGTCAGCCTTTCCTCTCAGGTCCTCCACAGCCCCATTGTGGTCGTCAGGTATGGGTAGCTGCACCGTATTGTCAGGTCAGGTCCCGCTCTTACTCGGTTCGGCTGGATCTGCTGGCCATCCACACACGCCGGATCCCCAGATTCTCTCCTCGCGTCTCTGCTGTAAAAGTAGGCTAAACACACGTTTGTTGGACAACTGGAGCAAATGGCAAAACAAATAAAAATAGAAAACAAGTTGAAGAGATGAACATTCAGTTTAATAATTAAAAAGGCCTAGTACAGAGGCTTAGACACAAAAAAGAAAAGAAAAAAGAAATCCCAACCGAACTAACATTAGTTAAAAGTTAAAACCAACAAAAAAAAACACAGCCAACTGAAGAGAGGGGGCAACAAGGCTCACCTTGGTGGCACCACACTCCACACATCAGGTCCTGGATCCCTGCGGAGGACAAAGGAAGTGCCAGATCACCCGTACAAACACAAGTTTCTTCTTGTCGTGACACACTCCATGGAACAAGTGTGATTGTCGATTGAAGACACTACTGGCGAGGCAGAGCAAATGCTCTGCCGCTGTGGTGATTTCATGTCAACACTTGGTTGGCCTTCCTTCTCAGGTCCTCCGCAAGCCTGGTGTGGTCGTCAGGTAGAGGTAGCCACGCCGTATTGGTAGCTGGTTGTGCAGTACCTTGTAGGTGGTGAGCAGCATTTTAAAGCAGACTCTTTGTTTGACGGGCAACCAGTGGAGGACGTGGACGACTGGCGTGATATGGTCTCTGGAGCGGGTGTGAGTGAGCAGGCGGGCAGCTGAGTTTTGAACATACTGGAGTTCATTGAGGACTTGGGAGGTGATGCCATGGAGGATGCTGTTGCAGTAGTCTAACCGGGATTGCGGACGTGGGTGGTGGGTGTGACATGGGAGCCATCGACGTTAAGTGATAAGTCCTGAGTGGAGCGGGTAAGAGAGTTGAGGCCAATGATAATGATTTTACATTTATTGCAGCTAAGTTTGAGAAAGTTATTTTGCATCCAGGCTTTTAAGTCTGTGATGCAGGTGGTGAGGGTTGAGTGGGTGGCTGTGGTGAAGGTTGTGCTGGTGAGGTAAAGTTGAGTGTCATTGGCATAGCAGTGAATTTGAAGGCCATGGTGGCGGAGGATCAGTCTGAGGGGTTGGATGTATATGGTGAAGAGCAGGGGAACGAGCACTGAGCCCTGGGGGAAACCGTGGGTAACTGGGGCAGTGGAGTTGCTGTTGATTGAGATGAATTGTTGGCAGTCGGAGAGGTATGACTTCATCCAGGAGAGTGCAGTGCTGGATAGACCTGCGATTGATGGTGTCGAAGGCGGCGCTGAGATCGAGGAGGAGGAGAATGGAGAGGGAACCAGAGTCGGCGGAAGAAGGATGTCGTTGGTGACCTTGAGGAGAGCAGTTTATGTGCTGTGAAGTCAATGGAAGCCGGATTGGAAGGTTTCATAGAGTTTGCAGTCCAGGTGGAATTTGGGTTGAGAGGCAACTGCTCGTCCCAGCATTTTGTAGAGAAAGGGGAGATTGAAGATGGGCAGGTAGTTATTGGGGGTGTTGGGAACAAGACCAGGTCTCTTCAGAATGGGGGTGATGGCAGCCAGCTTGAGGGCAGGAGGGACAAAGCCAGTGGACAGGGAGGAGTTTATTATGTTGGTGATGAGTGGTGAGAGTGAGGTGAGACAGGCTATGACTAGGGTATGGGATTGGATCGAGGATGCAGGTTTTCATGCCTGAGGTTATGGAGGATAGGTCAGATGTGGTGATTTCAGTAAAGGAGGTGAGTGGGTGGTTGGAGAGTAGAGGGGGGGGGGGCATGTGTGGGGACAGGGGGGGCGTTGGTTGAATAGGAGGTGGCCAGTTCTGAGTGAATGGTGTAGTTTTTGATTGAAAAAAATCAAAATCAAATCAAAACATGTCTTTGTCAATTGTGGATTTGTGACGGTGGCCAGGTTGTCACATGTAACTTGCCACTTCTTTTTAGAATGCTGACACTCTTTACTTTGTCTCAATAATAAATAAATAACAATACACATTAAACTCACAACAATAAAATATCAGTTGCACGGTAAAGTGCGGGGTGCGTAATTACTGTGAGAATAATACTGTTTGTTAGGTACTGCAAGACTACGCCACCTTTTTATTTAAGAGGTAGGGTCCTCTGTAACACTCTTTCTTAGGCTATTCACAGGTTCGAGTTTACCCAGGTAAGTACAATACTTTTAAATGAGAACAACACTTCAACACATATCCCTTGGAGAAAGCTGGACGGAAACAGGTTTGTATAAAAAGGTAATCTATTTTATTAAGCTAATACAGTGGCGTCTATAAGCCATAAAATATTGAAAAGCATAAACAAAATATAACACTAATTCTAAAACCTCAACCTCCTAATGCGCCCACTAACTAACTAAAATACAGGAATACAGACAATCACCAAACACTAAAAACAGACAGGGCTTGTGCAAACTATAGCAAATAAATAATGAATTTAGCGTTAAAGTGCCAAGTATTACTGAAGCAGTAAAGTGCCAAGTGCCAATTCAATTGCTATATGTCATATACTCATCACGGTTCAATGCAAAAGGTGGGAATGTCCTTATATGGGGTTTAACTGGAGCGGGGGTTTAGGCCAGGAATCACTGTCTCTTCTTGTCTTCGTGCGTATTGCCTGCAATCATAGAAACTAGAACCAGTTCATCTGTTCAGGTATATTTCACATATGAGGTTTAGGACCGTGGGTTTATAAAGGTAACGTTGCATAGAAGGACACTTACTCGCCCGCCAGACTGTACGTCTGGCTTTGAGGGTGTGAAGCGCGCAACGTTATCGCCACTGGACCTCTCCTCCGTTCCTTGGTTCGTCTGTCTGTCCTCCCCGTCTCTGCTGCTACTGCGCCGTCTGCTCACCGTCCGCTGCTGGTGGCTTGGTACGTGCCGCGATCACTGTATTCCCCACCTCTGCTCCGTGGTATGTCTGCTCCTCCTGTGCACAACCGTCCCTTCTGGCTGTCACTTCCACACTGCCCTGTATGCCTGTCTCTCTGCTGTCCAAGTGGCTCGCGCTCACTTTTGAATAAGGTGGGCCACACCCTACTCCGCCCTCATTCGCTCTGCCACCAGCGTGACCTGGGGACATTGGCCGTCCGCTGTCACAAGGCCAATGTCACACAGCCTATAGGGGAGTCCAATGTCAAGTGGCTCGGGGACCGGGGGGAAATACATTGTCAACCATAAAACATGCAGTGCAGAAATATAGTTAAGAGAATGATGTTTTTAAGTGCGTAATACAGGTTTTTCATCATCAATAAAAAATGTTACAATTTGGTTTCACCCCCCTGCTTTGACCCTGTCACAGATTCGCATTTGCTGGTGGTAAATGAGGTGGTGGTGGTGTCCATGGGTTTGAGGAGGTTGCTTATGGTGAAGAAGAGTGTTTTGGGTCTGTTGCTGCCAGATTGGATGACGGAGGAGTAGTAGGAGGTGCATGCGTTGTTGAGGGCAATCTCATAGATTTGCTCCTTTGTGCATCCATCTAACAATGTCTCAGATTGAGCCACAAAAATATCTTCAATTTGATCCATTATCAAAGTCACTTGAATACAATGGACACAAGTTAACTAACACACTGATATACACTTTGATTGAGTACTCAGGACCGTCCCCTAACTGCCTAACTCAATCTTATCTAACTCACCCCTATCTCTTCATGAGGTTATTTGCGGGGGTATTTATGCACAACATATACGCTGGGGACAACGCAACCAGTTAATAATCCCGTTGTCAGCCACGTACCGTGCCCCCGAGACAACTGCTTCTACCGCGTTCACCCCAACACTACAAGAAAAAAACAAACCCACGAAAGTTTAAAAAACTAAGCGTGGCTATGCCTCACATGGGACAACCAGCAGCAGCTCCTATATGAATACTCAACCAGTGTGTACCAGTGTGTCAAATAACTTACATTCCATATACATTCAATTAACACCATGCTTCAACGAAAAAAATAACGGGAATCAAAATATACTGGGTGGGAGTGTGCCAACACCACGCACAGAAAATAACCCAAATTATAAATGCAGGAAAATAATCAATGTCACGCTAGCACAGAAATAATAAAAATAACAATACTTTGTTTAGCCAACTGACACATAATTGTTAGACTATTCGACTACCATGTAAGTCTAATTTAAAGCAATAAACAGTGAATTGTCTGGTTGTTATGGTGGGTGGAGTTGGCGATTGAGAGTTAAACTGTCACACCTGAATAGTATAGAAGGCTTAGTTAGGTTTGGTGGGTGGGGTTGGTTCTAGGCTAATCTGAGTTCCCAGAAGTTTTCGCCAGCTCTGGCGAGGAACTTCTGGGCCACAGCCCTGGTATTTGTGGGCGGGATGTACGTCACGCTCTGAATCTGAGCGGACACGCCTCTTACCGGTCTGAGAGCTGTGCAACTCGTCTAAAAAGTCTGACGAGAGGCAAACAGCAGTACACAACAATGGCGGCCGAAATTTCTCAAGGGGAAATTGCTTCCCGTCGATCCTATTTAGATGCATCACCCACTGCATGTGGATCCCGCCCCCTTTTCTTCATTGGCTGTTGATTTGAATCACAACGCAGTGGCCGCGCCCCTGCTGTCCAAGCTCCGACGCTAACCCTCCCAGACTAGTTCTAGGCTAACCAGCCACACCTGACCTAAAATTGAGATATAGGCCTAAGTAGATGGCTCAGATCTATTTATTTTACTTGCTTTCCTTTTAGTTTAAAATCATCATTCCATCCCAACATTTCATCTGTATGGAGTTACAGTGAATATTAAATGGTGGAATGAAGAGATTGATTGGCTGCCCTTGCTGGCACCTGGTACATTATATCTCGACGATGCAGGGCAGACAGACCCATACGACACTTTACTTTCAACATAATAGAGCATCGCAGTTGCGCAGTTGCCGGAAGTAAATACTCAATGCATTTTTCCCATTGACTTTTCCAAAAATATTTATATCAATGAATTTAAGCTTAAATACTTGTTTGAACTATTTTTGTGTATTTTGTTTATTTTAAATGCTTAAATGCATGTGTTCTCAGTCATGGACCCAATTTGTCTTGGACGTGTCTTGGTCTTGGGCTGTTCTGCCGTAATACGAGGTAAATGGAACAATTGTTTCTACAGCTTAAGTGGGTTTCATTTTCCTTACAGAGCGAGGGATATACTGGCTGTTTTTCAAACAGTAAAACTGAGCTGTAAGTAGTGAGTTTAACAATGCCAACACTTGTCTTTTTGAACGTGGAAGCGACTGATATTTCAAAACTTTTGTTCACAATTGGTGTAAATGACCCCAGGGCAGGCACTGTTATTTATTTTAGAACATAAAGCATGCAGAAAGGTATATTGCATTGATGCATTTCTGTTTAATCTGAGGTGCTTTTATTTTGTCATCATTCGTTTTATGCATCAGTGGTATCACTTTTATTTTGAAGGAATTTTTGGGGTTCTTGATTAATTAGATATTGATTTCACCTGTCTTTCACCAGTCAGAGAAAATGTGTTTGCAACCAGCAGAAATATAGAGGAAAAAAGTCAGCTTGATGAGGTTTTAAGCTCCTTGCCAAAGAAGGGCACATGGTATGCTTTTTGTTTTTAGGTGTGTGATTATTTCATTTGTCTAAGGTCTGTCTAAAAGTACTCATTAATGGGACAATTATACAAAATGTCCCATTTCAAGTTTTCAAATGTATACAAATCTTTTGAAAATAGATTTGATCTACAAAACAGACAAGTCACATGCGAAATCATGGCAGAGGCAGCCAAAGTCAGGTAAGTCTTTACATTTAGGAATAAGTTACATTTTCCTTACCCAAAGCAACGTAACTGAGCTCAATTGCTAAAATAATTCTTAGAGATTCATTAAGATTAGCTTTGTGATGGTAAATAGAAAAACTTTTACCACATGGTTAAGCATACAACAGCAGAGGTTGAGAAGGCCCACAATGACTTATTAATGGTGTTCTTGTTCTTAACAATTATGTTCAACAATAATCAAGTAGGTCACATTTCATTTGGGGGTCCTTGACATGGACACGTTGGAGGAGAAGAACATTTAGATATAGGCCTAAGTAGATGGCTCAGATCCATTTGTTTGACTGTTTGTTTTCCTTTTAGCTTTAAATCATCATTCCATTCAAACATTTCATCTGTATGGAGTTACAGTGAATATTAATTGGTGGAATGCAGGGATTGATTGGCTGCCCATGCTGGCACCTGTTAAATTATATCTCGACGATGCAGGGCATACAGACCCATGTGACACTTGACTTTGAACATAATAGCCATGCTTCCTTCCTCCTCTAGGACAACCATTGGTCCCTGGCATGAGGGAAATGGAACAATTGTTTCTACAGCTTAAGTGGGTTTCATTTTCCTTACCGAGCGAGGGATATACTGGCTGTTTTTCAAACAGTAAAACTGAGCAGTAAGTAGTGAGTTTAAATCTACAAAGTAACTAGTAACTAAACTTTTCAAATAATTGTAGTGGAGTAATACAATATTTGCCTCTGAGCTATAGTGGAGTAGAAGTAAAAGTATTAGAAATTGGAAATACTTGAGTAAAGTGCAAATAAATGGCAGAACTACAAGCTCACAATGCGTCCAGCTTGTAGATCTGCCATTTTATGCTGTTTGTTCACGCCACCATTGTAAACATAGTATAGAAAAGTGGTTACTCATTTTAGCTGAGTATTAAAAAAACTTGCTTTTGCTTTATTCATTAAGTTGGTTATTGGTTTAAATTTGGGTTTCCATATTGTCGGTTAATTGTCCAGCACTAAGACAAATATAATAATAATAATACTTTTTGTGTGTGTGTGTGTGTGTGTGTGTGTGTGTGTGTGTGTGTGTGTGTGTGTGTGTGTGTGTGTGTGTGTGTGTGTGTGTGTGTGTGTGTGTGTGTGTGTGTGTGTGTGTGTGTGTGTGTGTGTGCGCGCGTGCGTGTGCGTGTGTGTAGGACATTGTGCAAATTATGGGACCGTATAAACCATGCCCACGCCATATTACAGAAACCAGCCCCCATCCTGGAAACCAGGGCAGTTATATTGTCCTTCGGTTTTATCAACAAAGGCCCCATGCAATCCGTAGAGGCGATCCTAACCAGGACGTATGGCCCAGGGCAGGAGTCACTGGGCAGGAGTCACTGGGTCGCCAAGGAAAGACTGTGAGAGGTAAGGGGTTGGATCTCTCTCTCTCTCCCTCCCTCTCTCTCTCTCTCCAGGTGAGGCATTAGCATACAGCATCACCCCCGCTGATGAAGCTCTCAGTGTTTCACTGAGGCATTAATCATATGCCAGTGGGAGCCAGCAGGGAGATGGAGAGAGCCACAGGGTGACTAGGAGGAGATGGTGAAATGAGGATAGGAGAAGGAGCGCAGAGCTCCGTATGGGAAGTAGACATTATTTACTGTCAATTCAGTCTGCTCCGACATTTCGAAAGCCAACAGACAGAGAGGAAATGACAGTAGGAGGGAGGAAAGGAAAGTAAGAGGCGAGGAATGGCTACTTTAGAGATAATACCAATGCAGATGAAGAACTGGGGAAAGACAAGTATAATCCTGTAAGGGGTTAAAAGAAGAGGGGCGACAGTGAGGGAGAGAGTGAGGTGGAGGAAGGAGAGAGAAGACGAAGAAGAAATGTTAAGCTACCGCTTGCTGCTGAGGAAGACTGGAGCAGAGACAAAGCTAGCCACACACACACACACACACACACACACACACACACACACACACACACACACACACTAGTATAATTGGCGTCTAGTGCTGTATGTGTGCAAGCATGAAGAACATTTACATATTCAAATATTGATGCCCATACACACCCACACAGGTTCGCACATTCGTACACCTACACATGCACTGTCACACACAGAGAAAGAGAGAGACGGAGAAAGAGAGAGACAGAGACAGAGAGAGAGATAGACTCTGCTGGAGGGCAGGAGAGGATTGACAGAGCGGAGGAGAAATAAATAGATGGTACAGCGTGGATGGGTGGGCAGATGACTTCTGATTCAAGCCTCACACCGAAATACAACACCACCCTTCACACCCTTCCATACAGGTGGCTATTATAGGCACACTGGTGCCTGGTGGCTCACCCAGCTACTGCACAGAACATATACAAGTAAGACGCGCGAACGCTGGAAGCGAACGCAGTTCTATATTTCAGCCACACTGTAATAGTGAACTCTGGCGCACTCTAGCGGCTGCACACAGGTAGTGCAGCTGCTATATTTCAGTCACGGAGTTTTGAGTCACATGGGGGCACGAGCCAATGAGAGCGTGAGTCGCATGGGGGCGCTGCTGCACACATACTGCACACAGACACACTATTTGTAAATAAATGAGGCTATGTGGAGCGATAACAACGCTCTTATCATTAACACAAAAAAGACAGAGGAGATTGTTTTTGGTGCCCCACTAGAGATACACAGATCCCCCATTACTATTCATAGTGAACAGATCAACCAGGTATGTTCGTATACATACCTAGGAGTAGTAATTGACCACCTTCTGTCATGGAAAGACCAGATTGAATCAGTGGGTAAGAAGACAAAGCAAAGAGTCTATTTCCTTCGCCGTCTGAGATCTTTTGGTGCTAGTTGACAGATTCTTCTTTTGTTTTTCACTTCTGTTATAATGAGTGTTCTTCAGTACTGTAGTACCACCTGGTATGGATGTCTGTCTGTAGCCTTAAAGTCACAACTGCTGCAGCAACTGAACATTTGTTCAAAGATTGTTGGACAGCCACTTCAGAGGCTCTATACAACTACGTATAATGACAGTATGATAAGGTTGGCAAGAATATCACTTCAAACACTAGCCATGCTTTGTATGGAGAATATAGGTTGCTGCCTTCAGGAAGGAGATACAGTGTTCCTACATACAATAAGGTTAAACTGAAGAGGTCCTTTGTCCATCAAACGACACTGAGGCTTAATCAGGAGTTATAGGCCAGGGGTAGGCTGAGAGGTGGACATTGCTCTTGTCTTTGTATGTCTTTATGTATGTAGTTTGTTTTGTTTTTCTTGTGTCATGTCAAATGTGTGTACTGTTTATTGTTGCATACATGGCTGCTGGGTCGCAAGACAAATTTCAGTGTGAACTGACAATAAAGTATTATCGTATCGTATCGTATGAGTATAAATAAATTATTGCCCATAATTTGTTCACGAGGTTATCCAACTGAGGGCTGGCATATCAGCAGAGCTGATGATGCAGCACTGTCCAAGGTGATACTAACCCTGTATTATGCATATAATATTGAGAGAAATAGACATTAGGTATGCGTGTGAGAGAAATAGAATCTTGTGCGTGTGAATAACTGAGTAAGTTAATGTGAAAGAAAGAAAGCTGGAATGTGTATATCAGCAACACTTGTGATCCTCTAATATCATTATGTGTGAAGGACAAATCTCCATGGTTGTGTTTTCCAGGTAAATCTACCGTATGGGGCACAGACTCTCTGCCTTTCACTACTCTGATGTACGGCAATGGACCTGGGTATGGCAAGAGGGTTGATGGCAAGCGCCCCGACATCCGGAAAGTTGACACAAGTAAAACTCCTTTCATTAGTCCAGTGGCGTGCACAGACATTTTGAGGGGCAGGTGCTCAAGTAAATTATACTTTTTTTTGTTTACTTGGTCTGCTCTTTTTTCCCTCTACACCTATACCTCTTTGCCAACTGGCCCAAGAAAAAAATCCCCAGGCTAGGATTTGGGTCCCCCAAATCACCTATTTCCCCGACCTGCCAGTGGCACAGCGTCTTCGCCTACAAGAACTCAACCGGAGCATTAGCCACCTCCGGCACATCGCCCCTGTCCCCCAGGACCAGTTCTACACACTCCTATGTTCCCCGCTTTCCTAGGGAGAGCGGGGAATATAGGACCTAACCTAAACCTAACCCTAACCTTAGTGGGGGAACATAGAACCCGGGGAACATAGGGATGACCCCCAAATGAGATGCGTGCGTCACTGCTGCATCTAATGCCGTTGCTATATTTGTGGCAGCCGCCTACAACAACACATCTCATCGCTCCAATTGCACTGAAGCGCAGGCCAAATTGAAGAGCGACGGTGCCGCAAACACAGCTGCTTATTGTAGAGCCTACTGCATTCAAGGTCCAGCGCTGGATGATACCTTGTTTCCAAATGTCATCGACTACACCATGGCCTCGATAATGGAAGGTGCCGACGCCATCATTTCGGCTGCTGGAACCAGCAGCTTCATACCACCTCACGTTAAAAGGTATTAATGTACATAAAGTACCAAAAGTAAAAGTACTCATTAATGGGACAATTATACAACATTTCCCGTTTCAATTTTTCAAATGTATACACATCTTTTGAAAATAGCAGATCTACAAGCTCACAATGCGTTGTGCTTGTAGATTGGCCATTTTCAAATGGCCGATATAGGGCTGTATGTTTTTGGCCGATATAGGGCTGTATGTTTTGTAATAATAATCTAAATGTACAAAAGTAACTAAAGTTTTCAAATAATTGTAGTGGAGTAAAAGTACAATATTTGCCTCTGAGATATAGTGGAGTAGAAGTAAAAGTATTAGAAATGAGAAATACTTGACTAAAGTGCAAATACCTCAAAATTGTACTTAAGTACAGTACTTGAGTACATGTACTTAAAGACGTATACCAAAATCCATTTGAAAAAAATGCTTCTCCATGTTCTCAGGTCAAATATTGATATGCGATTAAAATGCAATTAATTGCGATTAATTAATTACAAAGCCTCTAATTAATTATATATATTTTTTTATCTAGTTCCCCTACTGACCTCACCTACATGGCTGATGCCACCAGCCTGTTTGCTTTTGCCGCCGGAGATGCATTTAAGGCCGCCGTCCGCACCTACAGCACCAGAGCCACTAACCCTAATGATGTCACAAAGAGGGTCGCGGGTGTAATGAGTGAAGTTACTAAGACAGTGGTGCCAGTAGGAAGAGACAGAGAACCCGAACCCCTTCACCAGAGGAGAACGAGTTGAGCAAGGTGCGCGCTGCGAAAATTAGACAAAAAAATGTACGATTATAAAACGTTTGCTGAACTCCGCCCTGACCTGTCCGCCCTGTTCTATAGCCATGCTTCACCGCCCGCCGTCTTACCGCGCTGGAATTCACTCAGGCCAAATACACCATACAAGCGGCTATTTTCTGGAAAAGCCTTTCCCAGCAAAAGGATGCTGGGGTTCATGTGGTTAATGATCCACAAGACGAACGATCTTACAAGAAGCCCCGTGAAATCAAGGACCCCCAGTCCTTGATTTGAAGAAAAAGACCGAAAAAAAGAACTAAAAGTTCATTTTTTAAACCATGAATTTTTTTTCCCAAATTTGGAATGATGAACGATGAACTGAGCTAATTCATTTTAAAATGTATGAACTGAACTTTGAACTAGTTCATGTTGAAGGTGAGCTTTCCCAACACTGCCCATCGGGTAATTTTTTCATATATAAGGCGCACCGGATCATAAGGCGCATTTTTGAGAACATTTAAGGCTTTTAAGTGCGCCTTAAAGTCCCGAAATACTTCCAAAATGTCAAGGTGTTCACAATTCCAACACCAGATCACGTCCAAGCCGGGTCAAATGTGCTCTCCTGCTCTCCGGGTCAAATGTGCTCTCCTACATCAGACGCTCATCAAATCTGCGCCGTCCAGATTGTCATTTTTTTGCCGTTATGAGTCATTAATCAGTGGAGCGGGATGGAGCGTTGTGTGTGCGTTTCCATAACAACAGCCGTCACACTGTCTGCACTCGCTTAGATTCACTCAACTCTGAGTAGACTGACGTTTAGCCTCCGCACTCGCGCTTTGAAGCCCTGCCTCGGCTAATCTGTATGAAGAAACATAGTGGGCCGTGGATCTGAGGTGAAACACTCCATCCATGTTTTACATTTTTAATTTTTTCCTTTTATTTTTTATTATTTCTTTGGACACACAAGCAGTGGGTATGTGTGAGGACTTCCGCAAACATAACTAACTGTAGCGGATGGATGCTTTTCTATAAGATCTCAAAGGAGAGAGATAGCCTTGGCATTGTGAATCCAAGGGAATAATAGGAATCTAAAAGTGTACTTTATGGGACACCTGTTGGCCCACCGGGCCAGGCGCATACCACTGGCAGTGGCACTGGTTCGACTCCCAATCTGGGCGACCTTCGCAGCATGTCTCTCCATCATCTCTCTCCCAATTTCCTGTCAATCTACTGTCATATCAATAAAGGCATAAAAAGCCTCAAAACAAATGTTCAAAAAAGAAAATGTTTTATGTAGTTTCAGCCATCTTCTCACTTATTACTCTCTCCCTGTTTCCCTAGGTGGACATCCCAGAACTTCAGGAGAAGGGGGAGGAGAGGAGGGGGATGCTTTTTTTGTGTTTTCTGAGCCGGGTCCTTTACGAATTAGTGAGGATATACCCAGACCCATTTATTATATTGTGTTGTATTGGTTTGGATGCACTGTGTTCTTTAAGTGGGGTTGGGTCTAATATGATGTTGATGAGTGTCTCATTTATGTGTAGGTTAACTTGTATGGCCAATAGGAATGTGGTCCACTGACCCACACCATGGGGGTGTAGCCCTACTAGCCTACAAATGCAGACCCGGCAGCAAGGGGCTGCACAGTCCTGCATTGCAGTCTAAAACTGACCCTTATGCATCCCCAGTCTAGACATCGCGAAACCAGTTAAACCGGTTTTGACCGAGGTGCGAAGTGTCGGCCGATTGAATACAAAGCCTTCACTTATGCAAATGCACCCTCAGCCATTGTTCTCAGATGCCAGCCCTGTACAAATGTTTGGTGCTTTTTGTGTTCTGCCTGATGAGTTTTAATATACTTGTGGATTAAATGCATGCGTTAGCATTTTGCACTATTTTAGTTTAGTTTGCTCTTGTTTTAATAACTAGACCATACCCGGTCGGCGCAGCGCATCCGTGGGGGGATATGCGCACATGATCTGGCAACCCGGGAGGCAGTTCGTCCCATAGCTGGGCAGCCCCGTAACCATGGCGACAGTGTTTGACACAAAAACGCTAATAAGAAGCTGAGATTTGATGAAATTGAAAAACGGGCTTCACAGTTGCGTTCAGATGGTAATGGTCAATGGCTGTGTGCAAAATCAGAGCAATTGGTCCAGCCAGTGAGGAGAACCGGGTATCTTCACTCACGTACTCACCACCACTACAGAGGTTACTAGAATTATAGTAGGATAGTAGGATGTGTGGCTTAAATGCATGTTTGAACTATTTTTGTGTATTTTGTTTATTTTAATATAAGTGTTGTGCTGTAGTGTTATTGTAATATAAGTGTTGTGCTGTAGTGTTGTGACCCGCACACTGCAGTGTGCGGGTCACATTCTTTGATTTTATTATCAGAGAGCCCTTTTTGAATGTACCCTTTTTGTCCTACACACCTGCTAAGACAAACCTTGAGGTGTGCATCAGCCCTTTCTTCAATAATTGTAACAGCTGAAATCAGTATTCTGATAAGAACCTGCAGGCCGCATTTAGTGAAGGTGTGGGCCACATTTGGCCCTCGTATGCCCATGTATGCTCTAGATCAACAAACAAATTCCGTCCTTTTCAAATTGGCCTGTTAGGGCCAACAGCTTGTCGACTGTTGCAAAACACATTTTTGGAACAAAATGCTTCAAATCATACATGCAGTGTCCGACTGCTGCGAAAGGCCTAAGAAGACATGGCACCTTTTACACATTTGCCTATTATAGCGCAACCCAGAGGCCACAATAACCTAGGCTACATGTTCTTGCGGAAACATGTGGTCAGAAGAGCACTGCTTCAAGTTATTATTATTATTATTACAATTATTATTATTAATATATTATTATTCTCTACAGGGAGATGAAGACGAGACCGATATAGACGATTGTTAGTGATTGTAAGTATTGTTTTTTATTTCATTTCCATTACAATACTATCAATGTAACTTTTTTGTTGTTTGATAACTTTGCCAGTCAAACATACAGGTAATCCAGAAGCATTGGCATTAAACACAAACAATGCTGTCCACAAACTATTAAATTCTGCAGTTATCCTTCTATTTCTTTTTTTCTTTTCTTCTTTTTTTGTATTTGCATTTTGAATCTATATTTGAGACCACCCAACCACCACCACCGTGAGGTTACTAGAATTATAATAGGACTAGTCCATACCCGGTGAAGTGCGCAGGCGAAAGTAGTTGCAAACATGGGGTTATCCCACGTCCCGTCGCGGTCCGTCGAGGAACCCTGCGCGTCCCGTCGCGGCACCCCTCCCATCCAGAGGCTCAGAGCCTGTTTGTTTTTCTCTCTCTCTTTCTTTCAAAAACATCCAAAATAAATGACTCAGAAATATCCAAATAAATGACTGACAACGTGCTGTGAGCACTGTGCTATTGATGCTACCAAAAAAAAAGTATTTGGACATACTATATATAATAGTATAAGTTATAGTATAATATATAAGTTTATGCCTGACAGTGACAACATCTATTTTTTTGTTATTAGTTACAAATATTGTTTCATGTGTATTTCTGCCCCCCAACAGGTCAGTATCGCTGTATGGACTCAGAGTCAGCATGTAGCTGACTGATATCAGCCGACCCATGAGAGTGAAAAGCAGGCTCTGAGAATGACCCACATACAAATACACAACTGCCTACAAATGAAGAATACAAATATACAAATGCCCTTTTTGAATGTACCCTTTTTGTCCTACACACCTGCTAAGACAAACCTTGAGGTGTGCATCAGCCTTTTCTTCAATAATTGTAACAGCTGAAATCAGTATTCTGATAAGAACCTGCAGGCCGCATTTAGTGAAGGTGTGGGCCACATTTTTCAGGCGTAGGAACTCTGTCTCTTTCCCTGCATGTTGAGAACGCGGGATACGTTTCTACAAGCCCACAGAGCAATAATTGAATAAAAGACATTCTTGTAATTCTACTCAAAATGTCATAATAGTCAGTCAACAACTTGAAATTGAAAACCCGCAAGTTTTGAGAAACCTTTGCATTTTTTTTTTACAGTATGAGAGCTACAGTATGTCTACATCTTGCTGTTAATTGTTCTGATACATACGTACATAGAATACACAGATTACCATCTAAGAGTATACAAACATACATTCATGAAGTCTAGGTGAATTTATCCTTCAACATTAACAGTGTATGAAGTTTGTTTCAATAACCTACAGCCTGCCCCAGAAAATTCATCATAGAACTTATTGCTCAACCATATTGGCATATTCACACAGTGCCATTTTGTTCTTATGTAATTTCCGTGTCGTGCTTTTGTTTATTTGTTTGATTGTTCTTTGTTTGTTTTTTGCTGTTCTAGCAAATGTTTTTTGGCATATGTTCATGTATAGGGATAATTGGTGACTCTTTTTCTCACACTTTTTCTGCACATTGTGTATCTGTGTTCTAATGCTTCCTACTTTGAATCATAATTTTCAATCCCTGCTTATAATATTTGTGTGCCGTGAGTGAGTTTAATAAACAATAAATCTGATCAAAGATAAACGTTTCAGTGTATAAACATCTCTCCTCTTTGTAGGCAGAATCCACATGTTCCATTTACCTGACTAGTATTGTGACTGGATGTGTTCTATTTAGTGTTTGCTTTTCTTAGGTTTTTTTTTTTTTTAAACATTGCATGATGATAGGTGGCAGTTATTCTCATGAACGCTGATTAATGCCCGAACCATCACAGAGATTACTATAGGTCACTCTTTCAGCGCCTTTAATGTTTTCTAACATTGATACATGATACTGAGAGAAAGAGTGTGTCGTAGTGAACCCCCCAAAGATAGATTTAAGATCAGCGACAATATGTGGAAACCCCCCTGTAGCCTACCCCGATGGATACAGGTCCAGTATAGGCAGCTAAACATTACATTGTGGCACAGCACAACATACAATGCCCTATTCATAGGCATTAATCTCTATTATTATTAATCTTCTGCCGTTTTACAAATAATCGCCGTATTATATCTATGGCGCTGTCGGTTCTTAAATCAGGCAATCTGGTAGAGGGCTATGTCGGGTCAGGGACACTAAGCCAACGACAATTGGCCAAAGGGTGGCGCTGTGGCTCCTCATGCCGAACAACTTTCATATTTTGGCTTTTGACCTCAGATCTAAGAGATCTCCCACTATTTTGAATTATAATATCATTTCATGTCATATTTCTAGGAGAACCGTAGTTGCTTTTTATGAAAATCGGCAGAATGGTGGAAGGTCATGCAAAGGGGCCAAGAAATGAAATTAAAATTGGCCAAAGGCTGGCGCTGTAGCAAGCCTTTGAAAATCCAAACCTTCAACAGGTATAGCTCATGCCCTGTTTGACATACAGCCATGAAAACTTTGTGCAGATTATGCGTCTGCTCATGCTGAACAACTTTGCCATTATTACTTCTGACGTTTGAGCTTTAGATCTCCCACTATTTTGAATTATATGAAAAACTGATAAAATCTATCTAGTCCTGGGATTTTCACTGAATTTGCACAAAACCTTTTTTACATGAACGTTGGACCAATATCTAAAAAAAAAAGAAATGTTGGGCTTTTGTTTTTAAGTTGAAGCCAATGAGAATTGCAATTTTATGAGAATTTAAAAAACTTGAGGTAAATGGAACAATTGTTTCTACAGCTTAAGTGGGTTTCATTTTCCTTACCGAGCGAGGGATATACTGGCTGTTTTTCAAACAGTAAAACTGAGCAGTAAGTAGTGAGTTTAACAATGCCAACACTTGTCTTTTTGAACGTGGAAGCGACTGATATTTCAAAACATTTGTTCACAATTGGTGTAAATGACCCCAGGGCAGGCACTGTTATTTATTTTAGAACATAAAGCATGCAGAAAGGTATATTGCATTGATGCATTTCTGTTTAATCTAAGGTGCTTTTATTTTGTCATCATTCGTTTTATGCATCAGTGGTATCACTTTTATTTTGAAGGAATTTTTGGGGTTCTTGATTAATTAGATATTGATTTCACCTGTCTTTCACCAGTCAGAGAAAATGTGTTTGCAACCAGCAGAAATATAGAGGAAAAAGGTCAGCTTGATGAGGTTTTAAGCTCCTTGCCAAAGAAGGGCACATGGTATGCTTTTTGTTTTTAGGTGTGTGATTATTTCATTTGTCTAAGGTCTGTCTAAAAGTACTCATTAATGGGACAATTATACAAAATGTCCCATTTCAAGTTTTCAAATGTATACAAATCTTTTGAAAATAGATTTGATCTACAAAACAGACAAGTCACATGCGAAATCATGGCAGAGGCAGCCAAAGTCAGGTAAGTCTTTACATTTAGGAATAAGTTACATTTTCCTTACCCAAAGCAACGTAACTGAGCTCAATTGCTAAAATAATTCTTAGAGATTCATTAAGATTAGCTTTGTGATGGTAAATAGAAAAACTTTTACCACATGGTTAAGCATACAACAGCAGAGGTTGAGAAGGCCCACAATGACTTATTAATGGTGTTCTTAACAATTATGTTCAACAATAATCAAGTAGGTCACATTCAAGTCAAGTAGGAGAAGAAGAACATTTATATATAGGCCTAAGTAGATGTCTCAGGGTATGGGATTGGATCGAGGATGCAGGTGGAGGTTTTCATGCCTGAGGTTATGGAGGATCCATCTAACAATGTCTCAGATTGAGCCACAAAAATATCTTCAATTTGATCCATTATCAAAGTCACTTGAATACAATGGACACAAGTTAACTAACACACTGATATACACTTTGATTGAGTACTCAGGACCGTCCCCTAACTGCCTAACTCAATCTTATCTAACTCACCCCTATCTCTTCATGAGGTTAGTTGCGGGGGTATTTACACACCTGCTAAGACAAACCTTGAGGTGTGAATCAGCCTTTTCTTCAATAATTGTAACAGCTGAAATCAGTATTCTGATAAGAACCTGCAGGCCGCATTTAGTGAAGGTGTGGGCCACATTTGGCCCTCGTATGCCCATGTATGCTCTAGATCAACAAACAAATTCCGTCCTTTTCAAATTGGCCTGTTAGGGCCAACAGCTTGTCGACTGTTGCAAAACACATTTTTGGAACAAAATGCTTCAAATCATACATGCAGTGTCCGACTGCTGCGAAAGGCCTAAGAAGACATGGCACCTTTTACACATTTGCCTATTATAGCGCAACCCAGAGGCCACAATAACCTAGGCTACATGTTCTTGCGGAAACATGTGGTCAGAAGAGCACTGCTTCAAGTTATTATTATTATTATTACAATTATTATTATTAATATATTATTATTCTCTACAGGGAGATGAAGACGAGACCGATGACGATTGTTAGTGATTGTAAGTATTGTTTTTTATTTCATTTCCATTACAATACTATCAATGTTACGTTTTTGTTGTTTGATAACTTTGCCAGTCAAACATCTTGCTACTATAATTGGCGGCCACACTCATGGAGTGTACACGAGTGTATGGGGCCAATGGCCAAGCAGACACATGGCCCAACTAACTCCACATTTTCCCCCAAAATTCCTCAATATTCTGCCTGTAAAACCAGCTGCTTCACATACCGTTACTGTACTTGCAGGATGTACAATTAATATCAAACGCATTATGCTCCAATACTTATGCAAATCACTTCGCCAGCTCGAAATTTACGTCCGGGTGCTTCTTTCAACAGCCAATCATCAACGAGCCCAACTCCCACTACTTCCCCTCCATCCATCCTCCCATCAAAACCGCCCACCACCACCAGGTGTACAATCAGAGGAATGTAGTGCAAAGTTGGCACAGACTCTCGTCCTGATGTGTTCAAGTTTTTCTTTTTTTAACAGTCCAAAATCAGTGACCAAATTGCATCCTGCTTCTCGGCTGTTCTTTTGTGGTCAATGGTTTGTTCTGCCTTTTGGAAAGAGATTTTTTGGTATATCTCTTCATTGTTCAGTTTTGCGAAGTTAACACTGTCATCTGGAAAACGGCCCGAGATGTAAATAGAGCAGTGGTTTTAAGTTAAATTAGCCCAGAGTTTGAGTGAGCAAATCCAGTCTGCTCTGCAAGTTCAGCATTAAGACAAAGTGATTTGGTTTCCCTGTCTGTACTTCCCTCAATGACGTCCAAAATAGGTTTAAAGTTGTGCAAAGATGTCACTAAGACAAATTAGTGTCTAATAATATGCCTTCTCAAAGTTCTGCATAGTTTTCACTTATTGTCATGTTCACAGTGCCTTGAGACAGGACTTTAATTAGAGGATTAAACGAGACCATACGACCCAGCCTGATCTCAGCCCTTCTCTACTGAATGTCAAGCATTTGGCCAAGCTGGAAAGGAACAATTTGGCAGCAACCATTGAGAACGTTATCTAATGTCGGTACGACATTATCCCCGCTAATTGCCCCTGAACCCAGTTCAGTGTTCAGGGGCAACTTCATTCTTACCACCAGTGACATTGACCAGCTGAGGTTAAAGAGACGTTTTTTTACCTGAATCCTATTGTTCTAATGTGAGGAGGATGCGTTTAGAGCATTGGGAAATCTCCAGTACCTAGTGAATAAATGCAGAGGATGTGCGTGGCCAATACCCCAGCAACAGCTGATAATTATTATTTATCACATTGTTGATTCATGCTAGCCTGGTAAACCCTCCCTCCGGAAATCTCATTTCCATTCGATATCAGGAAGGAGTCTGGCATGATTGCTCATTCTGCAATATTGGCTGTGGGCTGGAGTTGGGCGGGAGTAATACCGTTGACTGACAACCCCTTCAACCAATGATCGTTTTAGCCCCTTAAGCCAATCAGCAGTTCATTTTGACGAGCTCCAGACTATGTGACGCAACGGGACTTTTGGGACGGCCATGCCGAAAATAGGTTGCCTTATTGGGATACATGCGTGTCACTCCCCGCCCCTGCCGGTTCTCTAAATTTATATTTTTAAATAGGCTCTGTCATGATTAACTGACCACATATATGAAGTTAAACAACTAAAGTCTATCCAAACGATATGTTAATAGTAAATTCCGTGCCTCAAAAAAGACGTTTGAGAGCGTTTTAAAACCGAAAGTAAGAAGTGAAGGCACTCGCACAAATAACAATGGCTGCCGTTCGTCTTTTGTCGGCGGCTCTCAGGCTGCACTCGGCTTCATTCGGGCTCACTCGAACTCGCCACCTGATTGGCCAACGTAAGCTGTCAATCACAGAACGATGAGCGACGACGCTGATAGGCGCGGTTAGGTCCTGATTTCGCTGGAAACTCCCCAATATTGCAGAATGGGCGTTCATGCCAGACTCCTTCCTGATATCGAATGGAAATGAGATTTCCGGAGGGAGGGTTTACCAGGCTAGATTCATGCAGCACATCTCCAAGAATGTAGTTGTCGTCAGCCAGGTGAAAACAAAGCTCCAGGCTGTCAAGAGCAAGTGTTCTGACAGCAAGCTGATGAAAATCGCTTTGACAATCCCTGAAGTTGAATACTTGTTTTTGCTATGAACAGCTAATCTCCGGCATCATTGGCTTGATCGAAACTGCACACACACTCCCTGGTTTTCTTATTTGTTGGTCCTGCACATGTCCCTTGGATATTGGATATTGGATATTTCATTAGTAAAGTATAATTCTTTCAAAAATAATCCATTAATATGTCCTTGTTGAGGATGTTTGCTCTATGGCTCCATAGTTTTAATATTATCATTAGGCCTACATGTCTGTCATAGGGTTTCTGGGACACAGCAACAAATGTATTCCAGTGGGACTTCATTGGCAGAACATTTAGTCCTGGACCGCATGAAAATGACCAGTAATGACCATATATTGGTCTTTTGCTTTGTGTTCTTTCATTTCCTGTATTTCTAATGCTTTATTAGGAAATATCTGCACGAATGCTGTTTTGTTTAACTTGAGTGAGCAGGCAACGCACTGTGTTTAATAATTATTTGATTGACTTAAGTTTCTTGTCACCTTTTGGTGAGTCCTATAGTTGACATTTAGTCATGCTGATTTAATGGGGACATGTTTACATTGGTCTTTTACATATTGTGTTCTTCCATTTTCTGTAAGAAGTTGGGACATGTTTACATGGGACATATTTACATGGTGTTTAAAATCTACCTCTTTGACTTTTGCTAGTCTATTAAACTGTTATGTATATACAAGTACTGTATGTAGGCTTCATTTACTCAGTATTAACAGCAAACATATGCTAAAGCTACGGGGGAAAAGCTATAGGTATAAGTGCTATATGTTTTTCTATGAATGACAAGATGTTTAGTCCATCACATGGCAATTAAAGATGTGAGACCCCAGGCCTTTTCTTTTTCTTATCATACTGCAAGTGCCATATTAGCAGCATGTTTATTGGAAGTTATGCTTTATTGTGTGAACCCAGGAATCCTGATAAAATGTTTGGGAATGTTGAACATTTTTCATGGGTTTTGTTATGGTTGTAAACATAGCACTTTATTGGTACAGTGTATATGCTAAAATAAAAAGTTGTTTTTTATACAATCTATTAAAAGATCTTTTGGGTAAGTGAGTACTGCATTTTCTTGCATTCTGATAGCGGCCATGACAAACCAATAAAGGGAATCTCTAGACCCCTGTCAGCGTGGGATTGTCCCCCTTTTCTGTCCTCCTCCACTGTCCTCATTCTATCTGGCACTTCCACTTTGCTGTCTTCCAGCTCACGAGTTCAGGACATTCTCTTCCTTCAGTATATCTGTCTATTTGGCCCAAGCTTTATTCAATCTCATCAAGAATGACAACTGTACCATCCTCCTGGCTGATGTAGGTTTGTAAAGTGCAACCCACTTTGTCTTCAAGCTCCATAAATTCTCATGCCATTTCTCACCTCTACCCTGATTCACTGGCTCTCTTAGGCTGCTTGTATCCACTTCAACATTACATGTGCTGGCGACCAGTGCTTGGGGAGATCATGGTTAACCGCTGCACCCCAGCAGCCTCTTGTCAGCCTAGTGGCAGTGAGCCGACCATTCTCCCTCCCCAATTAGATGATAGGATTCAGGTTAAAATGGGCAAAGTTGTCCTCTAGTACAGTGGTTCTCAAAGTCAGGGGTCCTTAAGGGGGTCCCCCAGCCAAATGAGCTAATATAGCATCAAAATCAGTTAAACCGCTTTAAACCTTTTATACATCGGTTATTTTCCAAAATGTGTGAAAAATACATATTAATTTGTGGGTCCTTGACATGAAAAGGTTTGAGAACCACTTCTCTAGTAAGAGGCAGCATAGCATCCTTTCCAGCTTGTCACACACTGACTGCCAGTATGTCACAGTACGTTGACAGTGATGCACGCCACCACAGGGTCTACTGCACACAGGTGTGAAGCTCTCTGCATGGTCTTCCCCCTGCAGCCCTCAGAAGAACATCTCACAACCCTCTCTGTTCAGCTACTAGCTCCATGTTTCGTTCTCAAATTTTCACTTTAAAATGGCACTGTAAAAAAAAAATACATGCTGTTTTGAAAGGGAAAAAACTTGAGTTTGCAATGTATAGAAGAAACAAGGCTTTGGAAAGGCCAAAACGACAGAAATATTGTTCCACTCAATTTCGCGAATTTAAACAATTATTTATTTTACGAAGATTCAACTTCAGTCCATGTGCCAAGAATAGAATGGTTCTTTTTTATAGTTATATGTGCTCTCCAAGAATGTACTGCAGATACATTGGACGTGTTTGTCAGATGTCCTTGAATATCACTTAATACGGCAATCCATAACTTTCATGTCCTACCCTGGATTCGAACCCGGGACCGCTGCTTGAGCACTGAATTTCTTTCTGCTAAGCTAATACAGAAAGCCTGTTTGGGCGGCAGAGAATATATTGCATTTTGAACTTCATGCATTACCTCTTGTCAACCGCTAAGTGTCCTACCCGACCACAGGATCTAATGGCTCAAATAGTCTTTGTGCATAACTGTAGTCCAGGGTTTCCAGAAGGTGGCATACCCGTTTCCTAATTTGGTTCAGTTTTCCATTCGATTGGCTTGGCAGCAGATATTAACTTTACCTGCCTTGGTCAGGTGCAGTGGCGTAGCTGAGGGGTAGCAAGTGATGCGGTGCGGGGGGGCCACCAGCAGGGGGGGGGGCCCGCCTGCGCTGATACAAATATTAAATTGGTCAAAAAACGGAAAAAATGTTGATTTATATTGGTCAAACAGAACCGAATTAGACCCAAATTAGACCCGAATTAGACCGAGTTAGACCCGAAAAATTTCGTTGTGCATGTTCGCGGGGAGGCCCCGCGATTCTGCGCTACTGGTCAGGTGATCATAAGCAGGTGATCACCAGCTACAACCACTGCTGCACTGCAGTTGAGTTATATTGTATCAACATACAGATTGGTCAAAAAACACACAAAAAAGTTGTATTCACTAAACAAAGTTATGGATTGTAGCTTTCATTGAAGTATGTAGGCCTATGAAGCAGGTAGAGAAATTGGGTCACCTGTTTGTAGTAGACTATTTACTTAGATGAAAGTAAGGGACTATAGTAAATTATTTTGTGAATGTTACAGTATTTTGCATCTGTTCTGGGAAATGGGTGTTCAAAGCAGTCAATCTTTCCGTTACGCCTCTTTCTGGTATTATTGTAAGTTTCCTGCAGGGGAAAAAAAGCTCAAGTCTGACGGGGTCATCTTGAAATGGTAATTTTGTTTTCGTGCGTGTGGTTTTCACCTACTGTATATGGAGAAGCTTCTTTTTTTTTTCCTTTGCGCAGATCGCTATGTCATTGGCTCTTGAAAATGTTGTGACAATTACAGTTTTAGTCAGTTGGTTTGGTCAGCTGATGTTGAAAGTATAGAAAAGTGTTTTCGTTTTTTTTTTTTTCAGTTTTCTATGCCCACAGTCACTGCGCTGTCTCGCCCCAGGTCTGACCTCTGCTGCGCTCTCGCTCTCTGTGAGGTTTACAAGGAATAAAACATTTTGTTTTCTTGCAAAGGTTCCTAGTCTGGTGTCTCTGCTTAATTATTTCGAATTGATTGTTTAGAATTAACTAATTTAATGGGAAATTTATGTGACTTGTCATATCGTGACCTCCACTAGGGCTTCATCTAACCATTGTTGTTTTAATCTTCTTACAATAAATGCAGGGAATCTTTGTATGGACATACGTATGTACGTACGTCTGTAATCCACGTATCTCGAGAACCGTTTGACTGACCAACTTCAAATTCGCCACACACGTCGCAGACGACCCGAGGGAGTGCAGTGCCCGGTGTCAAGTCGGTCAGATAGGCGGTTGTCACGTACGTATGTAATCCCAAATGAGAACTTGAAAGAGAAAGAAGCAAGCACTCACCAGACGAATAGTTCGATGTGTACCGGGTGCACGGTGCAGGCGGACAGTTTCATAGAAAGGAATACCAGCACTCACTTTAGTCCATTTAGGATCTTGTTTATTAAAGTCTTATGTCTCCGTCTCCGTTGTAAAGCAGCAGCTCATAACGGACGTTTTGTTACTAAGTCAGTCTACTTTCCAGTCAGTTTGTTCTCCTCAGACATTCTCCACACATTTTCCACAGACCACTGATCCCCCATATGCCCATTTATTTGCCCATATATGGGTATGGCCAATTACACTTTTCATTCTTTGTTTTATAGATATATATCATTATCACCAGGTATACAGGATAGGTGGCACTAGGGATATCTGGGCACCTCGATTTAAAATTGTCTATTTTGTCCAAAATGTTAAATTCAATATTTGAAAAATGGTTTTAAGTAATGTAAAGTATACATGATGTGAACATGTATGGTACATCATTATCGGACTTAATTTTATCCTTCAACTTCTTGTTTATGCCCCAAAATGACTGGATAATACAGGTTTTGTAGCAATTGTAGAAATATTAGACCTTAATTGTCGAATGTTTAAGCATGTTGTAATCATGTATACTTTATTTTAACTTTTTCTAACTTTTTCTAAATATATATTTTTTTTACATTTAATGTTGACCTGGATTTCAAGTCTTTTGCCATGGCTACATTAAAAATCTTACACCAATGTAGCCTACCTAATATGACATACAGTTGGAACTCTGTTGCTTAAATGAAAACACATGAAAGTTGTTACATTTGCACATATGTGACATTTGTTGTAGTTATGGATTAAGTATCTTGTTCAGGGACACATAGAAAAGAAAAGACCATTACATTTGCCCACCGTGCCAAATACGGTACATCTCTTGAAATGCATTGTCATCTTATTGCCACCTGGGGTCACTATCTGCCTTTGCAGAGATTGTGATGATCTATGAGACTCTCCAGTGATTATTAATTCAGTCAAGATTAAGAACCACTTTGTCCTTTTCATTACAATATCCTGTTTAGCTCTAACAAAAGGAATGTCATACATAAATTCCCATGCCACACAATCTTATCACACCATAACATGGAAACCATGTTTAGAGGCTCTCTCAGCCACAGGGGGCGATAGATAAATGGGGTCGGGAGCCTGAGCCCTCACTCTCAAACTCTGAATATTTCAGTATTCAATTCATGTGTTTCTTGATGAATCTCTGCAACCACATGTTTGCCGTTCAACCACAAATAACTGTAGCACAGTTGAGTTAGCACAGTTACTGTGCTGACCTCCGGCTCAGATCTCACTATGTGATGATAGAACTATGAAAAGAAACAAATTATGAGCCTTTTGATTTGGATCATAATTCATCGAATGCTCTGAGATAAGTGCCAAAGACAGTCAACTTCAATGCATAAAAGACGCCTTCTATACGGCTTACTCAGCATTCCATCACAGAACAGCTTTCCCCCCAAAATATAATTAACCTTTTCAACAAGACAAACACAGAAAACTCTTACTTTTCTTTCCATGGATTGTTAGATTTGGCATAAATCTTTCATAATATAAACACTATTAGTTTTACATTAAATCCATTTAATTTGTGTTTGACAGAGTTTAACATTTCAATTTAAATAATAGGGGTTTCTTAACTACTTGTCTGGACCACATTGCAGTGCAATCTATATCAAATTCTGCTGTTTGATTTGTTCCATCTGAGATAATGGATCTATAATTGAGAGATTCGAGGCCATTCTCCTCTTTCTCTCAGTAAACAATGATCATGATAGGACCAGCAGCCTTTCCCATTGGAAAACGAGAGCGCAGAGAAACGGCCATTCAAAATGAATTATTTATCACCAATATAAAATAGTTTCAGAGGGTGTTTCATTCACGTGAACCACTGTTCACATTAATTAAATAAAAAAATATAGCCTGATGAAGCATATTTGAAAGCTGAACTATATGAATAAATAAAGCATTATTATTTTGTCTCTCATACAGTAAGCCACAGAGTGGAGACTCCTCACTATCTATGGGCAAAATGTCTGCGAAAATGGGCGAAATGTCTGGCGAAATGTCCGATTTTTTGGGCGAAATGTTCGACTTTTTGGGCGAACTGCGGAATGGGCGAAATGACTGGTATTCATGATGCGTCCCAGTTGCATCCATGCGATGTATTTCTTTATTATTACTGTGTACTCTGAGTATTCTGGGGTCCATTTGGTTACATTTGTACCTCCCAGAGTTAAGCCCATCAATGATTTGCAACCCAACAAGTTGCAACTGCAACCACTTGCAACAGAATCCCCAAACTGCACCGACCTGCAACGGGTCAGTTCAGACCTGTACGTGCAACTGGTTGGTTGCCAACACTCTTTGGTGTTGACCGATAAATGAGGTTTGAGAATTTTACTGTGTAGCTCTAGAATACTCTGAGGAAAGAAAAAAAGTGTTCTGAAACATTTATGATATGCTATAGTAAATCCATCAGCCGGCAGCTGCAGTACTGAGCTGAAAGCATACAGTACATGACATCTTGATGCATAAAACAGTAATTATCTTTACAAACAACAACAATAAGTTCTGTAGGGGACAAACAGGGTCCCACACTGCACATTCAGAATACCACTACCAAACTAATGTGTACATATACAAGCCGCACCTGACTATAAGCCGTATATGGGCATGCCATAGATGGATGGGCGTCAATACATCCAAAGGCCCAAATATGGAGATTCAATTACATCTCTCTCTACACTCTACCAGGCATAGTGCTGACATCATAGATGTCTGACATCACAGACTGGCCTCCAATAAATGAGATCGCATGAAAAATAAGACACTCATTCTGTTACTGAGCACGGTTGCAAAAGGTTCACGTTATATTCAGTGTGTTGGTGGTCTGTCAAATGTTACACTGGACGGCGATAGTGAGACAAGCACCAGATACAAGACATGCTGAAGTTATACGGGTAGTAGCCTCGGGGCACAAGGTGTACTCCTTTGGAGGTTACAGTGGTACAGGTACATATACGGAACCTCAACTAAATCCGATCAGTGTGTGCATTTTCAACACAGTGTCTCTGCAATGGATGAAGTTGCCTCCAGCAACAAGAAAGAGGAAGAGAGGATACTGTCCCCGTGACATTCCTTGCTGTCGCGTAGGCCACACTGCTGTGTTGATAGAAGACATCATCTGGATCTGGGGGGGAGTTCATGATGATTATGAGAGCGAAAGTGAGCTTTATGCATTTGATGTCAACACCCACAAATGGTTCAAGCCCACGATTGCTGGTACTGTTCCAGATGTGACGGCTGGTCACTCAGCCTGTGTCTTGGGGAAAATCATGTTTATCCATGGAGGATCCTGTGCCAATGGGACCACATACACTGATCACATACACAAGCTGGACACCACCACAATGCTCTGGTCTTTAATTAACACTAAAGGCACTCCACCAACTGATTCAGCATGGCACTCTGCCACCATCATTGGGACGAAGATGTTTGTATATGGAGGGGTGGCACAATATATGCGCCGGCACATCAGAGTGTTTGACACAGAGACCAACTTCTGGCTCAGCACACCTTCTGCACAGATTCTTCCAGAAGAGCGCTATTGTCATTCAGCCTTTGGCTACAATGGAGAGCTGTACATAATTGGTGGAATACGGAAGAACATGGATACCGGTTACTGGTATCTTGTCAATGATTCATGGAAATTCAGTCCAGAGACCCTTTCCTGGAAAAAGGTTGAGCCTAAGGGGAATGGCATATTAAGGAAGCTTATTGATTGCTTTTGCATGGTGGGAGAGTGTACCATCTTCTTTGGAAGATCCTTGAGATTTAAGTCTAAGATGTACGTATACATCTTAGACTTAAATCCTAGTCTGAAAACATTATGCAAGTTGGCAGTTATTCAGTACGGTCTGGAGCAGTGTGAACTCCCACAAGACGTCAGATGGGAACTTGCAGCCATGACTGGTAGAAATAACCCAGCCCATCTACCACCCTGGAAGTGACGAGTGGAGACCTAGAGAGAAATATAGAAATATTAACGTGGCACACGCACAGTGGAGTTCATGTCTCCACCAGGAAGTGTGTCAAATCAGTCATCTCCATATTTGGTCTATGTTTCAACGCAAGCTGAACTCCTCTGACTTCCATATATAATTACAATTGTAAAACCTAAACTGTATTCTGAATATGAGAAACATTTTGTGAAATTTCCTAACAAGACAACCATTGCCTGTCCCCTATAAACCAGCCTAAGGGGCCTATAAACCACCCTCTCAACCCTTTCCAATGTGGGATGATGACACATGAAAGAAAGGACAGACAGACACAAACAGACAGGGACGAAAACATCATCTCTGTGCTTGCCTTTTCAATTGATGAGTCATAACTGACATATATGGATTTTTCTTTTTACAAAAAAAATTAAATTATGCTCATCACAACACTGTATTTTTTTCAGCAAATTCTGATTTAGTCTTAGTTTTCGCTCTAGTGATACACGGGCCAACCTGACACCCGTGAAACCCGCAGGTCAGGCAGGTGGGTCAAGACTTCGGGCTCAATTGGCGGGCCACGGGTCATCACTCTTATGTAAAAAAAAAAAAAAAAAGAAAGAAAAGCGAGGTTTCCCCTCCGCTCCAATTCCGCTCCTGTTTGGGCTGCGCACAGGGAGATGCCCCTCGCACGAAATCTGCTCGGTGCGGTGCAGACTCGGTGCACAAACAATTCGCAGCGCATGTCCCTGGATTTCACTCAAATGTCAAAGGTCTCCAACCAAGTCTGTTCATAAATGCCTTATGCCAGTTCAGTTATATCACCAGCCAGTCAAAGACGGATGGTAGACGGATTTTGGCTGAATGGACCACACCACACTTTTCTCCACACTTGAAGACAGGTACAAGACATCTTAACTGTACCAATAGACAACATGTTATACATTCTGTAATAAAACAATAATGATCATAATAGAAGTTTGTGTTTGTGGGATTGCTTGTAGCATTTTCTGCTTTGCGATCCTCTTAGATCCGTTGTGCTTGATATAGCATCTGATCTGACTAAATAAAGATAATTGCTTCAGTTTGGTCCATTTGAAGTGCTTCTTGATATTGTAATGTATGAACTTGCTATAGGTCCAAAAGAAACAAATATATTTGTTTACTTTAAGTATAGTGTCAATTCTGTTTAAATAATATTGATATACTGCATGCATGTCCAATTGCCCAGGTGCCTGACAAAAACATTGTTTGTTGCTTGAATCGAAGTTTCCATCATACAAGTATCTTCCTAGAAAACCTTTGTGGACAGCAAGTGTCATAACAATCAACTCAATTTACACATTTTGATTCAAACACAGGTTTATGATCAGCAATATAAAGTCAGCAACATGCAGAATATATATATACCCAACAAAAAACATAAGCATCCAGTTTCTATTGTGGACCTTTGCCAAAAAGACATCCACTAAAACTTAAACAGAATATATAATAGTAATACAAATTCAATATGTGTATATTTGAAGGTAGCTAGACACACAAAAGAGAGTCAGTGTTTTGTATTTGTTGCTCCTAATTTGGCTTATCTACGCATTGCAACACTGCTGCATAACAACATTTAACATAATATTTATCCTACAGTAGATTTTAGGTACTTTATATCCAGTGTAGATGTTGAAATGATCACATCTTCCAAACCAACGACCTGTCTCTTGGATCCAGTCCCAACTAGATTGCTTAAAGAGGTCCTGACCCCGGTTGGTGCATCCCTACTCGATATAATCAATATGTCTCTGGTGACGGGCTACGTACCACAGTCCTTTAAGGTAGCTGTCATCAAACCCCTCCTCAAGAAGCCTACTCTCGACTCAGGCATTTTGGTTAACTATAGACCTATATCGAACCTCCCATTTCTCTCTAAAATCCTTGAGAAAGCAGTCGCCAAGCAGTTATGTGACTTTCTACATAACAACAAGCTATTTGAAGCTTTTCAGTCAGGATTCAGAGCACACCATAGCACTGAGACGGCATTGGTGAAGGTCACAAATGACCTCCTGATTGCATCCGATAATAACCTTCTCTCTGTACTGGTTCTGTTGGACCTCAGTGCTGCATTTGATACTATTGATCACCATATTTTGTTGCAGAGACTTGAGCATCTGGTTGGCATTAAGGGTGCTGCATTGAACTGGTTTGAGTCCTATCTGTCTGACAGATTTCAATTTGTAAACGTTAACGATACACCTTCACTACGCGAAAAGGTTAAATACGGAGTCCCACAAGGCTCTGTACTTGGACCAATACTATTTACTCTATATATGCTTCCTCTAGGTGAGATAATTAGGAAACACTCTATAAATTTCCATTGCTATGCAGATGATACACAATTATATCTATCAATGAAGCCAGATGAAACAGATCAACTGGCTAAACTTCAAGCATGTCTTATAGACATCAAGAGTTGGATGACCCGTAATTACCTACTCCTCAACTCGGACAAAACTGAAGTTATTGTACTTGGCCCTAAGCACCTCAGAGATAAATTAGCCGATGAGAATTTTACCCTAGATGGTATTACCTTGACCTCCAGGGCCACTGTAAAAAATCTGGGAGTCACGTTTGACCAAGACATGTCCTTTCAGTCCCACATAAAACAAATTTCAAGAAATGCCTTTTTTCACCTGCGTAATATTGCAAAAGTTAGGCACATTCTGTCCCAAAATGATGCAGAAAAACTTGTCCACGCATTTGTTACTTCTAGGCTGGACTATTGCAACGCCTTACTATCAGGCTGCCCAAATAAATCCCTAAATAGCCTGCAGCTTGTCCAGAATGCCGCTGCGCGCATACTGACAGGAACCAGAAGAAGAGATCATATCACTCCTTCATTGGCCTCTTTGCACTGGCTCCCGGTTAAATACAGAATCGAGTTTAAAGTTCTCCTCCTCACATACAAGGCTCTCAATGGACAGGCACCAATATATCTCAAAGAACTCATCGAGCCCCATAAACCAACCAGAACACCACTGCGCCCACAGTATGAAAAAATGCTTACGGCTCCAGGAAACCCCAAAAAAGTTAGAACAGGAGGCAGAGCATTTAAGTTTCAGGCACCTCAGCTGTGGAACCTTCTCCCAGTCTCAGTCCGCAAAGCAGACACACTCTGTATATTTAAGACTAGACTAAAAACCTTTCTCTATGATAAAGCCTATAGCCGAAGTGTATAGACTCAGTCACCCTATAGTTATCCTCTCTCCCCTCCCCACCCTCCCCCCCTCTCTCCTCTCGTCCTCTCTCTTCTCGTTCTCCCTTTGGTTGTGTGGGTTTGTGTCCCAATGGTACAATCGTAATTAACCCTGTACGGATTCACGCTCTAGTAAGGCCTGCCACTAATTCTACAACCGGGGACCCGCTCCCCGGAGTTTCTTTTATTTCCCACGTCGCAGGTCCATGGACTGTCAATACGGACCCCCAGCTGCGGCTCAAGACTGTGACTGCGGACCGGGCCTCTCCATGGAGCACGACCGTGGATCTCTACTACACTGCACTATACCACTATACTATATATACTGTATATTATCTTAATATTCTTATATTATACCATTATATACTACATACACATTATTGCTGTACTATATTATACTATCATATATATCATATATTACACTATTATATGTGCTACTATTGTTACTGCTACTACCTGCACTGTATCTCTCTCTCTCTGTCTCTGTCTCTGTCTCTGTCTCTGTCTGTCTCTCTCTCTCTCTCTCTCTCTCTCTCTCTCCCTCTCCCTCTCTCTCTCCTCTTTCCCCCGACACGGTCGAGGCAGAAGGCCGCCACCCTTGAGCCTAGGGCCTGCCTGACGTTTCTTCCAGTTAAGAGGGAGTTTTTCGTTGCCATTGTCGCAAAAATTGCTTGTTCAGGGTGGGATTGTCGGGTCTCTTCTCTACATGTAAAGTGTCTTGAGACAACTTGTTGTGATTTGACACTTTAATAAAATTGAATTGAATTGAAATATAAACACATCTACTAGTTATATTGTATTAACATACTGTACCATACAATTACTGTCGGTCTATAACATACACCATGTACAAGTTAGACTTTACTAGAAATAAGTTAAACATTATATGCACTAGGCTTTTTGATTGATTGATTTATTGACTGAATACTTTATTAACAGTAGAGGTGTTACAGTCAAAGATTGAGCTAAGCTTAAAAAAATGAAAAGATGTAAACAATGTGGTCCATAGTAGTTCAGTAATATTATGCAATAAAAACAATACAATTAGATCGGGGTCCCGTTCGGAGATGTCAAAAAAGCTACAGTACCACCCAAGGTGACCGTACATTTCTTACATTTTTGTCTTCCTTCATGTCTCTAGTTCACATTTTGGTACGATAGACTTTTCAATCACATAGCTAATGGCTGTTATCACTGATGAGAGTTTGGGTCCCATTGACTTTAGGATAAAATACACTAAATTATTTGTATTTTAAAGGTCAGACATTCTCTTAGGTTAGTTATAGGGGGTTGAGATCTTTAATGAGTTTTGGTAGGGCATCCCACATTTTAGTGTTATGCCCCTGGGGCATCACTCACTCAGGAGAATCAGTTTGACAGGAATCTGGGCACGGATCGTCTGAATATCATGACCATGCTCATTTAGAGATGTTGCACTCTGCCATCTAACTTGAGCTAACTCAATTAGCGTGTGCACTTTGCAATGCCTAGTAAGTTTAAATAAAGCATACAATGGTACGTTGATTAGGATGATTCATTAGAAAATACATCTCTCCAGATGCGTGTATCATGAACATAGTGTTGTCACGGCACAATTTACATTTAGCAGTTATGACAAGTACCAATAATTACAATCACAAATATAATTTGGGCATGTCTTACCCAGAGTGACTTACTATAAGCAAATTAAACACATACATCAAAAGCAAAGGGACCGTGTAGTGCCTCAGTAACTATTTTATTACACGTAAACCAAGAAACTAGCATCAGTGTAAACCACGAGTCTTCAACAGGGTGTTAGCCCTATATGGTCACAGGGGGTTTACATTATTTATACCACAGCAGGGGGGGATGTCTCTCTCAGCTAAGGGCTCCTTGGCCTGAAAAAGATGGGAGACCTAGTGTAAACGATATATATCACAACAATCTGTATATTGAAAGGTATAGGACCAACAAGGGACCTATGTACGTAGCATCTGTCTAATTGCAATAACAAACAGAGACATGCCTCATGTAGTCTAACCAAGCCAACACAAGTGCTCTGCATGTTTTATTCAGCATCAGAGTTATTCAAAATAAACAACAAAAAAATGCAATGATTGTTATCAGTGGTGGAAGTAAAAGTATCAATACCACAATGTAGAAATACTCTGCTACTATTAAAATGCTGGTGTTCAAACTGTACTTGAGTAAGAGTACAAAAGTATTAGTATCAAAGCAATATATTAAAATTGTAAATCTACAAGCTCACAGCTTGTAGAGTGGCTATTTTCAAATAGCCAAAGTATATAAGGTTGAAGTGGTTAATGTATGTTTTGTCTCTGCAGTGGAGTAGTAAAGGCACTGATTTAAAATACTACAGTAAAGTGAAACAGTTAAGGAGACACACCATGAATTTTTACTTTTTCTTCATTTTTGTGTGTTTTTGGTCTCCCCACCTCTCTTCTGTTCCAACAAATACCCGACTTCGAGCATGCAGGCTTTCATAGGCTATCTGTGGTTTTAATGTAAATTGGTCTGAAAACAGTCCGTCAGATTTGTTCCCCCTGCCTACGTCACGTCTGGGAACAATTCCTCCCGTTTTTCAGTTCTAACCCCCCAAAAAAAAAGTTCTATTTTTTTTCTTTTTACTTTTTCCACACAGAACCAGGACATAACATGCATACAAACTGGCTCAATAGCGCCCCGTGCCAAACAGGACAATGTGGTATTGCAGCTGAAAGTGCTTTATAAGCCTGAGAGAATTGACTTGAGTATATCTGAGTGTTGATTTAGGCTCAAACCTTTTGAAAATGGTTTGAGGGACATACACCATATGATATTAAATATCATTTTTTTTTTTTTAAATTCATGGTGTGGCTCCTTTAAAATAAAATTGGGTTAACTACAGTACACAAGCTGCTGACTGTTTCACTGATCTTTGTTGCACAACACAACATCTATGAAATCTATTTAAGGAGATTAAATTGAGAATGAAATCATGCTATATACTTGGATACCGGCCAATGCAAATTTATTCATATTCATATACTGTATAATGGTTTTGTTTTCAATTTGGCTTCTTTATTTTAAACAATGTCCTAGTTATTTGTATTTCTGAAATTAGTATTATTTATTATTGTAAATTATTGATAATACTATTATTAAAAAAATAGACTAAGGGTGGATAGTATTGTCCGTGATCATAATCAATTCAAAGACCTATTTAGCATCAGAAAGGGAAATGTTTGTGGAGGGTTTGGATCGAGGCTCCTCTTCAGTGAAAGCGCTCTCCAGCACTTTCAGGATAGGCTTGCAGGTTTTATTCTTGAAATCCTGACCTATGAGTAGGTACAACAGAGGGTTGAGGCAGTGGTAGAGAGCCTCCAGGCAGTCGCCTATAGAACTCCAGACAATACGAAGCCATTCTGACTTCTTCGGAGGCAAATCATAAATTACGTCCATGATTCTATAGGGAGCATGGCAGAGGAAGAAAGAGGCGATAACAGCTGCTGTGATTTTAAAGGGGCGATCGCCGCAGTGGCTGGACAGCGAGCGTCTCCTCCTGAGTTGATGGATGATGACGGCGTAGCAGGAGACGATGATGGCGAGAGGGACCATGTATGAGAGGAGGACGTGAGTGATGATGTCCAAGGCCCGTTGGCGAAACTGTTACAGCTGATCTTCGGCGGGTGATTCAAAGTCATAGTAGAACGCGGTGAAGTTGGAGTAGGTGATCGTGTTTGTGCATTCGGTGTAGTACTCAGTATAGGGGCTGGGTCGAATATCTAAAAAGGTGCTTGGGGTGCTGAGAACCAGGGCCAGCACCCAGACACATGAAAGATGCCTTCCTCACGCTGTGGTGGTTCTGGACCCACACTGGCCACACCACAGAAACACACCTGTAGACACTGATGACCACCAGAACATAGGCACTGGCAAATATGGCAGGAGAGCCAACGGTAAAGTGTAGTTTGCACATGAGCCTGCCTAAAGGCCAGTGGAAGTCCATTGCCAGGTACATCACATCCAGTGGCAGTAAGGCTATGTAGAGGAAATCGGCAATTTGCTCAAAACCTTTTTTACATGAACTTTGGACCAATATCTAAAAAAAAAAAAAATGTTGGGGTTTGTTTTGAAGTTAAAAGAAGATTTTCTTATGAGCCAATGAGAATTGCAATTTTATGAGAATATTTCATGCAAAGTCACATTTTGACAGGGCAATAATGGTAGAGGGTTAGTCCAAATATCACTGAGACCAATCTTACTCCAATTGGCCAAAGGGGGTATAGCAATCATTCGAAAATGCTAACTTTAAATGGGAATAAGTCATTCCTCGTTTGGCCTAAAGTCATGGGACTTGCTCACACACCTGCCTTAATTCAAGAGGAACACATCTGTCACTTTGTCCAGTAAGCTGCACCCTTTTATTTTCCGCCATTTTTAGCAGTTCGTAAAACACTTCACATGTGAAAGTTTCCCAACTGTAGGTCAGTAGTGGTATTGCAGTTATTTCCATTTGACCTAACTATTAGGTTTACAAACACGCTTACAAACAATGCTGCAAGGAGAAGCTTCTCTCGTTTCAAGGAACATTTTACCATGCCACCCTAAGATGTTTTTTCCCTTGAGGATTGCTGAGTCCTTTTTTGCTTGGCTCTGCATCTCTCATTAGCTCTTAGGTTTTGTGTGTGTGTGTGTGTGTGTGTGTGTGTGTGTGTGTGTGTGTGTGTGTGTGTGTGTGTGTGTGTGTGTGTGTGTGTGTGTGTGTGTGTGTGTGTGTGTGTGTGTGTGTGTATGTATATATATATATATATATATATATATATACACACATAGATACACACACACACACACACACATTATTATTACCCTTATTAATAATAATAATAATACTGTTTTGGTTTGTTGGCACTGCTTTGATTAATGTATGAATGGACCATTGTTAAGTGCTTTGGGTTATCATCTTGCTTAGATAAGTGCTATAAAAATTACAATCCATTATAGTAGGCTACTTGTAGTGTATTCTTCTCTTTTTATGTACATAATTTCGGTTTTTATAATTTAGTCTTTTTACTTTTGGTCTGTTTTTTATAAGCCACGCCCATTTGCGTCTGGATGGATTTTTTATATTAATTTATTAGTGCATTACATTTCCCCATCCACTTCAACGGCAATTGCAAGCACTCCCATTCAATTCATGCATGTATAGGAAACACAGACAAACCTATTCCATGACATTATGTTCTTCTGTTCTTCTTGAAAGAAGTAGCAGGTGGAACTGATTGCAGTAGTGGGAGGGCATACAGCCTGACAATGATATGCTCAGGTGCAATCAATTACAAGCCAAACAGGTAGAGTATATAAGCTTCAAGAATGAACCACCACATAACACACATCCAGACAATACTGCCTTGCGCTGTTTAAAGTCAATTAAGGTTTTTTCCCCAATACTGCGTAGAAATATGGCGTCTCCTCAAAAAATGGCCACCGCCATGTCTGCAGAGGGATTAGCATTGCGGAAACGCTTTCTCCTTGCAGTGGTAAGTCCAACACACATTTGCCAATACTCCATTTTAAGATGCCCGTTATTGCTTCCGCTATTCAACTAACAACTGCCTATGCATGTCTTTCTTTAACCCTACCAGTATGAGTGCAACGACCCAAGCAGTAACAAGGCCGATTTGGCCCAGGAGCTTTTCAGTCTTGGCAATGACGCCATTTCTACTCTCAACAAACTGGAACGTTTCACAAAAATAGAAAAAATGAAACAGACTGCACAACAAAGAATTTCCAACGAGCCCACTGAAGTCAAAGCTAAATATCAGAAGCTACAAGAAGAGCTGGAAAAAAACCAACACATTCTGGATACAACACTAACTTCTGGTACATAAGTCCAAATACATATGTATAAAAATATGTCAGCAATCCATCCATAGAATTCGTTATTGCCAAATGTTAACACTGCTTTACATGTCAAATACAGTGTTGGATGTTGACTGGATCGACAACGCAGCTGCAACCGCTGCCCCAGCAACTGGTAAAAAACATTATTGTAATGCCACATATATTCAACAACATGACACATAAGCATGCCTTTAGTGCATACAATATTTCTTGAAATGCGTGTAACATTAACACTGCTGTACATGTTTACTGCACATTTTACAGAACAATGCCTGGCAGGTGTTGAATAGGATACGCAGGACCTGGCTATACCTTTACCAACTGGTAAGTGGCAGAATAACAAGACACAGCATCCAAAATATGACTTCATTTCTGCCATTTACCCACCCCATGCCGCCTTGGCATCATGTAATGTCTGTGAATTTGACTTTGTTTTAATCACACTCTTATGCAAATAAGTGTACAAGGACAGACACACTAGTTCCCATTAGAGTAATGACCGTCAGTATTATGACTAAACATTTAACAGAACATACCTGGCAGATGTGTTGACTAATATTACCCATATAAATCATGCCATACCATTAAATGTTGATATCTTATTTCTCCCAAAACACCCATTTTACAAGTCACAAGGTCAGTGGCAATTAGCCTACTATACAGCTCTACAGGATAAAAACACATAAAAAAATCTGCTTCAAGTAGGATGTAAGGGGTCAAACCAGGTGTTTGTTATGATTCTGAATCCATTACAAGCATTTGTTTTGCTCGAAAAAACATTCTTTGGGCTAAAAAAACGAAACTGTGAAAAGTGATGACTCATCACTAAATCATTATTTTGTGGGTCTGTTTTTAGCAGAATTAATATTTTTGGTGCAAAACAAATGTGCCTATATATTGCCTATAGGCCTATATAGGGATATCCAGAGTTGCGTTGCTCATGAGACGCGGGTACACGCCGTCACAAACTTTTTTTGGAACCGTGCGCACGCACAGAAACCTGCCATTCACACCTCCACAACCTTTTGTGTCACACTATAGCGATTTAACAAAGGAAAGCGCTATTTACATATCGACAATAGGCAATTGTCTTAACCTGCTAATTCACGTGCGCGTGCAGTCATCAAATTGAGCGTCACTAACTTCTTTCAAACACCAACGCAACGCTGGGGATATCAGTCAGATCAGCTGTCCTGACTCCTGAACAACCACATGTGACAGACTTGACACAGGGCATCGATTCCCTAGGGTCATTGCCGGTGCGTGCACATATAGTTTAAAGTGGTTCAGCAGCTTCGGATGCACTGATGGATGAATCAGTGTCAGCATGCGAGTCCCAATCAACCTTAGGGAATACAGTGCTATAGGCATTTTCCTGAAAATACTGAACCGACTGATATACCGTAATTGCTGGACTATAAGCCGCACCTGAATGTAAGCCGCACCAGCTAAATTTAGAACAAAAAACGAATGTGTACATATACAAGCCGCACCTGACTATAAGCCGTATATGGGCATGCCAAAGATGGATGGGCGTCAATACATCCAAAGGCCCAAATATGGAGATTCAATTACATCTCTCTCTACACTCTACCAGGCATAGTGCTGACATCATAGATGTCTGACATCACAGACTGGCCTCCAATAAAAGAGATCACATGAAAAATAAGACACGCATTCTGTTAGTGAGCACGGTTGCAAAAGGTTCACATTATATTCAGTGTGTTGGTGGTCTGTCAAATGTTACACTGGACGGCGAACGTGAGACAAGCACCAGATATAAGACATGCTGAAGTTATACGGGTAGTAGCCTCGGGGCACAAGGTGTACTCCTTTGGAGGTTACAGTAGTACAGATACGAAACCTCGAATAAATCCGATCAATGTGTGCATTTTCAACACAGTGTCTATGCAATGGGTGAAGTTGCCTCCATCAACAAGAAAGAGGAAGAGAGGATACGGTCCCCTTGATGTTCCTTGCTGTCGCAAGGGCCACACTGCTGTGTTGATAGAAGATATCATCTGGATCTGGGGGGGGAGTTCGTGATGATTACAAGACTTCACCTAGAAACTCCATTCCAACTTTAAAAAACAGTTACTGCTATTTTTCTAGTTAATTTATAGTATTAGCTTGGTGTCAATTAGAATATTATTATATTATATTAATTTATAGTATTTTAGTGTTGATCCAGTGTTAATTTATTATATTGGGTGTTTAAAGCAGTGCCTAATATGTATGCCAGTGTTTGATATAATACAGCTATTGGAGCAAATATCAACTATACAGGTACATCGTTAAGTATTTTTGGCAAAGATGTTTAGTATGGAGTGAAGACAGAAGGGGGCACAGTATAGAGCCCTGGGGGACTCCGGTCTAATAACTATAGGGTTTAGTGGGTCAAAGGCAGAAAAAGCTATGTAATGAGCAAGTTTCAAGTCCCTTCAAGTTGATTTGAATATTCTATTCAAATGAAGGGAATCCAGTGACTTCCATAAACATAATAAACCACGGTATGATTTGGAAAATGGTCAGGAATAATGTTATTATTAAATAACATTAATTATTGTTAAATACAGTGATTTGTTGTCATTAAGCTAAACATGCCAGACCATGAGTGTTTTTTTTTAACTTGATTGTCCATCATCATCATTAGCAGCACATACTTTTAACATTACACTCTTCTTTATTCAGAGCTATAGTGCTTACAGTTAGTTAATTAAATTCCGAGGAGTCCATTTGTTTACACTTCGGAGCTACGCCAAAACTGACAGTGAACGTCATGGCGTCACCGTCGAACCCCCCCACCCCCCTAATGTCCCGTCTTTTTCCGTCGTGCTTGGTACAATCTGTTTGTTTTTATCCTGAATAATAGTTGTTATTGTCTCCGCCAGGAGACTATGTTTTCACTTTCCGTCCCGTCCCCCCCTCGGCCAAGCTAACATTGGTCAAGCCTCACGTGACACGTGACAATACGTTGAAAGAGTGTGCTCGGATTGGCTAGTGAGACGCATGACGTAATAGCGGCCTTTAAATAGATGTGTCACTTTGAAAGAGTCGTAGCCTCTTTCAAAGTGAGGTAAGACAGGAATAATCACAAAATGGCTGAGAAATGGCGGAGCAATACATTATGTAGACACACTGGTGTCATCACAATACGTAATATAAATAGTTTAGACAGGATTAATCAAGAACAGTACATTTCAGTACAAACTGATATCACAGTTGATGACAGTTGATAGCACGGTTCTGCTGGCGGAGACTTGTGCTCCGAGGAGCACATTCTCTAGTTAACAACTGTATTGTGTATTCAAATTCCCGCCATCATAGTCTACCGAATCCCATCACTGAATTTAACAACTGAGATGGTCACAGAACATGTTTTCATTCAAATTATATTAAAATAAAATGTGTCACTAAAGACAGGTGAGTTCTCAAACGGTGTCCATCGACAGCATCCAGCCACTAGATGTCGCACTATACTCAATAATACCAAACACTGCTGTCTAGTTGAATGAAGTGGATGCTGGGTCATTTTAAGCATTAATTTCCAATGCTGCAAGGAAACAGTGACAACTGAATATGTTGTGGTAATTTAATGCTCAACATGCATAGCTATAGGTTTAATTTAGGCTGCAACGTTGTCCTATCTACACTTTACATTTAAAGGACAGGCCCCCCATTTCATAAGATAATATCTCAAGGAAGGTCCCCAATCTACACGGAGCCTGTGGTGTGCAGTGGTGGAAAAAGTACTAACATTTTTTACTCAAGTAAAAATAGCAATACCACAATATAAAAATACTCTGCTACAAGTAAAAGGCCTGTGTTCAAAATGTTACTTGAGTATAAGTACAAAAGCATCAAAATATACTTAAACTAGTAAAAGTACTACAATATTTGAAAATAGCAGATCTACAAGCTTGCGACGCATTGTGAGCTTGCAGATCGGCTATTATCAAATAGCCAATGTATAAAATAGGGCTTAAGTTGTTAATTTATGTTTTATAACATAATCATTTATATCTGCAAAGTAGCCTAACTAGTAACTAAAGTTTTCAAATAATTGTAGTGGAGTAAAAGTACAATATGTGCCTCTGAGATGTAGAGGAGTAGAAGTTAAAGTATTGAAAATTGGAAATACAGTACGTAACAAAGTAAAATAAATAAATCAATAAAAAGTCATTTTTTAATTTTTTCCCCCCAAAAACACATCATTGGCACGTTGCGCCATTGCAGTAAAACACGTCAATGGCACTCAATGAGTTAACTCGCCCCCCTTAGCGAGAGACCCCTGGGGTCTGAGCTTCATGTGACGTCGTTAGAGAGACGCTCCTCTGGTCGGCGTAGCGGGCAGGCAGCATTGGGTGGCAGCAGTGGATGTTCAGTCCAGAGTCTCTTCAGCAGGTCAGTTAACACAGCATGTCGGCAAGTGATCACTGGAGCTAGGGCGGACGATCCACTCTGCTAATCCCCAGCCCTATGTCTATCTACAGGAGACCATAGACGCAGCCTCCCCTCCTACTAACGTGAAGGCAGCTAAACTCCCCCTGACTATCTGTCTTCACCGCCGGCAAGACTAAAACCTGCAAACGGCACCCTCCCGTCCACAGAGTGTCCAGACGTGCTCCGCTCCTGATCACAGTTCAACTAAATGCTTCATCTGGTCAGTCATACGTTTGCCCTCGCTCACGCCTGGCCCCAATAGTCATCTCATCTTCCACATCTGAATTCAATCCACAAGTTGCAGTGGTGGAAGAAGTACTCACAGTTTGTACTTAAGTAAAAGTATCAATACCACAATCATAGAAATGTGTTGAGTAAAGGTAGGCCAAAAAAAGTATTGGCATCAAAATGATTACTTATAGTGTAGTACTATACTTTACTTTACTTATAGTAGTAAGTAAAAGTACTCATTATGCCATTTAAAAAGTTATCAAATGTATAACAATCTTTTGAAAATAGCAGATCTACAAGCTCACAACACCTCGATGCACCGTGAGCTTGAAGATCTGCTATTTCCAAATATATGAAAAATCCTGCAGGTGTCCTAAAGGTATCCCACTTTACTTTTTGTGTCCTTTAAACCTAATAAATATATTTAATAAAACTAAGTCTAAGTAGATTAGTTACCTATTTTAGGTCAACTGTTTTATACAGTTCTAAAACTTATTTTAGTAAAATAGTTTATTCACTTTTTTTTTCAAATATACCTTGAGTTAACTCTTTTCCCCTTTCTCCACAGGTGAAGGATTCACCAAGAATGGATGATCAACTTTAACAGATAGAGGCAAGTAGCAAATTTCAAGCAATATTTCAAATATTAAATACAATTATTGAATTATACCTTAAATCACGACATGGAATGTCATGAAAATAATTGTTACACTTCAATTCAGTTGGTTCAGTTCAAAAGTGTTTCTCTATCAAACATATGGGTGACATAGCTCTGGTCCATAGCGTTAGAAGGAGTAAAGGAGAACTCATTCAAATACTATGGATCAGATCTATGTGTGGCACAGTGTCAAACAGAACTGAGTCAGTGTCACTGACAATATGACTGAGTTCTGTTTCAGATCAGTTTGTGTCTTAGATAAAAAATAAAAAATAAACATGGCACTTTGACTCTTGTCTTTTTTTGTTGTTGTTCAAGTTGTGCCTAATCAGCTTGGTCCAAAAATGAGGAATAAAAGTAGAAAGAAATACCCAAATAAATCACAACACTCCTATCGGTCTGGCAGTGAGTTTCAGTCTGACCTTACAAAGTGGACCCTTGCACTGGCACATAGATCGATCAGTGGCCGTGGGCCTCAGGCTCCTGGCTCGCCATCTTGCATCTCCCAAGAAAGATCTTCACTGTTTTCCAACAAGGACCAAAATCCTGACCTGTACAACAGGTCATAAAGAAAATACATATCAATGACTTAAATCAAACCAATTAAGTGATTCAGGTACTGTGGGTCAATTAACCTTGGCTGCAGTGGACACAACTAGACCCAAATTGATGGCTGATTGCTGTCAGCTGGCTGCCCAGCTAAGCCGCCTTGATTACGTTGATCACTTGATTACATTCAAATTATATTAAAATAAGGAGCTTTTGAAGAAAATGTGTCACTAAAGACAGGGGAGTTCATTCTCAAACGGCGTGCATCGACAGCATCCAGCCACTAGATGTCACACTATACTCAACTACACCAAACACTGCTGTCTAATTGGATGAAGTGGATGCTGGCTGGGTACTTTTCAGCATTAATTTCCAATGTTGTGAGCAAACAGTAGTAGTGAGGAGACAACTGAATATTTCGTGGTAATTTAATGTTCAACATGCATAGCTATAGGTTTAGTTTAGGCTGTATCGTTATCCCATCTACGCTTTACATTTTAAAACCACACAGTCAGATACAGACCTAAGCCTGATATATCCATTACAACAGGGGTCTTCAACAGGGGGTCCAGCCTCAGGGTTACTACAGGGGGCCCCCCACATCTTTGTGACTAGTGTTTTTTTTCCATTAACCACTTGAACCCTAGTATCCCTTTTCTGGGGAGAACTTTAGCCAAAAATAGCAAATCTACAAGCTCACAACACCTCGCGCTGCAAGGCGTTGTGAGCTTGTAGATCGGCTATTTAGGTGTGTAGAGGGGAAAAAAGAGCAGCAAACGTTTATCTGAAACACAATTTTTGTACAATATAGAGGGGGTCCCTGCTTCATCTCTCTCTCTCTCAGCTAGGGGGTCCTTGGCCTGAAAACGTTGAAGACCCCTGCATTACAAAATTGTGTTTCTTTTTTTAAACAATACTTAACTCTTTGCCCTTAGCGAGGGACCCCTGGGGTCTGAGCTTCATGTGATGTGGTTCAACTCCCCAGAGAAACGCTTCTCTGGACGGCGTGGCAGGCAGGCAGCAGTATAGTGGATGTCAGCAGGTCAGTTAACACGAGCATGTCGACAAGTGATCTCTGGTGGTGGAGCGGCAAAGCAAAGTTTGTTGTTTACCCAGGGTGTTGGACTAAGTGCGGAACTTATTTACAGCCAGACCCTGCATGGACGGAGCCTGGACATACTCTGCTAATCCCCAGCCCCTATATATCTTTCTATCTACAGGAGACCATAGCCTCTCCTCCGGCTCCTACTAACGTGAAGGCAGCTAATCTCCCCCTGACTATCTGTCTTCACCGCCGGCAAGACTAGAACCTGCGAACGGCACCCTCCCCTCCAGGACGATGTGCTCCGCTCCAGATTGAGTTCAACTGCATGCTTCATTCTGGTCAGTCATATGTTTGCTCTCACCCACACCTGGTCGCAATCTATGGTCCCATGACTCCCATCCCAATAGAGTATCTCATCTTCCACACCTGAATTCAATCGATAAGTTTCCAGTGGTGGAAGAAGTACTCACATTTTGTACTTAAGTAAAAGTATCAATACCACAATCACAAAAATGAGTTGGGTAAGAGTAGGCAACAAAAGTATTGGCATCAAAATTATTACTTAAAGCATCCTAAGTAAAAGAGGCAGAATGTGCCATTTCAAAAGTTTTCAAATGTATAACAATCTTTTGAAAATAGCAGATCTACAAGCTCACATCGCATCAATGTGCCATGAGCTTGTAGATCTGTTATTTTCAAATACATGAAAAATCCTGCAGGTATCCTAAAGGTAAGTATCCCCTCCGACCAAGTACATTTTGAATTCCGACTTTTAATTTTAAAAGAGTATTTCTACATTGCAGCATTGATACTTTTACTTAAGTAAAAAAATGTGAGTACTTTTCCCACCACTGATAGCTAATCCCTGTTGCAAAATGAAATTGCCACGAAATATTCAGTCAGTTAGAACAATTCCGCAAGAGGGCAGCATTGGATAATTAAGAACAGCACAGCGTTTTAAGACCTGCATATTGGTACAACCGGTTTGTTTTATCCTGAATAATAGTTGTGCTTGGCAGGCCATTACATGGATTGTTTATTAACTGATGCACCTTGTGAGTGAAACTGGGTTAGGCCAATAGGATTCTAAGTGGTGGGATACGGATAATGGGCTACCCTACCTACCTGGACAAATCCGTGGCAATTGATAGGTGGTCTATCTATTATATACACTAGTAGTGGTTCTCAATCTCAACCTTTTCAGGCCGTGACCCCCCAAAATAATCATATTTGAACTGGGGACCCCCCACACTGACAAGCACTTGGAATTGTATTTGTAGGAGTCGAGGCATTGCATTTTGTTTGACTCGGTTCCACAGATAGATATTGTGAAAATATCAGATCTACAAGCTTGTTGTGAGCTTGTAGATCGGCTATTTTCACAATGTTTGCTTCTTTCTTATATCATTTGACAATTTGGCCAATGTTTCACCAGTTGTTATAGTATAGTTTGTTGATTACTACTGATGCAGTAATGTTTTTTTTTCTTTTTTTCCCCTGTATTTTTATGTCATAGGTATTTGTCTCTTAAGTCGTGTGGGGTTCCCGACCCACAGGTTGAGAACCACTGATTATATACACCGTGGAATGGTTCGGACAGACTGATAGGTGATCTATCTCTTTTATATACACCGTGGAATGGTTTGGACAGACGAGACTGGTGCATAATGGACTAAAGACAATATTACTGATAAGATGTTCTGCATTCAGCCATTCTAGGCTATTCATGGAGCACCAGGCATTTAATGTCGAGTCGTTCAGACTACCAGTTCCAGATGACTTGAGCTATACTATGCAATACCACACGTTGTCATGCTACCTGCATGTACAGTGTATTTGGCTATTATTTCCGCGTAACAGTGCTGCTTAGGGGCTTTCTAAATAGGCTATTATTTCCCTGCATAGGCAAATGCAGTCGTTTGATACAGTACGCTGCCCCATGGCTTACTTACAGGTACATTATAGGGTAAAAGACTGACATTTATTCAGACATGACCGTTTGCATGCATACTGGGCCTATTATTCAACACGTAAACATGCCCTGTCCTTTCAGGAGCTGACCGTGGTCCTGAAATACCATGTAATGCATGTGCAGCAGCAAAATGTCAAATTGATTTTCTTATAGCCTACATAGCATGTACGGTTTCGCAGTAAAAAAAATAAAAATAAACATAATAAAATTAATAATATAAATAATCTATACATCTATCTAAAATAAATAATACAATTTTATTAAAAGATAAAATAAATGCATGAGCCTTTGGATGAGAAATTAACTGACTGCATTGCATTCAATCAATACGTGCCATGAAAGAATGATTTAAACTCGCGCTGCTTTCACGTTTATATTCAGATCTGCCGGCGGTGACGTCGAAGATAAAGATCCCATTGCGCCTTTGACTTCTCACGACTTCCCCACCGACCGATCGTTGGACCGTCCCCCCCATTTGCTGCTATAGCCTACAGCCCCTCGATGCTTGCCAGGGTTGCCATGTCCGCTCATTATAAGCGAATTTGGGTTTTTTTCTGTAAATTATAAGTTGCGCGTTGCGTTGTTTTGGGGCTTGTTTCTAAGTGTAGTTGCTTATTTGGGCTCGTTCCCTAATGTTGTTTAAACCAGTGTTTCTCAAACATTTTCTAGTCAAGGGCGAGGCCCCACCCCCAAATTAATATGTATTTGTCTGTGGACCCCCCATCTGAAAATATGTTTTTTTTTGCCAGGGACCCCCATACAAGATTGGTGTTGTTAAAATGTTTCAAAAAAGATTTCTCTGCGACTTTGTGAGCTTGCAGATCGGCTATTTTCAAATAGCCAATTTAATATATGTTTAAAGCGGCGAGGGGCTCGCTGCTTTTGGGCTTGTTTTCATAGACCTGGTTGGCTTGTTTCTCCCACAAAACCTGGCAACGCTGATGCCTGCACACACCATCACTCCGTCCGTCCAGCAGCACGCACGGCACCGCTGGAGGAGCTGCACACGCACGGAGCGAGGTGCGAGGAGGTGCGGGTGTGAGAGAGAGAGACAACGCTCCTCTGCATGGCCGTGGATTAGAGCCATACATCATCATATATGCTCATATATCCACCAGAGAGGAGGGGAGCAGCAGGCGCGGTGCTGATGCTGCAGCCGGGACAGTGGAGGCTGATTCCCGGGGTCTGAACAACAGGCTCGTCGACAGACAGCCACCACCATGGCTGAAGGAGGAGATGGAGGAGGAGAAGATGAAATCCAGTTCCTGAGAACTGTGAGTAGCCTACACACATTGCTGTTGTAGCTCTGTCTGGTCCACCGCGGCCAGTGGTGGGAAAGTAACTAAGTACATTTACTTAAGTACTGTACTTAAGTACAATTTTGAGGTATTTGTACTTGAGTATTTTCCAATTTCCAATGCTTTTACTTCTACTCCACTACATCTCAGAGGCAAATATTGTACTTTAACTCCACTACATTTATTTGAACACTTTAGTTATTAGTTACTTTTCAGATATAAATTATGATATAATGAAACATACATTAACAACTTTAGCCCTATTTTATACATAGACTATTTGAAAATAGCCGAAGTACATTTTGATGCCAATACTTTTGTACTTTTACTCAAGGATTTTTTTTATTCTGGATTTTTACTTGTAACAGAGTATTTTTATATTGCAGTATTGGTACTTTTACTTAAGTAAAGAATTTGAGTACTTTTCCCACCACTGAATCACATTGCTGTAGCTCTGTCTGGTCCACCACGGCGTTTAGAAGGAGTTCTTCCTTAACGCTGCGTTACTTTGGAGCCGCTGGCCGCACACCCGCAGTATCACTGGCTGCGCAGCCTCTCGTCTTTCGTAAAGAATAAAAAATACCCTTTCGCTACTCACCAAAACAAAGGCGGGTTTAAGATGTTGAAAGCCTACTTTCCTTGGTGGGAACACTCGGATTCCCCCACCTCACGTCTAAAATGCACCTTTTGACCAGAAAAGAAAGATATTTCACCGGAAGGAAAACATTTTTCTGTTACTCCACTGCGCCCTCTAGCGATCTGGTGAATTGATTTTCTATTGACAAAATGTTTTTCTTCCGGTGAAATATTTTCTTTTCTGTCCAAAAAGTGTATTTTAAACGTGAGGTGGGGGGCTCCGAGTGTTCCCACCGAGGAAAGTAGGCTTTTCAGCATCTTAAAACCGTCTTTGTTTTGGTGAGTGGCGAAAGAGTATTTTGTATTTTGACTAAAGTCGATAGGCTGCGCTGCCGCGGGTGTGCGGGCAGCGGGTTGAAAGTACCATAGCGTTAAGGAGAACTCCTTCTAACATTATGGACCAGGGGTCTTCAACAGGGGGTCCGGGACCCCTATGGGGTCCTCAGAGTTACTACAGGGGGTCAGCCAAATATTTGTGTGATATGATTTTTCTTTTTACCTTAACCACTTGAACCCTAGCATCCCTTTTCTGAGGAGAACTTTAGCCAAAAAATAGCTGATCTACAAGCTCACAACGCCTCGCACTGCGAGGCGTTGTGGGCTTGTAGATCGGCTATTTTTGGTAAAGAGGTAATAGGTGTAGAAGACGGTAAAAAGAGCGGACCAAGTAAACAAAAAAAGTATAATCTGAAACACAATTTCATACAATATAGAGGAGGGGGTCCCGGTCCCTGCTTCATCTCTCTCTCTCAGCTAGGGGGTCCTTGGCCTGAAAACGTTGAAGACCCCTGCTATGGACCAGCACTAGGTCTCTCGGAGCTTTAGATATACTGACTGACTGATGTGGAAGGTTCTTTCTCACAATTCTGGTCTATATAACGGTTGGCTTACTTGGTATATTTTCGATCCCATTCATTCCTTAGAGGCGCTGATAGTGCCCTATTGTTTTGCGCATGGTACAGTGTTGGGCTACCGTGTGTGTGTGTGTGTGTGTGTGTGTGTGTGTGTGTGTGTGTGTGTGTGTGTGTGTGTGTGTGTGTGTGTGTGTGTGTGTGTGTGTGTGTGTGTGTGTGTGTGCGTGCGCGTGTGTGTGTTTAAACTTCTGCAGTCTTCAAGAAGTTCACGAGCATTGCTTAGTTTACCTTGCAAGCTAAAACGTCTGTCTTGTTGTTGGATTATGCCGACAATTCCTATATACCCCTATAATTCAATCAAATGACATCAAACATCATAAAATAAAACAGCTTCAAAAATACAGCAAAAGGCCCTGATGCATGTTTATTCATTCCCATTTAAAAAAGAACTATGATCTGCAATCAATGTGTATTTCTCGGGGTTACTGATTAAGTGGGTGCTGTCTCTCCCCCAAGCAGAAACTATAGCCCCAGGGATCCTATGCAGCATCACAGATATCGTTGCTGTCAGACAGAAACCTCCTATCTCCATATTCTAACTTTTTGTGTTTTTCCTAAATCCTAACAGTTTTTTGAAAAAAACGTATGTTTCTATGTCAGTGGTTTTCAAACTTTTTCATGTCAAGGACCCCAAAATGTATATGTATTTGGCCGCGGACCCCCATCTCAAAATATATTGTTCCAGGGACCCCCCCAGAAGCAAAGATTTGAGTTACAAATGTTCGCTTTAAAAATATATATATTCGAAGATTTGCACAAATATTCTCGATTTTTCAAAAATAGCAGATCTACAAGCTCGTATGAGCTTGTATGTCTGCTATTTTTGAATAGCCAAAGTGTAAAATAATGCTTTTTAGCTCAAATCTAAAAATGACACAGATGCATCCCAGGTCTAAATGGGTTAAAAAATGAATGCCCTACTTGATCATACTACAGCATCTTACAAAATATATATTTTTTAAAGTAGCAGATCTACTAGCCATGCGTTTTGAGCTTGTCTATCTGCTACTGTTGCTATTTTTCAATTTGAATCCTGTTTTGAACATATGAGGTTTCCACCCGACAGAGAAGACATGATCAGATGATAATGATTATTACAAAACATGCATTAACCACTTTATCCCTATATACTTAGGCTATTTGAAAATGGCAGATCTACAAGCTCATAACACATCGCGACAAGTTGTGAGCTTGTAGATTGGCTATTTTCAAAAGATTTTTATACATTTTGAAGACTTGTGAAATGGGACATTTTACATAATGACTACTTTCTACTTTTGGTACTTTGAATACATTTTTGATACGAATATTTTTGAACTTTCACCCCAGTAAATTTTGAATTCCGGACTTTTACATGTAACAGAGCATTTCTACCGTACATTATTAATATTTATACTCTTACTTAAATAAAAAATGTGAGTACTTTTTCCACCACTGAGTTCAAGACAAAACTGTGGACATTAAGTATATACCGTAAACGGTGGTTGTACCTTGCACTTCAAATAAGTGCTACTTACGAATTGAGTCGCTTCTTAACAAATAAGCTATTTTTATTACACAGACACGATGACTTTATCTGGTAATCTGACATCTTTGAGAAAAGACATGGGCCACAGAAACACCTGAAATCACTTTAGTCATCCGGGATAGATGAGTGGAGGGCTGGTGGAAGATAGACCCACAATGCATTGGGAGGCGTTTGGTTGGTTTCACATACCACTACCCCTGCCTGTGCTTTTCCTTTTTAATAAGCTGCTCACAGATGCAGAAGCTTACTTTTCTACATGTCAGCCACAACATACACTGCATATTCTATTTCGGATCATAAAGCCTTGCGTGCGCACAGCATTGGAGAGATGTCACTTGACCAGTGGTGGAAGAAGTACTTGTATATTTTACTTAGGAAAACGTAGCAATACCACAATAGAAAAATACTCTGTTAGAAGTGATAGGCCTTAGTGTTCAAAATGTTACTTACTAAAATGTTTGAAAATAGCAGATCCGACGCGTTGTGAGCTTGTTGATCGGCTATTTTCAAATAGCCTAGGTATAAAATAAGTGGTTAATGTATGTTTTATAATATAATAATTGATATCTGCAAAGTAACTAGTGACTAAAGTTTTCAAATAATTGTAGTGGAGTAAAAGTACAATATTTGCCTCTGAGATGTAGTGGAGTACAGTACTCCAGTAAAGTAAAAAATGCCTACAAATTGTACTTAAGTACAGTACTTGAGCAAATGTACTTAGTTACTTTACACCACTGCACTTGACCAAAGGAAAGGGTCCTGCACACACTGTACTAAGCTTGCAAATACAACTTGTTTGATTTGATTGATTTCAGGCTCTGAGGAAGAGCCACTGGGATCGAAACGTTGCCTTATTATTAATAACACAAAACATGCTCTTGCGAGCTTAATACAGTGTGCGGGACCATTTACTCTTCTCTAATAATTACAACCCACACAACATCAACATGATCATTAATGGCTTCCTTTATGGATGTAGAAATGCCTTGAAAATGCTCACTAATGAGCATTTTCTTAAAAGCTTAATGAAATGTTAAAAATGCCCTCCTTCAATTGGCTTGCCTCAGTAATCCATCGCATTACATTAACCTATTAAGAACTGAAGCCGATTCTACATGTCTCCTAAATCTCAACAGTTTTCTGAAAAACGTATGTTTCTATATCAGTGGTGCTCAATCTTTTTCATGTCAAGGACCCCCAAAATGTATATGTATTTGGCCGCGGACCCCCATCAAAATATGTTGTTCCAGGGACGCCCCAGAAGCAAAGATTTGAGTTACAAATGTTCGCTTTAAAAATATACATATTCAAAGATTTGCACACATTTTCACGATTTTTCAAAAATAGCAGATCTACAAGCTCGTAGCGCGGCACTCGGTGCCGTGCTATGAGCTTGTATATCTGCTATTTTTGAATAGCCAAAGTGTAACATAATGCTTTTTAGCTCAAATCTAAAAATGACACAGATCCAGGTCTTAATGGGTTAACAACAACTGGCCCGTAACATAGCACAACCGATAACCAATCAACTGTCAGTCCACTGCCTTGTGCTGTTGTGAAGCAATTTCAAAAATAACTTTTAAAGGGATAGTTCACCCCCAAAAGTGACCCATGGAGACTAGAAATAATCGATATTATTTATTTTTTGTCGCATTCCTAAGCCACTAATTTGATGACCAGCAGTGGTTTCGGTAGGAGACACAAAGAGTCCTTTAAAGAGATAATGACGATTGCACACATTTAAAAAAAAATAGCAGATCTACAAGCTCATAGCGCCGCGCTCTGTGCCGCACTATGAGCTTGTAGATCACAGTGTAAACCCGGTACTACCTTGCACTAACCCCCCCCCCAACAAAGTATATAATACTGTATATGGTTCAAGTGGTTAAAAACAGTCCTGTGCCATACTAAAAAATAGTGTCATAGAAAAAGGTGTAGTTTTCTTATTATTGTTGTGCGTTTCGTTCACCTATCCGTACGTACAACAGGGTATATGTGGGACTATTATGTTTGTATTCCAACATGTTTTGTCCATTCACTGTCTTGTAAGGTTTAACCATTAAGTGAGCTGGGAGAAGCATTTTGCTCTCCGAGGACAATAAATGTCATCTAATCCAATCCAATCTAATCATCCCTTGTCACCCCGGCACATGTAGAGGTCATCACATCAGCATGTCCACCCCCCCCCCCCCCCCAAACAGGGCTGACATTTCAGCACTGCCACCTCTGTTCATGGGGCTTGAACCTGAATGCCATCATTCTACTGAAAGGATTTTCCAAACGATCTTTAACCACTTAACCCTGTAAGACCGGGGAAGCATCTGTGTGTCACTTTTAGATTTATTTAGCTATTAAAAAATAGCAGATCTACAATCTTGTAGCGCGGTTGTAGATCTGCTAATCTTTTTTTAACGTGAAAATGTGTGCAAATCTTTAAATATTATATACATTTTATTTTTTTTGTAACCCAAATCTTTGCTTCTGGGGGTCCCTGGAACTAAATATTTTGAGATGGGGGTCCGCGGCCAAATACATATAATTTTGGGGGTCCTTGACATTAAGGATGTTTGGAACCACTGACATTATAGCAACATACGTGTTTTTTTTTTGTTAGGATTTAGAAGACATTTGTAGAATCCCCAGAAGCAAAGATTTGAGTGACAAATGTTTGCTTAAAAAAAATTATATTCAAAGATTTGCACACATTTTCATGTTTTTTCAATAAATAGCAGATCTACAAGGTCATAGCGCGGCACTCGATCTACAATCTGAGCTTGTAGATCTGCTATTTTTGAATAGCCAAAGAAATTGTGCGTTCCCGGTCTTAAAGGGTTAAAGGGTAAATTTACTCCGTCTTTTGTGTGCACCCCAGGCAGCTTTTAAGTTGCTTCAATATTTAGGTATTTGATATTCATTTTATCTGACGCACCCCCTTCCTATACTGTATATAAACCCAGTAACTTGTACAGTTCAAGTTCAAACTCCATTTTAACCGTGTTAGATCACATGAAAACACACGTCCTTGGTTCTGGTGACTCACAAAACAAAACAGAACAAAAAAACGAATGGGACAGACATGCATAGCAGACATGGAACTGCCCATCCTGTCCACGTGTTTTAAGATCATCAATGAAGGAAAATCTAAACATATTAATCATGATTGTCTGTTATTTGCTTTCAAATTATTTTATTTTATTTTATTTTTTGCGCCTATAATGGCATGTCCAAAATAGGGACACCAGGTTGAAAATGGTTCAAAAAGTTGCGGATTTGTCACCGAATGCAATTCATGCTTTTGTTAAAGTTTAGACGTGATCCTGGGAGTCGAAGGATGACTGCTCCTTTAAGGGCTTTGGATGGCTTGTTGCATCCCTCCACATGGGGCAGCTAACCGAATGGATGTCGAGGGGACTGTGTGTGTGTGTGTGTGTTTGTGTGTGTGTGTGTGTGTGTGTGTGTGTGTGTGTGTGTGTGTGTGTGTGTGTGTGTGTGTGTGTGTGTGTGTGTGTGTGTGTGTGTGTGTGTGTGTGTGTGTGTGTGTGTGTGTGTGTGTGTGTGTGTGATCACACGTTGAATGCAAAGTGGGGCTGTAGCCGTGTGGTGCAGTCAGGCTGCACCAGACATGCCACAGCAGAGCACGTTGCAGAAATTATTCATCAGCTCTAGCGAGGCACAGCTGAACCACTCAGCCTACAGAAGACCTCAGCAACACACACACACACACACACACGCGTGCGTACGTGCGTGCGTGCACGCACACGCACACGCACACACACACACACACACACACACACACACACACACACACACACACACACACACACACACACACACACACACACACACACACACACACACACACACACACACACACACACACCAGCACACCAGCACAACATACACACACCCACACCCACACTTTGCGTT